>NC_133619.1:245870459-246243584 GCF_048593235.1 Sminthopsis crassicaudata
AGTTGCCAATCTAAGAGTCTGAAAGGGTGATGG
The DNA here is from genome assembly GCF_048593235.1 of Sminthopsis crassicaudata. Lineage (NCBI taxonomy): Eukaryota > Metazoa > Chordata > Mammalia > Dasyuromorphia > Dasyuridae > Sminthopsis > Sminthopsis crassicaudata. Next base: position 245,870,493 of record NC_133619.1, read on the forward strand.
TTTCCTTGGCTTTTATAAGGAGTTTAAGACTAGAGGAGGATTTGAGGAGAAAATTAATAAATTTTCTTTTGGTAGGTTGAATTTGAGAAGCCTTTGGGACACCTATTTAGAAATACACAATAGGCAGTTGATGTTGCAAGATTGGAGTTTAGAGAACAACTAGGATTCAACAGATACAGATCTGGAAATCTTATGCAAAGAGATATTCATTGCATAGACGGGAATTGATGAGATTGTCAAGTGAGAGAGAGTATAAAGAGAAAAGAAGCCCAGTTCCTGAGGAACTCCCAAATTGGTGGGCTTCATGGTTGAAGATACTACAAAGATAAGTAAGAAAAACTGGTCATATTGGTAGGTGAATAAAAAAAAAAAAATAAAAAACAAGCATAAAAAACCAGAATAGAGATGATGCCCAGGAATAGTAAGTGATTCACAATACCAGTGTTGTTTCAGAAATTGTTGAAAAATTAGATTGAGAAGAAGCAATTAAATTTGGCGATTGAGAGATCAATGATAATTTTAAAGACAGTAGTTCTAGTTGAATGATGAAGTTATAATCCACATTTCAGAGGCTTTAGATGATACTGACAGTGGATATACTGAAGTTTTTTTTTTTTTTTTTTTTTTTTAATGAGTTTAGTTGACAAGGGGAGAAGAGATAAGAATTATAAAGATATCAAGAAAAAATCATGGAGGAACATGATAAGATATAGTGAAGTTTTTTAAAAGGTTCCATGGATGGAGAGAGATGGGGAGAGAAAGAGACACACAGAGAGGAAAGAGAGAGAGAGACAGAAATTGAGAGAGAGAGAGAGTGTGTGTGTGTGTGTGTGTGTGTGTGTGAGAGAGAGAGAGAGAGAGAGACATAGAGAGAGAGAGAGAGACAGAGAGAAATAGACAGAGACAGACACAAACACACAGAGACAGAGACAGAAAGACAAAGACAAGAGACAGAGACCAGAGACCTGGGGACTAGAGTTGCACAGGATAGACAAGAATTGATGGTTATATTCTGCACTACATTCTGCATCAAAATCCATGAAATATAAAATCACAGAGGACTTCCAGCCAAGATGGCGGCATGGAGGCAGACAGCTGCTTGAGCTCCTCGTTTTCTCTCAGAACTTACTTCATGACAAGCCTCAGACTTAATGCTTGACCCAGAAAGAAATCCACAAATAATCACCAAGAGAAGACATCCTTGAAAGTCGCCAGAAAAGGTCTGTGTTTGCTCGGGGGAGGATCAATCAGACTGGGCGCAGACTGAGGGCAGGCAAGCCAGAGTGAGACAGACAGCTCACACAGCTCAGACCTGAGGGGGAGGAGTATGATCTCTGCCGTTTCTGCGAAAAGACTTTTTCCCCAGTGTGGATACTCCGTCTTGGCAGCAAGCCAGGAGCAGCAGAGAGGGTGTAAACACCGGAGGTGACGACTAAAACCCCAGGAAAGCCAGCGTCTCTCAGAACCCGGCCACCCCCAACCCCCACCTGGACTGACTCAGTGCGTTATCAGAGCCTCAGAGCTCAGACTCAGTACAGTCATTGCTGTTCTGTTAGTGGCTCTCTGCTGCCCTACCCCCAGTCTGTAGAGGAAGCCCATTAATACCATCCAGCCCCATCCCCCACAAAACAGACCAATTGTTTCTCTTGTCAGTTTGTTTTCTTCGATTCCTACTCTGACAAAATGAACAAAAAAATTCAAAAGGGCTCTAACCATTGACAGCTTTTGTATGGAGAGAGAGCAGTCTTCAAACACTGAAGAGACTAAAAACAGACTGTCCCCAAATGAATCCCCTAAGAGGGATATGAGCTGCTCCTCAATACAAAAGAATCTCATAAAGGAAATCAAAAAGGCTCTCACAAGAGAACTGGAAGAGAAATGGGAAAAGGAAAGGGAAGCTTGGCAAGAGAATCTGGAGAAGTCATCCCATGCATTCAAAGAAAGAGTGGATAAAGAAATCAAATCATTGAGAAACAAGATTAGTGAGCTGGAAAAGGTAAACAACTCCAAGGAAAACAGGATTAGTGAGCTGGAAAAGGTAAACAACTCCAAGGAAAACAGGATTAGTGAGCTGGAAAAAGAAATCAGCTCTCTAAAAAATAAAATGGATAAAATGGAAAAAAATTCCATAGAAGATAAAAACTCAATTGGACAATTACAAAGAGATATAAAAAAAGTGAGTGAAGAAAATACATCATTGAAAATTAGACTGGAACAAGTAGAAATGAATGACTCAAGGAGAAACCAAGAGGTAGTCAAGCAAAACCAGAGAAATGAAACAATTGAAAAGAATGTCAAGTACCTTACCAGAAAGACAACAGACCTGGAAAACAGATCCAGGAGAGACAATGTGAGAATAATCGGACTCCCTGAAAAATGTGAGGAAAAAAAGAGCTTGGACACCATTTTCGAGAAAATTATCAAAGAGAACTGCCCAAACGTTCTGGAAACAGAGGGTAAAATAGACATTGAAAAAATTCATCGATCACCACTGAAAGGGACCCTAAAATCAAAATGCCAAGAAATATAGTGGCCAAGTTCAAGAACCATCAGACAAAGGAAAAGATATTGGAAGCTGCTAGAAAAAAGCAATTCAGATACGGAGGATCCACAATAAGGATAACCCAGGATCTAGCAGCGTCCACATTAAAAGAACGAAGGGCCTGGAACATGATATTCCGAAAGGCTAAGGAACTGGGTATGCAGCCAAGAATAACTTACCCAGCAAGAATGAGCATTGTTTTCCAGGGAAGAAGATGGACATTTAACGAAATAAATAAATTCCATCTATTTTTGATGAAAAAACCAGACCTACATAACAGGTTTGATCTTCAAATACAGAACTCAAGAGATTTCTAAAAAGGTAAAAAGAAATCTTGAGAACTATACTTCTGCCAAAAAAATATGTAAAGAACATATGTACAATTTGTCTTAGAAAGTAGAGGTGGAAAGGAAATTATATCATAAAAAAGTGTCAAGTGGTGGTACTACATCTCATGAAGAGGCAAAGGTAACCTATTATATCTGAGAGAAAGAAAGGAGGGAGATGAACATAGTGTGTATCAATAGACATATTCGATTTATGGTGAAATTTCTTCCACTTCATTGAAGAGTGAAAGGGAAGTAGTAAGCTAAGGGGAAGGGAATACAGAAATTTCGAAGAAAAGGGGTAAAATAAGAGGAGGATCTTTAAGGTGGGGGAGGGATCCTATAAAGGGAGGGCTGTGAAAAGCAAGTGGTGTTCACCAGTTTAATACTGGGTACGGGGTAAGAGGGAAGGAAAGGGGAAAAGCATAAGCAGGGGTTAATAGGATGGCAAGCAATATACAATTAATCCTTCTAACCATAAATGTGAATGGGGAAAACTGCCTCATAAAGAGGAAGCAGTTAGCAGACTGGATTAAAAGTCAGAATCCTACTATATGTTGTTTACAGGAAACACACCTGAAACAGGGTGAGACATTCAAACTAAAAGTAAAAGGGTGGAGCAGAATCTATTATGCTTCAGGCAAAACCAAAAAAGCAGGAGTAGCCATCCTCATCTCAGATTAAGCAAAAACAAAAATTGATCTAATTAAAAGAGATAAGGAAGGGCATTATATCCTGCTAAAGGGCAGCATCAATAATGAAGCAGTATCAATATTAAATATATATGCACCAAGCGGTGCAGCATCTAAATTCTTAAAAGAGAAATTAAGAGAGCTGCAAGAGGAAATAGATAGCAAAACTATAATAGTGGGAGAGCTCAACCTTGCACTCTCAGATTTAGACAAATCAAACCACAAAACAAATAAGAAAGAAGTCAAAGAGGTAAATAGAATACTAGAAAAGTTTGATATGATAGATCTTTGGTGAAAGCTAAATGGAGACAGAAAGGAGTATACTTTCTTCTCAGCAATTCATGGAACCTATACAAAAATTGATCATATACTAGGGCATAAAAACCTCAAAATAAAATGCAGTAAGGCAGAAATAGTAAATGCATCCTTTTCAGACCATAATGCAATCAAAATTACACTTAATAAAAAGCCAGGGGAAAATAGACCAAAAAATAATTGGAAACTAAATAATTTCATACTAAAGAATGATTCGGTAAAACTGCAAATCATAGACATAATTAATAACTTCACCCACGAAAATGACAATAATGAGACATCATACCAAAATGTGTGGGATACAGCCAAAGCAGTAATAAGGGGAAGTTTTATATCTCTACAGGCCTACTTGCATATAATAGAGAAAGAGAGGGCCAACGAATTGGGCTTACAACTAAAATTACTAGAAAAGGAACAAATTAAAAACCCCCAGACAAACACAAAACTTGAAATTCTAAAAATAAAAGGTGAGATTAATAAAATTGAAAGTAAAAAAACTATTGAATTAATTTATAAAACTAAGAGTTGGTTCTATGAAAAAACCAACAAAACCAACAAACCCTTAGTAAACCTGATTAAAAAAAGGAAAGAGAAAAAGCAAATTGTTAGTCTTGAAAATGAAAAGGGTGAACTCACCACTAATGAAGAGGAAATTAGAACAATAGTTAGGAGCTACTTTGCTCAACTTTATGCCGATAAGTTTGATAATTTAAATGAAATGGAAGAATACCTTCAAAAATATAGCTTGCCCAAATTAATAGAGGAAGAAGCAAATAGCCTAAACAGTCCCATCTCAAAAAAAGAAATAGAACAAGCTATTAACCAACTTCCTAAGAAAAAATCCCCAGGACCAGATGGATTTATATGTGAATTCTACCAAACATTTAAAGAACAACTAACTCCAATGCTATGTAAACTATTTGAAAAAATAGGGATTGAAGGAGTCCTACCAAATTCCTTCTATGACACAGACATGGTACTTATACCTAAACCAGGTAGATCGAAAACTGAGAAAGAGAACTATAGACCAATTTTCTTAATGAATATTGATGCTAAAGTCTTAAATAAGATATTAGCAAATAGACTTCAGAAAATCATCCCCAGGATAATACACTATGACCAAGTGGGATTTATACCAGGAATGCAGAGCTGGTTTAATATTAGGAAAACTATTAGTATAATTGACCATATTAATAATCAAATTAATAAAAACCATATGATCATCTCAATAGATGCAGAAAAAGCATTTGATAAAATCCAACATCCATTCCTACTAAAAATGCTTGAGAATATAGGAATAAATGGATTATTCCTTAAAATAATAAGGAGCATATATTTAAAACCTTCAGTAAACATCATATGTAATGGTGATAAACTTGAACCTTTCCCTATAAGATCAGGAGTGAAACAAGGTTGCCCACTATCACCATAACTTTTCTTTTTTTTTTTTTTTTTTTTTTTTTTTTAATTTTTTATTTTATTTTATAATTATAACATTTTTTGACAGTACATATGCATGGGTAATTTTTTACAACATTATCCCTTGCACTTACTTCTATTCAGATTTTTTCCCTTCCTCCCCCAACCCCCTCCCCCTGATGGCAAGCAGTCTTATATATGTTAAATATATTACAGTATAATTTAGATACAATATATGTGTGTAGAACCGAATTTTTTGTTGCACAGGAAGAATTGGATTCAGAAGGTAAAAATAACAGTTTACATTCATTTCCCAGTCCTTTTCTGGATGTAGCTGGTTCTGTCCATCATTAATCAATTGGAATTGGATTAGCTCTTCTCTATGTTGAAGAAATCCACTTCCATCAGCATACATCCTCGTACAGTATCATTGTTGAAGTGTATAATGATCTTCTGGTTCTGCTCGTTTCACTCAGCATCAGTTGATGTAAGTCTCTCCAAGCCTCTCTGTATTTCTCTTGTTGGTCATTTCTTATAGAACAGTAATATTCCATAACATTCATATACCATAGTTTACCCAACCATTCTCCAATTGATGGACATCCATTCATCTTCCAGCTTCTAGCCACTATGAAAAGGGCTGCCACAAACATTTTGGCACATACAGGACCCTTTCCCTTCTCTAGTAGTTCCTTGGGGTATAAGCCCAGTAGTAGTATGGCTGGGTCAAAGGGTATGCACATTTTGATAACTTTTTGGGCATAATTCCAGATTGCTCTCCAGAATGGTTGGATTCTTTCACAACTCCACCAACAATGCATCAGTGTCCCAGTTTTCCCACAGCCCCTCCAACATTCATCGTTATTTGTTCCTGTCATTTTAGCCAATCTGACAGGTGTGTAATGATACCTCAGAGTTGTCTTAATTTGCATTTCTCTGATCAATAGTGATAACTTTTCAATATAGTACTAGAAACTCTAGCCTCGGCAATAAGAGCCGAGAAAGAGATTCAAGGAATTAGAGTAGGAAAAGAGGAAATCAAATTATCACTCTTTGCAGATGACATGATGGTATACTTAGAGAACCCCAAAGACTCTGCTAAAAAGCTATTAGAAATAATTCAGAGTTCTAGCAAAGTTGCAGGATACAAAATAAATCCACATAAATCCTCAACATTTTTATACATTACCAACACAATCCAACAGCAAGAAATACAAAGAAAAATTCCATTCAAAACAAATGTCAATAGTATAAAATATTTGGGAATACATCTACCAAAGGAGAGTCAGGAATTATATGAGCAAAATTACAAAATACTTGCCACAAAAATAAAGTCAGATTTAAATAATTGGAAAGACATTCAGTGCTCTTGGATAGGCCGAGCGAATATAATTAAGATGACAATACTCCCTAAACTAATCTATTTATTTAGTGCTATACCAATCAGACTTCCAAGAAACTATTTAAATAACCTAGAAAAAATAACAACAAAATTCATATGGAAGAATAAAAGGTCAAGAATTGCAAGGGAACTAATGAAAAAAAAGTCAGAGGAAGGTGGTCTAAGTGTACCTGATTTAAAGCTATATTATAAAGCAACAGTCACCAAAACCATTTGGTATTGGCTAAGAAATAGACTAGTTGATCAGTGGCATAGGTTAGGTTCACAGGGCAAGATAGTGAATAAAAATAGCAATCTAGTGTTTGACAAATCCAAAGATCCCAAATTTTCGGATAAGAATTCATTATTTGACAAAAACTGCTGGGAAAACTGGAAATTAGTATGACAGAAACTAGGCATGGATCCACATTTAACGCCACATACTGAGATTAGATCAAAATGGGTCCAAGATTTAGGCATAAAGAACGAAATCATAAATAAATTGGAGGAACATGGGATGGTTTACCTCTCAGACTTGTGGAGGAGGAAGGAGTTTGTGTCCAAGGGAGAACTAGAGACCATTATTGATCACAAAATAGAAAATTTTGATTACACCAAATTAAAAAGTTTCTGCACAAACAAAACTAATGCAAACAAGATTAGAAGGGAAGTAACAAATTTGGAAAACATTTTTACAGTTAAAGGTTCTGATAAAGGCCTCATCTCCAAAATATACAGAGAATTGACTTTAATTTATAAGGAATCAAGCCATTCTCCAATTGATAAATGGTCAAAGAATATGAACAGACAATTTTGAGATGATGAAATTAAAACTATTTCCACTCATATGAAAGAGAGTTCCAAATCACTATTGATCAGAGAAATGCAAATTAAGACAACTCTGAGATACCACTACACACCTGTCAGATTGTCTAAGATGACAGGAACAAATAACGATGAACATTGGAGGGGCTGTGGGAAAACTGGGACACTGATGCATTGTTGGTGGAGTTGTGAAAGAATCCAACCATTCTGGAGAGCAATCTGCAATTATGCCCAAAAAGTTATCAAAATGTGCATACCCTTTGACCCAGCCATACTACTACTGGGCTTATACCCCAAGGAAATACTAAAGAAGGGAAAGGGACCTGTATGTGCCAAAATGTTTGTGGCAGCTCTTTTCATAGTGGCTAGAAGCTGGAAGATGAATGGATGTCCATCAATTGGAGAATGGTTGGGTAAATTATGGTATATGAAGGTTATGGAATATTATTGTTCTGTAAGAAATGACCAACAGGAGAAATACAGAGGGGCTTGGAGAGACTTACATCAACTGATGCTAAGTGAAATGAGCAGAACCAGAAGATCATTATACACTTCAACAATGATACTGTATGTATCATATGTATGCTGATGGAAGTGGATATCTTCAACATAGAGAAGAGCTAATCCAATTCCAATTGATCAATGATGGACAGAATCAGCTACATCCAGAAAAGGAACACTGGGAAATGAGTGTAATCTGTTATTTTTACCTTCTGAATCCAATTCTTTCTGGGCAACAAGAAATTCGGTTCTACACACATATATTATATCTTGAATATACTGTAATATATTTAACATGTATAAGACTGCCTGCCATCTGGGGGAGGGGGTTGGGGGAGGAAGGGAAAAAATCTGAATAGAAGTAAGTGCAAGGGATAATGTTGTAAAAAAAATTACCCATGCATATGTACTGTCAAAAAAAGAGTTATAATTATAAAATAAAATAAAAATTAAAAAAAAAAAAACCTAATGATGGAAAATTCTACTCCATATAGAGAAAGCACTATGGAAAAAAAATAAAATCACAGAAGTATTCATTTGAGTTACAATTTGATTAGAATGATTTTTTTTTCTCTTCAGTAATATGACAAGCTAATATTATGCATAAAAAGTAGGCATCTTGGAATATCTATTACCAGTTCCGGTCCTTAGCTATTGTATTCCTACCTTACAGTAGACACTTAATAAATGTTTATTGACCGATAAGGTCATAAATAAAAAGCATATTTCTTTCCTGCTTTGGACTTCAGCTCTACTTACCATGTCTATATCCAACTTGTGTGTTACTTTAGTTAGAAATTGACTTCCAAAGATTTTGGTATAACATAAGGAATTTCCTTCTCAGTATGTAGTTAGTTGTATTTGATTTCATCTACAGAAACAGACATACACACATTTAGCAAGCAACTTGCTTTAATATTTTTTGATGATAATGATTTTTATTTCTGTACTATATGCTTATCATATAGTCTAGTTTAACCTGTCTTCAGTATTATGTTGTCATAGCTTTGTCTAAAGTCAAAAGTTATCTCTTGATATCATTGAAACCAATAACTTATTTTACAAATTAATCTTCCTTGGCCTTCCTGTGATATTTGATATTATGGGCCATTGCTTCCTTCTGTATACACTATTCCACTGTCTTCTATGACACTGCATTTTCATGATTTTCCTATATCTCTATCCACTAGTCTATTTCTTTTCCTGCCCTCATCCTGTTTTTGATCCTGAAACAAGAGTATCTCTGCAAGACTTTATTATTGAATCTCTTTTATTTATCTGTGTCCTTTCCCTTGGACACAACTCCAATGGCTTAAATGATCATTTTTATACAGATGATTTCTAAATCACTTTCTCTCCTACATAAATGCTATCATGGGGTCAGTTCTTTTCCCTCCTTGCCTAAATGTCCTGCTTGCATCTTAATAGCAAAATGTTCAAAGCTGATTTCTTCATTTCCATCACAAAACTTGCATCTTGAATTCTCATTTTCTCATGATGGCCTCACCATCCTATCATTTACTCAGACAAATAACTTGACTCTTTCCCTGCATTCACTCTATGTAATCAGTCATTTGTTAAATTTTGTTGATTCTTTCTCTAAAGCATTTCTGGCATCCATCCCTTCTGTTCTATTTTCACTTCAGTTATCATATTTCAGATTTCTCATTTTTCTTGCCTAGTGCCCAGTCTGTTTCCTTACTCCAATTCATCCTTCATACTACATCCTGGTATGAAACGTATTAGGTGACTATCTTTCTAATGTGCTACTATAAACAGAAAATTTCATCACTAAAGTAAGAAAACAAAAACAAAACCCAAAGGCTTCTTATTAATTACTAAGAAAATTCAAAACTGGAACTAACATTCATGGCCCCCAAAATATAATTATCATCTTCCTTTCAAACCTATCACATAGTATCTTTTCCTCTTCCCATGTGCCATGTTCCGGCTAAACTAAACTTTTATCATCCATTCATTTAAATTCATCTCCTTTCTACATGTCTGTGCTAATCTTCCCCCCTCATTTTTGGAATGGATTTCCTCACCCCTAGCTCTGACTTTGAAAGTTTTTTCATCTCCTTTCAGGAGCCAATTCAGGCTCCTCATCCTGATAAATTGTAACTGCTATGCTACTGTCAGTGATACTTGAAATATTGGGAAAATGAGAAAGAATACCACAGAGGAGAAGAGTCTGAAAAATACTGGCAAATGAGTTTGACTTTGAATACTGTAGAGAATTCTAGAAAAAACCATCAAATAAATTCCTTGAAGATCAATAAAAGTAATTGCAAAAAGGCAAGATTTCATTCAGAACAGTTCATACTGCTTCTTGTGCTCCTTTCTTGATGGGCTTACTAAATGTTAGTATATTAATTAAACACCATATATACAATTTTCTTAGAATTTAGCAAACCATTGGATATTGTCCTTTAGAGTATTTTGGTGAGAAGTATGGACAGATGTGGACTTGGTATTAATAAAATTAGCTATTTTTAGAACTGCTTGGATAGCTGGAATTAAAGTGTAAGTCATTAACAATTCAATGTCAGCATGTCTGAGTACCTCAATAGTGTGCTTCAGACATATCTGGCTCTGTGCTATTTAAACTTTTTTTTTTTTTTTTTTTTAATCAATGACTTAAAAAACACAAATAGCATACTCACTAATTTTTAGACAAACAATGGAAGGATGAAAAAAAACAATTTTATGATAGATAAAGGATTTTTAAAAAATTCTTGGTAAGTTTGAATATTGAAGTGAATCTAATAGGAAAATTTTAATAGAGATAATTGGTAACTATTAAATATGGGGTTCAAAAATCAATCTCAGAAGTGCAAGATTTGGATGGGGCAGTGTATGTTTAGATATCAATTTGTCATAAAAGGATTTAAGGGTATTAATATAACACAAACTCAATATGAATTGGCTTTTGGTTGTAACAACTAAAAAATAATGATAATAAAGCTAATACCATAGTCTTTGTGGGAGGCAAATCATTATATTGTCTCTAGATTTTTTGAAGGGCTATTGTGTTAAAGTAAAATCAAACGTGTTCTGTTTTGCTACAGATGGCAGAAATTATCAATGGGTGAAAATTACAAAGAAGCACATTTTAGTTCAGTACAAGGAATATACTCTAACCATTAGAACTGTTCATAAATGGAAGGGTATTACTTGGAATATAGTGAGTGCTACATTTTTGTATGTTTTTGTCCAGTGACTCAATTACAATCTGGTAAAGATATTGTAAAGAGGGCCAAACAAATCTTTTTCTGACTCTATAATTCTGAAATTGTTTCTTTACATATTGTTATATTCACTTTATCCTTCAGAGATTTTCTTAATGGCCCCCAAAGGATACTCATTCCTTTTTGAGTGATAGCCTTACTATTCTAATTAAAGATTTTGGAGTATATATATTTTTAAAAACTTAATTTTCCTTAATTACAATAAAAAACACAAGACCACTGAGCTGAAAAATCAATGATTTTAATTTATTTTCTAAAATCAATTAATAAATAACAAGATATTTATATCTATATCTTTATATGTATAGATAAAGGTATATAGATATTTTGTTATATAGACAAAACATTTAAGTAGATCACCAAGAGGACTTGATATTAATATTTTCTTCCCAAGTGGAAAATTTTAGTACCTTTTAAAATATTTAATTTTGGAGTTAACAAATTAATACATGATACTAGAGAAATGGTTGTTAATGTGGCAGATACACATTTTCTTTCATATATTTTTTATCCTTCTATCTCCCCACCCCCTATGACACTGCTTGTGGAGAGGATTGAACACAATATTAATTTTTTAAAGCAGTTTTGATGAACCAGCATCAAAGTAAATGAGAAAGAAGTTAAAGCAGGGCAATAGCTCAGAAAACATGATGCTTATTACATATTAATGTACAGTAGCTATTTCTGTTCACTTTATCGTAAAGAGTACTCATTCCCATTGGAATAGGTAAGGTTAATGTTTTCCCTTTGGCAAAAAATTTTTTCCACTAACATTTTCTTTTGAATCTCAAGTAATTTTGATGATATATTGACTTTTACTCTTTAGCCTTAAAAATGTTACATTTACAAATACTTTGGATCACAAAGTGAAAAAAGTAGAATAGTCATTGGATGCCCTAGCCTATATGCAGAGCTGCTTCTGGGCAAAGCTGGGAATTGGACTAGGCTTGTCTTCTTTGTCCCTTTCCCCCCTCCCCCCCTCCCTTTTCTGAATCTTTGTCCTCTGTGTGAATACTGCACTTTCCTTCTGCCTTAAGAACCTAGTGCTCTCCTACTTCTTATTTCCTATTTCCTGAAACTTTCTCAGAAAATATTTTGAGAAGCTTACTAAGGAGTGATTGACTGAGAATGACTAATGATCTGTTGATAATCAACCTATAGATATATATGATGGATAATTATAGGTATTTATATCAGGAGAAAGGGAGAATATTATCTGCTTAGCTTAAGTTAAATGAATGAATGCTTAATCATGGAATTTTAAACAACTAGGTGGAAAAGAGTTTTGTCAATATGACTTTAATGGCACATAGAATCATATCAAGTACTTGGTTGTTTTTTTTTTTTTTTTTTTTTTTTCCTTTCCTTGCTTTCATGGATTAAAATTTCTTTTGTAGTTTATACTGGATAAAAAAGAGTTTTTCTACCAAAGAAAAAACTGTCATGCAAAATAAAGGATTATTTTTTTCTTTATGAATAACCTTATGACTGAAGATGTTATAATAAAATTAGATGATACCATTCCCTAAGCATATGACTGGAGGGTTGCAGTTTTTGAGGTGTTTCTTCAAATATGTAACACAGAGGCTAATGCAATATGATCCATGTCTTTGATTTGACATTTTAAACCCCCTAAATGCTGCCCTTTGTTCAAAAACAACATAAATTATGTAAATTAAATGTATGAGATGAGTAACAGAAATATCATAAAGAGTAAGATATAAAGAAAATGCAAGAACCACCATAATGGAACACCTTCTTAATAAATAATAAACTATTATCTGAGTGAAGTTATACTTCCTCCTGAGGGTTTTTTAGATAAGTGATATTATTTATTTATTTATTTATCTTCATTCATTCATTCATTCATTTATTTATTTATTTATTTATTTATTTATTTATTTATTTATTTATTTATTTATTTATTTATTTATTTATTTGTTTGTTTTAGGAATAAAAAGGCATTGATTTTGAGGGAAATCTTGGATCCCAGAGAGTAAATTTTCAATGTGGAAAAATTCAGCAGACACTAAGAAGTCTTGGACTAGGACATGCCATTGGAGAGGATGTGCATATTGCATAATTTATAGTAAATTTAGTTCTATTAAGAAATTTAGTGTTAATGAAATGATCATGAATCTGTATTTCCCTACTTACAGAGTATTTATTTTATACATATTGACTAGAGTGTTTGGCTATATAAATTCATTGACAAAACAGTAATTTTACTTGCCTTTATTTTACTTAAAATATATTATCTAAAATTATTTTTTGTGTTAAAAAAACTATATTGTAGATCTAGCCATATCAAAAAGCTTCTATGTGTACTTTGATAGCAATGCTGTGTAGATTATTCTTTGCTGTTGTTATCTTGCCAGAGGAGATAATAAATGTTATGCTAGTATACTAACATGAGAATTTTTTTCTGAAGCTTTATTCAGTGTAATTCAATCAAAGATTGACCAGACATAGATCAAATGGTTTGAAAGAGAAATCCTTGGCTTAGTTGCCACAAGATAGTAAATAGCAGGCTAACACTTAAAATCAAATTATTTCTTCTTCGAAATGCAAAATTCATGAAATAGTTGGCTCCAAAAGCTGCATGGAAGTCTTTTTTTTTTTTTTTCAAAAAATTAATTATTTGACTATCCTGAATTTGAAATAGAGCTCAAGGGAAAAAAAAAAAAACAAACAAAATGAAATTTGTAGTGTTCATATATTCAGTCAATACATCCAAATCATTTAAAGAGTTTTACATTTTGATATTCTCAGTTGCAGTATATACCTGAAAAATGTTTTCAAAATATATTTTTTTCTCTAGAGAATCATTGAAAGGAATTGTTAAGGACAAAATAGTTTTTTTAGCTGAGGATTTCTTGGACATATTGGAATCTACTCCTCTCATTTCACAGAGGAGAATAAGTGAGATCCAAGGAAAAGTAGATTGTCCAAGATTATGCAATTTGTTAGTAATTGAGCAAAAAACTAAAAATGAGGTCTTTAGGGTCTGAGTCCAATATTCTTTCCACTATTCAATGATGCTTCTAAAGCATCTAAAAGAATTGCCATTTAACCTAAGATAAATAAATCCTAGATGGAATTAAGATTTTAATCCTTTGTGACTGCAAATATCATTTCACTAATTTTTTTTGTTGGTTTCTGATTCATATTTCTGGTGCCAAGGCAGAATAAGAAGGAATCTTCTAAAGTCCTCCCAAATTCCCCTCTTATCAACTAGAAAACCACCCCAGAATTGATCCAGGAGCTGGAAAGCAGTTTACCAATCTGGCTGGAAGGAGAATGAGGTGCAAGAATAGCAGCAACAATAGCCAATCTTCCAGCAGAGGGTCTGGAGCAATCAACCAGTAAGATTCCACCCTTCTGCAAGCCAGAAGCCCCCTAAGGAAGAGAGCAGTCTGGGCAGGCTAGCAAAGCCCCACTCTTGTGACCCCACTTCCATCAAGGCCTTAACTCCATTGCTAATGTATTGGTAAAGCCACATCCCAGGCTGACCAACAGTAAGACAGACCTAGGAGACAGACTGTTTCCATAGCAACCCAACTGCAGGGTCCCAACCCTGGAGTAGACCAGCATCTAAACCCTACACACTGAAAAATACAACAGGGAGGCCCCATCTTCCAATACAACAAGCCAGAATTAAACCCTTCAAAGAAAGCTAGCAGCTAAACTTTGAAGCCCAGTGAAAGCCAACAGTACAAGAAACTAGGGAATAGTACAAAACAAGAGCCCAACTTTCATATAAAAAGTCACAAAAAGGCAGAAAAAACTAAGCAAACTTCAAAAAAAGAGCTTGAGTATAGAAAGGTACTTTGGTTATAGAAAGGATAAAGGCATAAAATTACAAGAGAACAGTATTGTCAAAATAGTTACATGTAAAACCTCACAGAAAAAAATGTAATCTGGTTTCAGACCCAAAAATAATTTATGGAAGAGCTTTAATTTTTTTTTTAAAGCAAACAGAAGAAGTGGGAGAAAAATTGAGAAAAGAAATGAGTAATACATGGGAATCATGAAAAAAAGTCAATAGCATGGAGAAAGATATACAAAAATTTACTGAGGAAAGTAATTCCCTACAAAATAGAATTGATCAAATGGAAAAGGAAGTACAAAAGCTAATTGAAGAAAATAATTCCTTTTAAAATAAAATTTAACAATGGAAACTAATGACTATGAAGCATCAAGACAAAATAAAACAAATGTGAAATTTCTCTTTGGAAAAGCAACTAACCTAGAAAATAGATCCAGGAGATATAATATTAAAAAATATTGTACTATCTGAAAACCATGATCAAAAAATAAAGAATGAACCACATTTTTCTTTTTTTTTATTAATTTTATAATTATAACATTTTTTGACAGTACATATGCATGTATAATTTTTTTACAACATTATCCCTTGCACTACCTTCTGTTCCGAATTTTCCCCTCCTTCCCTCCACTCCCTCCCCTAGATGGGAGGCATTCCTATACCTATTAAATATGTTATAGTATATCCTAGATACAATATATACGTACAGAACCGATTTTTGTTGTTGTTGTTGTTGTTGTTGTTGTTGTTGTTGTTGTTGTTGCAAAGGAAGAATTGAATTCAGAAGGTAAAAATAACCTGGGAAGAAAAAAAAATGCAGTTTACACTCATTCCCCAGTGTTCCTTCTCTGCATATAGATGATTCAGTCCATCATTGATCAATTGGATCTGAGTTAGTCTTTTCTTTGTTGAAGATATCCACTTCCATCAGCTCATACAGTATTGTTGAAGTGTATAATGATTTCTTGGTTCTGTGCATTTCACTCAGCATTAGTTCACGTAAGTCTCTCTAAGCCTCTCTGTATTCATCTTGCTGGTCATTTCTTACAGAACAATAATATTCCATAACATTCATATACCATACTTTACCCAACCATTCTCCAACTGATGGGCATCCATTCATTTTCCAATTTCTAGCCACTACAAAAAGGGCTGCCACAAACATTTTGGCAAATACAGGTCCTTTTCCCCTCTTTAGTATTTCTTTGGGATATAAGCCCAGTAGTAGCACTACTGGATCAAAGGGTAGGCACAGTTTGATAACTTTTGGGGCATAATAATTCCCGATTGCTCTTCAGAATGGTTGAATTCTTTCACAACTCCACCAACAATGCATCAGTGTCCCACTTTTCCCACATCCCCTCCAATATTCATCATTATTTGTTCCTGTCATCTTAGCCAATCAGACAGGTGTGTAGTGATATCTCAGATTGCCTTAATTTGCATTTCTCTGATCAATAGTGATTTGGAACACTCTTTCATATGAGTGGAAAATTGTCTGTTCATATTCTTTGACCATTTAACAATTGGAGAATGGCTTGATTTCTTAAAAATTAGTCAGTTCTCTATACATTTTGGAAATGAGGCCTTTATCAGAACCTTTAAGTGTAAAAATGTTTTCCCAATTTTTTACTTCCCTCCTAATCTTGTTTGCATTCGTTTTGTTTGTACAAAAGCTTTTTAATTTGATGTAATCAAAATTTTTTATTTTGTGATCTATAATGGTCTCTAGTTCTCCTTTGGTCACAAATTCCTTCCTCCTCCACAAGTCTGAGATGTAAACTATTCTGTGTTCTTCTAATTTATTTATAATCGTGTCCTTTATGCCTAAATCATGGACCCATTTTGATCTTACCTTAGTATGTGGTGTTAAGTGTGGGACCATGCTAGGTTCTTACTAAGTGCTAATGACATAATGAGATATTAGGTTCTTACTAAGTGCTAAGTCAGTACTTAACAATTCTCTAGTTCTGGTCTTTACTAAAAGTTTAACCCCTTCGAACTCCTGGGTAAGAGCTTGCATGCTTAGGAGGAGCAAGTTCATTGGTTGAAGGATTTCTTCCCAGAAGCCCTTGCGTTATCCCATGCCCATTCTCTGGGAGGATAAAAGAGAGTGGCACTCAGAGATAGAGAGTTTTGTCTGGGCCAGACTTGAGGTGGCTCTCTGGAGGAAGAAGTCTCTCCTTTAGACCAGAGAGCAATCGGCAGTTTCTGGAGACAACAGAACATTACATATTGGCATCCACAACATGGAGCAAGGACTTTTGCTTATCCTGACAAGGACTGATTTTGAGCCCTTCAGAGGAGCTAGCCTGGACCATTGCAATTTGGCGCTTGAACAGGGAAAAGACAAGAAGAGACAAGATCCTGATTCCAGTGGAAAAGCTCTGATCCAGATCTCAGTGGAAAAGCCTCTCTGACCCAGAAGTGTGAGTAACAAGGAAACTTTGTTAAACTTTGTTAAAGAGCTAAAGTAGAATTTCAGTGAAATGGAGCAAATGCCTTCTGTTCAAGGAAAATGTTTGGAGAGCATTAATGTTCTCCATTATCAAGGTTATGAAAAACCAAGGATTGATTATAATTTTGGAGGAGATTACTGAACTTTTAAAAACTGTTCAGGTCATATGTCCTTGTTTTTCTCTGGAAGAAGAATTGGATTTAGATGAATGGGAATTAGTAGGAAAGCAATTAGGTGAACACTACAATTCCAAACGAAACTTAATTTCCAAAGATACACTTCATACCTATAATTTAATCCAAATGGCTTTAAAAATTGTTATTCTAAAGGAAGAGAAGAAGGAGCAAAATGGGGAGGTGTCAACTAAACTAAGTGAAAAGGATGAATCAGATAACAATGAAGTTAAGTACAATTCTGAGCAACAGGAGCATTTCCCATCTTCTCCCTCAATTATCCCTTCAGGGTTGGATCAAGAAGGAGGAGGGGAAGAGGCAGAAACACAAACAGAATCACCTGTGAAGCAGCCTAAGCCTATGACAAGATTAGAAAAAGCATTGGTTAAAGCTAAGAGAGAAGGACAGGATATAAGTGATTTTATACATGCATATCCTGTGATTGAACTTATTGACTCTGTAGGTAAAAAAAGGAGAAGATATACACCTTTAGAGTTGAATAAAATTAAAAATTTGAAAAAAAGGTTGTACCCTTTATGGGGCTACATCAGCTTATGTTAAAATGTTATAGATGGTTTGTCTTATGAAGTCCTAACCCCAAATGATTGGAAATCCATAGCAAGGACATGTCTACAACCTGGACAAAATTTGTTATGGCTTGTGGAGTTTCATGAATTATGTAAAATCCAAGTCAGATGCAATTTGGAAATAGGAGTTAACACACAATTCACTTTTGAGCACTTAGCTGGTGAAGGTTGGTATGGAGAGAATTCAGAACAGATAAATTATACCATGACAATATATGAGCAAATTGCTAAGATTGCAATAAAAGCTTGGGGTGTCCTCCCTGGATAGAAAGATCGGGGAGAGGCTTTCACTAAAATAGATCAAGGTCCAAATGAACCTTTTGCAGATTTTGTGGGACGTTTGCAAAATGCTGTCAAAATAACTATTGGAGAAAATGCAGTTACAGAAATAATGACCAGACATCTGGCTAAGGAAAATGCCAATGAGATTTGCAAAAGAATTATATGGGGATTAGACAAAGATGCTCCTTTAGAGGAGATCATAAGACACTGTGCTACAGTGGGAACAAATGCTTTTTACACCCGGACTATGATGAATGTGGAAAGACAGGGTCCCTCCTGGCAAGGGACTTCTAGAGAAAATCGGCAATGTTTTTCAATGTGGAAAAATTGGACATTTAAGAGCTCAGTGTAGATATGGAGATACAGTGAGAAGACAGGGTGAGAGAACACCTAAAACTCCATGTCCAAATTGCCACAAGGGTCTCCACTGGGCCTCTGAATGTAGATTGACCCAGGGAAATGACAGGCGGGGCCCAGCTTCAGCCCCCCCAAGTGGGACATGATGGCAGCCGAGGTTATATCCAGAGAATTTTAAGACATGATCAATCAGCCAAAAGGCAATCAGATGGAAGAAAGGGATTGAAATTAGGAAAAATAGAGTTGTGTGCAGTAGAGACTACTGAGATACTCCCTGGAGAAGTGAAATCTGTTCCTGTTCAGCCTATGGATCCTTTGCCTCCAGGCACAGTAGGCTTGATCATTTCACCTTCTGAGAGTGTCTACAAAACAGTGTCCATCCATACACTGATATGGGAAACTGGAGAATGTGTAGCTAATATCCCAGTCACTCACACAGGTACAACGTGTGATTTATCAACCAGGAGAAGTAGTAGCATCAGGCTTGTTGTTACATACCCCTAATAAGCAACCTGGTAATAGTCGCCCAGTGACTCCAATGAACAAAATCCAGGAATATATTGGACAGCAGCTGTGACAGCTGACCGACCTATGCTTACTATTTATATAAATGGAATTCCATTTGAAGGATTGGTACACACGGGTGCAGATCGTCAGTTATTAGAGGTACCAATTGGCCCAGTCACTGGCCAAAAATTAAGGCAAACACCTACATGTCTGGGGTAGGAGGATCAATAGCAGCTGAAGTTAGTGCTATGCCTTTGAGATGGACATTTGAAGGTGAAACGGGAGTATTTACTCCTTTTGTGGTTGAAAAAATCCCCATCAATCTGTGGGGAAGAGACATTTTACAGCAGATAGGATTACAAATAAGCACTTCGGCTTTTTAGGCAGGGCTGCTGTTGAAGGCCTACCTGCACTTTCACCAGTTCCTATTCAGTGGAAGACTGATTCACCATTGTGGGTAGAACAGTGGCCTTTAAGAAGTGATAAAATTCAGGCCTTATTAGACATAGTGAATGGACAACTTGACCAAGGACACTTGCGGCCTTCTCTAAGTCCTTGGAATTCCCCAGTATTTGTGATGAAAAAGAAATCTGGAAAATGGAGGATGTTAACTGATCTAAGAAGAGTAAATGAACAGATGGAAACTATGGGAATTCTTCAGCCTGGACTTCCATCTCCTACTCAGTTGCCAAGAGAATGGCCTCTATGGGTTATAGACATTAACGATTGTTTCTATTCTGTCCCTCTAGATAAGGAGGATATGAAAAGATTTGCTTTTTCAGTGCCTAGTGTTGATTTGGCTGAGCCTTATAAAAGATATGAATGGACAGTTTTGCCACAGGGAATGAAAAACAGCCCTACTATGTGCCAAATGTATGTTGCTGCTGCTCTTGCTCCAGTAAGAAAAGCATTTCCAAAAGTAATATTGTTACATTATATAGATATTTTGGGATGTGCACTTGAGGAACAAATGTTAGAAGCATGTCTACAAAAGACCATGGAAATACTAAAGTACTACAAACTGCATATAACTACAGAAAAAATTCAAAGACATGTTCCTTTTCAATATTTAGGATATGAAGGATATGAATATTTCTTTAAGAACAGAGAAGTGGAACAACTTAAATGATTTCCAAAAATTAATAGGAGATATCCAATGGATGCGTCCAGTGTTAGGCTTAATTACCAATCAACTGCAACCTCTATATGACATTTTAAGGGGAGACAGTGCTCTAAATTCACCACACCAGCTTACAAAAGAAGCATAAGAGGCTTTGAGAGAAGTTGAACTGGCTTTATCCAATGTGGTTGAAAGAGTCACTCAAAAACCCTTGGAAATATCAGTTTTTGCTACAAAAGAGGCACCCACAGCAGTCCTTCATCAAGGAGACAGTGTGATTGAGTGGGTGAACCTCCCAGCACAACCAGAACAAAGCCTTATGCCTTACCCAGTGCTTGTGGCTAGAATTTTATTAAAGGCTTATATTAAGAGAGTACTACAATTATCTAGGATAAGTCCTGAAATAATATACACATTCTATACTAATGCACAAATTAATGGATGCTGTGAGACCATCCCAGAATGGCAAATTTTAATGGCCACAGCTCCAAATTTCACACATGGGTCTCCATTAAAGATAACCTGGCTACTACATAGTTGACAATGGATTTTTGAAGAAAAGATTTCTAAGGTTCCTCTTAAAAGACCAACAATCTTTACAGATGCCTCCAAAGAAAATATATGTGCTGTATACTCTCATGATTTAACCATAAAGAGAGTAGTCAGGACTCCTTTTCAGTCCACTCAACAGAATGAATTATTTGCTATCATGCTAGCCCTTACTTATTTCCCAGGAAACGTAAATATAATTACTGATTCAGCCTATTCAGTAAATGTAGTACAAAGAATTGCCACAGCCCAAATAAAATTTGCATCCTCTAATATTTATCAGCTCTTTAAGGAACTTCAAGAGCAAGTGAGAAAGCATCTAGGCAAGATTTATATCTTGCACATCCACTCACATTTTGGACTTCCAGGTCCTACTTTTGATGGAAATTCAAAGGCAGATAGCCTTCTAACCATGTTAGCCAGTACTCCTTTATTTCAGGAAGCACAAGAATTTCATTCTAAATATCATCAGACTGCTCAAGCTTTACATTTACAATTTAGAATAACAAGAGAGGAAGCTAGGAGCATAGGAAAAAAGCTGTACAGCTTGCCTTCCTTTCCATGCTCCTACACTCCCTCCAGGGAAGAATCCTTATGGTGTGAGACCCAATGAAATCTGGCAAATGGATATGACCCATTATAAATCTTTTGGTCATTTGTCTTTCATCCATGTGGCAGTAGATACCTTTTCAGGATTCACTTTTGCAGTACCAACAGCAAAAGAGACAGCACGAGTGGTCACTGAATTCCTTATCCAAGCATTTGCAATTATGAATGTGCCACAAGAAATAAAAACAGATAATGGACCTGCATATACTTCTAAACATTTTGCGCACTTCTGTGCTCAGTATAAGATTTTACACACTACTGGAATACCTTCTAATCCGCAAGGTCAGGCAATAGTAGAGAGAAGAAACAGAGACATTAAGACACTCCTCCAAGAATAAAAGAAAGGGGGAGCCTAGAGAACTTCTAAATTTAGTTCTCTATACCATTAATTTTCTAATTTTTGACAAAGATGCACTGGCTCCGGCAGATAGGTTTTATAACCCATCAGAAGGGTAGTGTCCAGTGCAAGCAGCTCCATTGTCCTTAGATGCCAGGTGATGTGGAGAGACCCAGAAAGTGGTGAATGGAAGGGACCAGATAGGTTAACTGCCTGGGGGAGAGGGTTTGCTTGTTTCATCAGCAAGAGAAGGAATCAGATGGGTGCCAATGAGTCATATTCACCTTGTCCGTGGGAGAGAGACAGAAAAAGAGAAAGACCTCAAAACAAAGGAGAAAATCTAAGAAACATCTGACACTGAAAGAGCATGGCTAATAAGAAGACTGTTAAAGAACTTTAAAACCAGCAGGAATCATTGGATTTCCTAACACAAGATGAGACTAATGGACAATGGACTTATGGACATGTATAAATTCTCAATTTATGATTATTTGATCATGTTATTTGTTACATACGTCTAGCATGTGTTATGTTACTATGTTACTATGTGTTTATGTAATCTATGTAATTATGTGTAATACCTCCCATATTGATGGATTTATGTTTCAAGGTCATGAACACCCTATGTTCTAAATCAAAAGAAAGGGGAAGATATTAGGTTCTTACTAAGTGCTAATGAGATAATGAGATATTAGGGTCTTGCTAAGTGCTAAGTGGGTACTTAACAATTCTCTAGTTCTGATCTTTACTAGGAGTTTAACCCCTTTGAACTCCTGGGGAGGAGCTTGCCTGCTTAGGAGGAGCAAGTTCATTGGTTGAAGTATTTCTTCCCAGAAGCCCTTGCATTATCCCACGCCCATTCTCTGGGAGGATAAAAGAGGGCGGCACTCAGAGATAGAGAGTCTTGTCTGGGCCAGACTTGAGGCGGCTCTCTGGAGGAAAGAAGAGTCTCTGTTCTAGGTCAGAGCTGAGGTGATTCTATGGAGGAAGAAGTCTCTCCTCTAGACCAGAAAGCAATCGGCAGTTTCTGGAGACAACAGAACATTACAGGACTTTGCCTAATTTCTGCCATATTAATTTCCAGTTTTCCCAGCAGTTTTTGTCAAATAATGAATTCTTATCTCAAAAGTTGGGATCTTTGGGTTTGTCAAACACTAGATTGGTTATATTTATTCACTATATTGTCCTGTAAACCTAACCTATTGCACTTATCAACTAGTCTATTTCTTAGCCAATACCAAATGGTTGTGGTGATTGCTGCTTTATAATATAGTTTTAGATCAGGTACAGTTAGGCCACCTTCATTTGATTTTTTTTTTTTTTTGGAAATTCTAGACCTTTTGATCTTCCATATGAATTTTGTTATTATTTTTTTCTAGGTCATTAAAATAGTTTCTTGGGAGTCTGATAGCATTAAATAAATAGATTAGTTTAGGGAGTATTGTCATCTTTATTATATTTGCTTGGCTATCCAAGAGCACTTAATATTTTTCCAATTATTTAAATCTGACTTTATTTTTGTGGCAAGTGTTTTGTAATTTTGCTCATATTATTCCTGACTTTCTTTTGGTAGATACATTCCCAAATATTTTATACTATCAACAGTTATTTTGAATGGAATTTCTCTTTGTATCTCTTGCTGTTGGATTGTGTTGGTAATGTATAAAAATGCTGAGGATTTATGTGGATTTATTTTGTATCCTGCAAATTTGTTAAAGTTGTGAATTGTTATTAATAGCTTTTTAGTGGAATCTCTGGAGTTCTCTATGTATACCATCATATCATCTGCAAAGAGTGATAGTTTGGTTTCCTCATTACCTACTCTAATTCCTTTAATCTCTTTCTTGACTCTTATTGCCAAGGCTACCATTTCTAATACAATATTGAATAGTAATGGTTATAGTGGGCAACCTTGTTTCACTCCTGATCTTACTGGGAAAGCTTCCAGTTTATCACCATTACATATGATGTTTACTGATGGTTTTAAAAATATGCTCCTGATTATTTTAAGGTATAGTCCATTTATTCCTATACTCTCAAGTGTTTTTAGTAGGAATGGATGTTCGATTTTGTCAAATGCTTTTTCTGCATCTATTGAGAGGATCATATGTTTTTTATTAATTTGGTTATTGATATACTCGATGATGCTAATAGTTTTCCTAATATTAAACCAACCCTGCATTCCTGGTATAAATCCCACTTGGTCATAGTATATGACTTTTCTGTAGTCTTTTTGCTAATATTTTATTTAAGATTTTAGCATCAATATTCATTAGGGAGATTGGTCTATAATTTTCTTTCTCTTTTTTCTTTTTTTTTAATTTAATTTTTATTTTATTTTATAATTATAACTTTTTTTTTGACAGCACATATGCATGGGTAATTTTTTACAATATTATCCCTTGCACTTACTTCTATTCACATTTTTTCCCTTCCTCCCCCAACCCCCTCCCCCAGATGGCAGGCAGTCTTATACATGTAAAATATATTACAGTATATTCAAGATATAATATATGTGTGTAGAACCGAATTTCTTGTTGCACAGGAAGAATTGGATTCAGAAGGTAAAAATAACAGTTTACACTCATTTCCCAGTGTTCCTTTTCTGGATGTAGCTGATTCTGTCCATCATTGATCAATTGGAATTGGATTAGCTCTTCTCTATGTTGAAGATATCCACTTCCATCAGCATACATCCTCATACAGTATCATTGTTGAAGTGTATAATGATCTTCTGGTTCTGCTTGTTTCACTTAGCATCAGTTGATGTAAGTCTCTCCAAGCCTCTCTATATTTCTCCTGTTGGTCATTTCTTACAGAATAATAATATTCCATAACATTCATATACCATAATTTACCCAACCATTCTCCAATTGATGGACATCCATTCATCTTCCAGCTTCTAGCTACTATGAAAAGGGCTGCCACAAACATTTTGGCACATACAGGTCCCTTTCCCTTCTTTAGTATTTCCTTGGGGTATAAGCCCAGTAGTAGTATGGCTGGGTCAAAGGGTATGCACATTTTGATAACTTTTTGGGCATAATTGCAGATTACTCTCCAGAATGGTTGGATTCTTTCACAACTCCACCAACAATGCATCAGTGTCCCAGTTTTCCCACAGACCCTCCAACATTCATCGTTATTTGTTCCTGTCATCTTAGCCAATCTAACAGGTGTGTAGTGGTATCTCAGAGTTGTCTTAATTTGCATTTCTCTGATCAATAGTGATTTGGAACTCTCTTTCATATGAGTGGAAATAGTTTTAATTTCATCATCTCAAAATTGTCTGTTCATATTCTTTGACCATTTATCAATTGGAGAATGGCTTGATTTCTTATAGATTAAAGTCAATTCTCTGTATATTTTGGAGATGAGGCCTTTATCAGAACCTTTAAGTGTAAAAATGTTTTCCAAATTTGTTACTTCCCTTCTAATCTTGTTTGCATTAGTTTTGTTTGTGCAGAAACTTTTTAATTTGGTGTAATCAAAATTTTCTATTTTGTGATCAATAATGGTCTCTAGTTCTCCCTTGGACACAAACTCCTTCCTCCTCCACAAGTCTGAGAGGTAAACCATCCCATGTTCCTCCAATTTATTTATGATTTCATTCTTTATGCCTAAATCTTGGACCCATTTTGATCTAATCTCAGTATGTGGCGTTAAATGTGGGTCCATGCCTAGTTTCTGTCATACTAATTTCCAGTTTTCCCAGCAGTTTTTGTCAAATAATGAATTCTTATCCCAAAATGTGGGATCTTTGTGTTTGTCAAAGATTAGATTGCTATTTTTATTCACTATCTTGCCCTGTGAACCTAACCTATGCCACTGATCAACTAGTCTGTTTCTTAGCCAATACCAAATGGTTTTGGTGACTGTTGCTTTATAATATAGCTTTAAATCAGGTACACTTAGACCACCTTCCTCTGACTTTTTTTTCATTAGTTCCCTTGCAATTCTTGACCTTTTATTCTTCCATATGAATTTTGTTGTTTTTTTTCTAGGTCATTAAAATAGTTTCTTGGGAGTTGGATTGGTATAGCACTAAATAAATAGATTAGTTTGTGGAGTATTGTCATCTTTATTATATTCGCTTGGCCTATCCATGAGTACTGAATGTCTTTTCAATTATTTAAATCTGACTTTATTTTTGTGGCAAGTGTTTTGTAATTTTGCTCATATAATGCCTGACTTTTCTTTAGTAGATGGATTCCCAAATATTTTATACTCTTGACATTTGTTTTGAATGGAATTTCTCTTTGTATCTCTTGCTGTTGCATTTTGTTGGTGATGTATAAAAATGCTGAGGATTTATGTGGATTTATTTTGTATCCAAAACTTTGCTAAAATTGTGAATTATTTCTAATAACTTTTTTATTCGAATCTCTGAGGTTCTCTAAGTATATCATCATATCATCTGCAAAGAGCGACAGTTTGATTTCCTCATTACCTACTCTTATTCCTTTAATCTCTTTCTCGACTCTTATTGCCAAGGCTAGCGTTTCTAGTACTATATTGAATAGTAATGGTGATAGTGGGAGACCTTGTTTCACTCCTGATCTTACTGGGAAAGGTTCCAGTTTATCTCCATTACATATTGTGATTACTGATGGTCTTAAATATATGCTCTTGAGTATTTTAAAGAATAGTCCATTTATTCCTATACTCTCAAGCGTTTTTAGTAGAAATGGATGTTGGATTTGATCAAATGCTTTTTCTGCACAAATTGAGATGATCATATGGTTTTTATTCATTTGATTATTAATATGGTCAATTATACTAATAGTTTTCCTAATATTAAACCAGTCCTGCATTCCTGGTATAAATCCTATTTGATCATATTGTATTATTCTGGGGATGATTTTCTGAAATCTTTTTGCTAATATCTTATTTAAGATTTAACATCAATATTCATTAAGGAAATTGGTCTATAGTTTTCTTTCTCAGTTTTTGATCTAGCTGGTTAGGTATCAGTACCATATCTGTGTCATAAAAGGAGTTTGGTAGGATTCCTTCATCCCCTATTTTTTCAAATAGTTTATATAACATTTTTGGTCTATTTACCCCTAACTTCTTATTTAATGTAGTTTTTGTTGCATTGTGATCTGAGAAGAAGGCATTTACTATTTCTGCCTTCCTGCTTTTAATTTTGAGATCTTTATGTCCTAATATATGGTCAATTTTTGTATAGGTTCCATGAACTGCTGAGAAGAAAGTATACTCCTTTCTATCACCATTCAGTTTTCTCCAAAGGTCTATCATACTTAGTTTTTCTAATGTTCTATTTACCTTTTTAATTTCTTTCTTATTTGTTTTGTGGTTTGATTTGTCTAAATCTGAGAGTGCAAGGTTGAGATCTCCCACAATTATAGTTTTGCTGTCTATTTCTTCTTGTAACTCTCTTTACTTTTCCTTTAGAAAGTTAGATGCTATACCACTTGGTACATATGTTTAGTATTGATATGGCTTCATTGTCTATGCTACCTTTTAGCAGGATATAGTTTCCTTCCTTATCTCTTTTAATTAGATCAATTTCTATTTTTCCTTTGAGCCTACTCTGATGAGAGTAAGATTCACACAATGTTTCTCCCCCTCTCTAAATTCCCTCAGATGTGGTAGATGTTCTATGCCTCTTCCTGGCATTTAGTTTCCCTCTTTTTATCTCTCCTTCCCCTTTTTCTGATACTATCCCCTTCCTTGTACTACTTCCCTATTTTAAAATATTATATCAGTAAAATCAAATTATCCATGCGGACTTTCTATATATCCACAACAGAGATACAGTTCTCAAGATTTCTTTTTACCTTTTTCTGCTTCTCTTCAGTCTTGTGGATGTAGATCAAATTTTTTTGTTTAAGTCTGGTTTTTTTCTTAGAAACAAATGGAATTCCTCTGTTTCATTAAATGACCATCTTCTTCCATGAAAGAAAATGCTAAACTTAGCTGGCTAGTTTATTCTTCATTGCAATTCTTGTTCTTTTGCCTTTTGGAATATCAGGTTTCATGCCCTTCGATCCTTCAATGTGGAGGCAGCCAGATCTTGAGTGACCCTTATTGTGGCACCTTGATATTTGAATTGTTTTTTTTTTCCTAGCTGCTTGCAATATTTTTCCTTACTTTGGTAGTTCTGTAGCTTAGCCACAATGTTCTGTGGAGTTCTTTTTTTAGGGTCTTTTTCAGAAGGTGTTCAATGAATTCTTACAATACCTAATTTCCCTTTTGTTTCTATTATCTCTGGACAGTTCTCTTTGATGATTTCCTGTAAAATAGAATCTAGGCTCTTTTTTTGATCATAGTTTTCAGGAAGTCCAATGATACTCAGATTATCTCTCCTAGATCTATTTTCCAGGTTTATAGGTTTTTCCCAGTAAGTATTTGATGTTATTCTCCAGCTTTTCATTTTTATTTTTTGTTTTGTTTGACTGATTCTTGTTTTCTCAATGAATCATTAATTTCTATTTGTTCACTCCTGATATTTAATGAGTTATTTTCTTCATTCACATTTTTAGTTCTTTTTGTATATGCCCAATTGAGTTAAATGAATTATTTTGCTCTGTTGAATTTTTTCTATTTCACTATTTTTTTTGGTGAGTTATTTTCTTTTTCCAATTCAGAAATCCTACTTTCTTGTGATTTTTTAACCTTTTCTAATTCATAAATTTTGTTTCCCTGCACCTCTTGTGAATTCTTTATTTTTCCAACCTCAAATTTCAGGACATTGTTATTCTCTATCATAGCTTCCCTTTCCTTTCCCCATTTTTCTTCAAACTCTCTTAAGTTTTTAATAGTCTCTTCTAGGAGAGAGTTATGTGATTGGGGGCAGGTATCATTCCCCCTTAGGGTGTTATCTGCAGACTCTCTGTTGTTAGCTTCCTCGGGGTTGGATACCCGTTCTTTCTCTGTGTCAATCATTCTCTTCAGCTTCCTACTCATTGTTAAAAATCTGTTGGGGTTTGTGGGGTAATAAGTTCATTTATTTACCAGCTTTCTCCCAGACTGGATGGATGCAGAGTCTTGTGCCTGAGCTAAGAGAGAGCTCTGGGAGAGACTTCCCCTTCCCCCTCCCTGGAAATGACTCAGAGGTGGTTAGCTCCGCTGCAGCTTTGAGTAGTGCCCAGTGAAGGACCCCGCTATGTGGCTTAGTGACTGCCCTGAGGTTTAAGGCTGAACAGTGAAAGTGTCACAAACCCCATCCAATGCCTCATGTGGGGCCATGGATATCAGCAACTGATGTGAAAAGCCCCTGCGCTCAAACCAGAAGTGTCTGCCCAGAAACTGTGGTCCCTACTTCAAAGGTTCTGCTTCTCTGGGAGTTCTGCTTCTCTAGGAATTCCGCTGCTGCTAGAATTCCACTGCCTCAGACTGAGCCCTGCACTATGTGGATTGATTAGAGGCTGCCCCGGGCTGTGTCCCTGCTGTTCAGGTTCTCAACTACCCCAAGGAGAAGCCCTGGGCATCAAAAGGCGTCTGCACAGCCGTGCAGAGATGTTAGGTCACTTCCAGATTGGGATGGATTTAGGATCTCGCTTTATATTTTAAAGTGGCTTGATTTCTCTTCTGAACTGCTGTTTTATAAGCAAAGAAGAGCTAACAGCCGGTGTCAGATTCCTCTATCTCAATGGCTTCTCTGATTCCAAAGTTCTCCCCAGCCCAATCGGCACAGTGTGCTAGCTAGCACCCAGTCCAACCCTGTCTGTGCTGGCCTTTTTTTTTTCCTCCCCTTGGAACCGACCTTTTCTTTTGAAATTCCAGATTTTCTTCAGCTGGTAAGTTGTGCTTCTAATTCTTGTGGTTTTTATCAGTCCAGTGTTATTTTTGAGGCTGGTTTAACTAATTGGTATTGAGGGAAGAAGGGAGCTTACAAATTTGCGTGTATCTTCTCTGCCATTTTGGCTCCGCGCCCTGACAAAAATTAATTAGAAACTTAATAATCTAATCCTAAAGAATGAGTGGGAGGAAAAGAGAAATTAATAATATTAATTTAAACTAAGAAAACCATTGAACTAATATACAGAAGTAGAAGCTAGGTTATATTTTTTAGAAACCCAATAAAACAGACAGACCATTGGTTAAATTGATCATTAAGAGGAAAGAAGAAAACCAAATTACTAATATCAAAAATGAACAGGGCAATTCATCATCAATGCAGAAGAAATTAAGACAATTGTGCCAAATTATATGTAAATAAATTTCAGAATCTAAATGAAATGGATGAATGTTTACAAAAATTTAGATTATCCAGATTAACAGGAGATATAAAAAATTAAAGTAATCCAGTCATAGAAAAATATTGACTTCATCAATGAACTTTCTAAGAAAAAATGCCTAAGACCAGATGGTTTCACAAAGAAATTCTACCAAACATTTAGAGAACAATCACTTCTAATACCATCTGAAGTGTTTTGAAAAACAAGCAAATACGGAGCCCTACCAAATTCCTTTTATGAAACAAATATATTGCTGATACTCAGGCCAAAACAGAGAAAAATAATTATATATCAATATCTCTAATGAATATTGATAGAGAAATTTTAAATAAAATTCTATCATTAAGATGATACAGAATGACCAAGTGGAATTTATACCAGGAATGCAAAGCTAGTTCTATATTAGAAAAACTATCAGCATAATTTGACTATATCAATAATGAAGCCAGGGGCAGTTAGGCGGTATAATGGATAGAGTACCAACCCTGAAAGTCAGAAAGACCTGAATTCAAATCTGACCTTAGACATTTAACACTTCCTTGCTGTGTGATCCTGGAGAAGTCACTTAACTCCAATTGCCTCAGCAAAATAAATAAATAAAAAAAAAAAACTAAATAAATAAGTAAATAAAGATTGCTATTAAATAAATAATAACAATAACAATGAAACCAACAGAAATCATATGATTACCAAAACAGAAGCTGAAAAAGTCTTTGATAAAATACAACAACTGTTCTTATTTAAAATGTTAAGAAGCATAGAAATAAATGGAGCTTAGCTTATCATTTTAGATAAGTGATATTTATCTAAAGGTATCACTAAGCATTATCTGTAATGGGGATAAACTGAAAGCCTTCCCAATACAATCAGGGGTGAAGCAAGATGCCCATTATCACCTCTATTATTGTATATTATACTAGAAATGTTAGTTATAGCAATAAGAGAAGGAATGGAAATTAAAGGAATATGATAGGTAATGAAAAGTAAAGGAAATTAAAAGAATATGATAGGTAATGAGGAAACAAAACTTAATACTCTTCAGATGATATGGTGAGAAAATCCTAGAGAATCAGTTAAAAAACTCCTTAAAATTATAACAACTTTAGAAAAATTGCAGGATATACAATACTGTCTAGCTGCTGTCCATTGTGGAAAAGTTTTGGTAGAAAATATATTACAGTAAATAATCATGTTAATTTAGTATATGATAAACTGAAAAATTCAAGCTTTTGGATCAATAACTTATTATTTGATAAAAACTGCTGGGAAAACTGGAAAAAAAAAAAACTATGGCAGAAACTAGGTATAGACCAACATCTCACAATATATATCAAGATAAGGTCAAAATGGGTACATGATTTACACATAAAGGGTGATAACAGAAGCAAATTAAGAGAACATGAAATAGTTTATCTGTCAGTTTTATGGATAAGGCAAGAATTTAGAACTAAGGAAAAGATAGAGAGTGTTACAATATGTAAAATAGAGATAATTTTGATTATATGAAATTAAAGTTTTGTGTGCAAACAAAACCAATTCTGCCAAAATTAAAGGGAAAGCAGAAAACCGGGAGGAAATTGCAATAGTATCTTTGACTCATTTCTCAAATATGTAGAAATATGTAGAATATGTAGAAAACTGAGTAAAAATTATATAATTTACAAGTCATTCAACCAACTGATAAATGGTCAAAGGAGTTTTCAGTTTTCATACAAAGAAATCAAAGCTACTTATAGTCATATGAAACTAAAATTGATCAGAGAAACTAAAATTAAAACAATTTTGAGGTTCCACTTCATACCTTTCAGACTAGCCAATATGACCAAAAATAAGGAAAATTTTGGCTGTTGCAGAGGATGTAGGAAAACAGAGACACTAATGCATTGTTAATGGAGTTGTGAACTGGTTTGAACTTTCTGGAGAGCAATTTGGAACTGTGCCCAAAAGGCTATCAAATTGTGCATTCCCTTTGATCCAGCAATACACTGTTAGGCCTATATCTCAAAGACATGCAAAAAATGAAAAAAATACTTTATAGCAGCATTTTTTTTTGTGATGGCTAAGAATTGGAAAATAAAGGAATGCCTATCAATTGGGTAATAACTAAAGAAGTTGTGATAATGTATGTGATGTAATATTATTGTACTATCAAGCATGATAAGTAAGATGATTTCAGAAATATCTGTACAATTTACATGAATTGATGCATAGTGAAGTGGACAGAAGTAGGAGAATGTGTTAACACAGAAACAGCAATTTTTTTCAATGAAGAATTGTGAATGCTTTGGTGATTTACAGCAATACAATGATCCAAGACAATCCCAAAGGACTAATAATGGAATATATTATCCACCTCCAGAAAAAGAACTGATATTGATTGAATACAGACTGAAGGGTGCCAATTTTTACTTTATTTTTTAAAATTTTATTCAAGTCTTTTTGTATTGAAAATGTCTTAGATAATTCCATATCTGATTGCCTACTGTCTCAGGAAGGAGAGAGGGAAAGAAGTAGGGAGAGATAGAATTTAAAGCTCAAAAGTACAAATAAAAATGTTAAGAATTGGAAAAAAGAAAATAATTTGTGATATAGCTGAAAAACATTTTTTAAAAATTTTATCCCTAACTCATTTTCTATCTTGAGAAACTTTAAGGCAAATATTTTAAGAAGAGAGAGTTAGAGAAAGAAACTAATTCTTTAACTATCTTAGAGAGTAAACACAATATCATATAATCATCATCCATCGTAGATGCATAAACAGAAGTACATTTGCTCAACTCTTATTGTTTTATTAAAGTCTTTTAATTTTCAAAACATATACATGGATAATTTTTCAAAATTAATTAACTTGCCAAACCTTGTATTTCAATTTTTTCCCATCTTCCCTCCACTCCCTCCCCTAGCTGGCAAGTAATCCAATATATGTTAAACATGGTAAAAATATATGTTAAATCTAATATATGCATACAAATTTATATAATTATCTTGCTGTACAAGAAAAATAAAGTCAGGAAGAGAAAAAATGAGAAACAAAATAAAATGCAAGCAAACAACAATAAAAAAGAGTGAAAATACTATGTTGTGATCCACATTGAGTTCCCAGAATCCTCTCTTTGGGTGTAGATGGCTCTGTTCATCTTAAGATTCTTTGCAACTGGCCTGAATCATCTCATTGTTGAAAAGAACATGCCCTTCAGAATTGATCATTGCATAATCTTTTTGTTGCCAACTCAATTTTATTGATGAACATATATGTGTTCTATCGATTAGACTATGTGGCATGTGTTAATATCTTCTGTTCTATGTTTTGGACAATTTTGGGATTTTACTTAGACATATTTTCCCAAGAGATCATCCAAGAAATAATACCCTGTATAAGTTTTATAATCATTACTTATTAACTAATCCTGAATTTAAGATTTTCTAGTCTAGTGAAATTTTATCTCATTCTTCAGTTATGGGGCTCCTACTTACTGTACATCAACAAACATATATTGAGATTTTTTTGGATAGAGGATATTAAACAATGACTGATATTTCTTCCACTTCTATGTACCTCTGCATGACATCTGTTATAATTTATTTTATTTTATTTTATTTTATTTTTTTGCTGAGGCAATTGGAGTTAAGGGACTTGCCCAGGGTCACACAGCCAGGAAAGTGTTCAGTGTCTGAAACTAGATTTGAACTCAGGTTGTCCTGACTTCAGGGCTAGTGTTCCATCCACTGTGCCACCTACCTGCTCATCTGTTGTCATTTTAATTGTCTTTAATTTGTTTATAGTAATTGCCTTGGTATATTAGAGTTGAGTGCTTCTCACCAATGCATCTTCTATTCTTTTTCAGGATGTGCAGCTATCTTCTAGATCATCTTTATCTATGATTCTTTATTGATCACGATACTTTTTTTTTTTACCTCTGTTAAATGTCATAGAGAGTGCCATAAGGTTCCCCTAATTCAACAACAAAAAATCAGGATTAGAAGAGTAACTTTGGTAGCCTTTCATATCATTGAAGCCACTGGCATCAGTTGCCTTTTTAAGTAAAATTATATAAAGGAAGAAATTCAAAGATATAGATTACTGAACTTCAAAACTCACAATATATGGTAATGATGACAATTACAATATTAGGAGGATGAGTAACTAAGATGTGGATAACTGTTTAGAGGGGCAGCTAGGTGGTTCAGTGGATAGGGTACTGGGATTGGAATCAGGAAGACTCATTTTCACAAGTTCAAATGTATCCATAGACACCTACTAGCTGTGTCATCCAGGGCAAGCAACTTAATTGTGTTAGCCTGAGTTTCATCATCTATAAAATAAGCTAGAGAATGCTCTAACATCCTAGCCAAGAAAACCCAAATGGGATGACAAAGAATTGGACACCATCAAGCAACAAAGATGTTTTTTGAGATTTGAAAAGAACTTGTATGTATCTCATTTTATCCTCACAACAATTCTGTGTGCAAAGTGGGGTAATTATCCGTTTTTATATAGATGAGGAAATTTAGGTAGATAGAGGATATGAGACTCATCAGGATCACAGTAAGTGGTTGAGGCTGGGTTTGAAGCCAAGTCTTCTTGCCATTAGACTTAGGGTTCTGTCTACTATGCCATGAAGTAGTTTAGGGTAACATGATTAGCTCCACCAAAAATCATTTCATAGCCACTTTGACATGCCACTGTTTTAAGAGATTTTGAATTCCAGGTCTCTTAATGGGTTGAATACAAATCTATTTCTGACTTCTGATTTCAGTTCAATTTTAAAACTTGTTTTATGACAGTATTAAAATTTTCAAAAGAATTTATTTCAAGTATCATCTTCAATAAGAAATATGACTTATTTAATAGCACTATGTTAGGGAATCTAGTTCTAAATGAAGAATATGAATAAATAATAGTTGCAGTTTTATTTATTAGTATTTTGAAAATTTAAGTTGCAGAATAATACCTGATATATATTGTTTGATAGTAGTTCCTCACTGGGACTTCCCTATCTTGAAGAAATAATACCCCAAACAAAGAACACTGAAGAAAAAAAAAAAACAAACTAACTCCCAACATCTAGTATTCATTGAAAAGTCTTTAGAATTTCAAATGTCAGAAAAACACTAAAGGAAAACAATATATATATATATATATATATATATATATATATATATATATATATATATACATAATTTCATTATGTCTCTTTTTTCTTCCTCTAATCACAAACATCATATCTTTCTTCTGTTCATTTTTTCTGATATACAACACCCCTCCCACCCACTCTCAACTCAGTAACATTTGGCAATGGGGAGTAGAAACTGATTCCAAAATTAAACTAAATTAGATTGGTTGGAAGGGGTCAGTCAGAAAGGCTAGTTTACAAAGTCCAAAAAATGTATTTTAAAATCCTTAGAAAATATGAAGAAAAGGTAAGAAAAACTTTTAACTCATTTCTACTAAATATGTAGTTATACTCACATCACAAAAATGAACCTTGTTTATATCTATAACAGAAAAGCCTTTTGTTAATATATAATAAAACAAATTATTCAGTTCCTTGGTAGAGAAAGGGAAGAGGGAACTTTTCCCTCAGGAAAAAAAAAATACATAACTATTATTGAAATTAACTGTCAATATAGAGTCATTTATAGGAGCTCAATAATATTAAAACATTAAACACATTTTTCTTAGGAATATAAACTTGCCTATGCCTAATTGTAGTTTTAAAAATAGCATACTATATAGGTATTTCTTAAAATTCTCATTGAATTTTTTAATATTTCAGAATAAATTGAAAATGTCAATTTTAAAACTGATGAAATGCTATGAAACCATACTGAGATTTTAGCACTAAAGTCAACCCAGAATATTAAAATAATAAATTTACAATTCTCTAATACTACTCATCCAGAAAGTACCCAGAACATTTTCTAGATCATATATACCCTGTTAAAAATTCTCTAGGTTTCCTAACAAATGTTTTCCATTCTAAAAGAACCTAAGACAAAAACACATTAAGTTTCTTTGTTTCAAAGACTTTTATTTCACTTCATAATTCTAAAGTTAATGTTCCCAACTTTTCTTTGATCCCTATTCCTGCCCTTTGCAGGTAAAGTGAATATTTGCCTACTAACGCTTATTGACTGGAGCTTTTCCATAGACATTTTTAAAGTGAATTTAGATTTCATTGTGTATTTATTAGCTATTTGGACATAAGAAGGGGATTTTTTTCTGGTAAATCACTTAGATATAAAAAGAAAATTCACTTCTTCATCTTTTTTTTTCTCACTTTGGAATGTAGTAAAGGATATTAAAAACATTAGCAAAAATAATTAAATATCTATTTCCTCCCCATATTAGGATATTGTTGGAACATATGCTCTTTCTTTTTTCCCCCTTGCTTATAGTTTGAAAATTTTGCTTCTATTTTCTGTTTATTCTCTTTCTTTCCTCCTTTCCATCATCTCCAATAATTTTATATCCTGACATATTAGCTGAACTTGATTTCGTTCTTTAAAAATTTATCAAAAGAAAAAAAATTATGGATTTAGAAGAATAAAAAATGTGGAAGTGGAAGATGCATGAGCGTAAGGTATAGAAAATGGAGGGAAATGCATGATTTTACTAGGGTCCTCATATATATATTTTTGAGTTCTTATGAACAAATTATTTTTATTTATAGATACTTTAGGTCTCTTTTTTCATATAAAGAGTATTTTTCATACTCTTAATTCTTAAATTTTATTTCATACATTGAGAAATCTATGCTCCAAAATAAATTATGACCTTCTTCAAAAAAGAATCTCATTTCTATATTAGTACTTATTACAAATATAGAACCTAAGAAGAGAAACATGAGCCATCTCACCCACTATTTTGCAGAGGTGGGAGCTCTATGGTTATGAAGCATTGAATACATTTTTTTTATATGTATTGATTGATTTTGATGATTTTTCTCTTCTTTTTTATTAAAAGTATATATATATATATATATATATATATATATATATATATATATGTGATGGCTTTCTAGAAGGTATAAGGAAAATATATTTAAAGAAATTTAGGTAATATAAAATAATACACTAAAAGTTTATTAAAAATAAAATATAAAAAGTAGCTTCTTGATGAAATGAGCTATTTTCACTTAAGTATTTTTGCTTAATGTAATGTCATTTTTAGAGACACTGAAACCTTCTAAGGGTTTATGAATAAGAACCACAAGTTCCATTCATACACATTTTGTTTTAGGTAGTTGTTTTCAAGCTGATATGATATATTTCACCATAGCAAATACTGTCTTTTTATATCCTATAGGATATGAAGTTTTAAATAGTCTCTTGATTTCAATAACTTTGGTAAGAGGTTTTTCTCCTGATGTTTTTCCTACAAAATATCAGAAATGACATTTTTTACAAAATATATCTTTCTAAAGTCTGTCAACAGTATATGCCCAGAACCAAGTAGATGTTGACCATTGTACTGGGCAATGTGAAGAAAAAATGAAGTTGAAGACATGATCTCTGCAATCATAAGCATACACCCGACTTATAATAGTCTTCTGGTGTCCCTGAAAACATGAACAAGAAAAATGCCTGGTATACTCCTACCTTTTTTTGCACAAGATGTATGATTTTTATTTCTATAGGGAATTATCATTATTAATACAGATTGACCAATTGATCATGAAGAACTAAGATATTAAAGGACCTGGCCAGGGTCACATAGTCTGCTGTATCAGAGTTGAGCCTTGAAACCCTACAGTCCTGATTCCAAAGTTTGCCTTCAGCTCTTATTTCCACATACACATCTCCTTTCTCAAAAGTATGATCTATTTTATTCTATTCTATTATTCCAAATCAGGTCTTCATAAAAGCTAATATATAGCTGATATCTGGTAGCTATTGTGTTTTTTGTTTTTTTTGAAGAAAATTATAATTGATTTCAGGGCATAGATTTCTCAGTACATGAAAGAAAATTTAAGAATTGAGGGTATGGTTACTGTAATCTTGAAAAAGGAGGGACCTAAAGTACTTATAACTAAAAATAAAATAATTTGTTCATAAGAACTCAAAACTATATCTGTGGACCTTATTAAATTCTTTGTTGTTTCAAAAATATGTTCAAAAAATAAGTGTGCAAAGTTTGCTTCAAGTTTATTAATTATTTCAGCCACTCTATGAGGTAGATTAGTAGAAAGTTGTTTCAATCATGTCTGACTCTTCATGACCACATATTTGGGGATTTCTTAACAAAGATACTATAAAGATCTACCATTTCTTTCTCTAGCTTATTTTATAGGTGAGGAAACAGAGGCAAACAAGGCTACATGATTTATCCACATTCACACACGTAGTAAGCATCTGAGACCACAGTTGAACTCAGATTTTCTTGACTCCAGGTGTGGTACTCTATCCACTGTATCACTTAGCTCCCATTGATTAATTCAACTATATTACTGGAGGGGGGAATCCATAAATTTGAACTTTTAAGATAAAAAACAAACAAACCAACTTTATAAATTTGAACTCTAAGTTCTGTGTTTTATATTAGAAGTCACTCTATTAGTTTTGTGATGGATTAGCATAGATAACATTAAATGATCCTAATTTAGCTATCATTTCATAATGCTGTCATATCTACCTCTCTATAGGTGTCCTCTCACTCCCTGTAAAATTGCTTAATGAGTAAGATTGTCTAATGAGTAAGATTATTGCAGTATCTTTTTAGGAAAATATTCAAATTCTAATCTTTTTTTTTTCCTTTTTAATGATTAAAAATAGTTTATCTTCCACTTATTTTCTTCCAGATACTTTCTGATTCCTCATGCAAAACATTGGAGATGGTGATAGATTGAACCAAAAGTCAGTAGTTTTGCTATATAATATCTGAAGAAAGTAGTTTGTTACAGACATGTTGAAAGCTATATAGATCTATAGATAGAGAAGGAAGAAGAGAGGGAGTGAAGGAAAGAGGGAGGGAGGAATAAAGAAAACAAGAAGGAAGGAAGAGAGGTAGTGAGAGAGGGAAGGAGGGACAGAAGAAAGAATAGAGGGAAGGAGGAAAAGGTCAAAACAAGGAAATGGGAAGTGAAGAAGGGAGGGAGATAGAAAAGGCTGAGGGAGGGAGAAAGGGAAAGATGACTATCAAATTACATCACCACTTTGGGCTTCCATTTTCTCATCTGTTAATAAGGGATCCTAAATGATTTTTAAGGCCCATTCAAGCCATAAATTTGTGTTCCTATGTACTTTAATCCTATGCTTTCTTTTGTTCCCAAAACGGAAATCTCCCTTCATCTCTTAAAGGGGTTGGGGGTGAAGGTTTTTCATTAATCCCTTCCTTCTTTTGTCTCCTAATGGAAAGTTAGGTCCTAGAAGGCATTTTTTGGAATATTGACAAAGAGTGTACTTTTCAATCTTGAGTCACTTTCTAATAGTAAATTTTGTACTTAGAAGGAGAAACTAACTTATATTTATTAAATCTCTCAGGAGATGCACTAAATTATTAATTATGATCTAAAAGAATGAGAACAATTAGTGCACTTTCAATAACCATCTGACTGTTGTAATGAATGTTTTTAACAGTTAAAATGATTGAGCTTTGTATTTTTTGGTGAAAGAAAACTATATTACATTTATTAATTTACTTTATAGAAAGTATAGTAATAAAATAAGCAATTCTCAATTCCAATTGTTTGAGGAGTACTCTATGCCTGAAAAGTTGTTTGAATATAAATAATATGCTACTTGAGTATAATGAAGGAGCACATTCTAAATAATACATTTTCCCCAAATCCTAAAAATAGCATCACCTTCAAATAAATTGAGTAGTATCATAAATACCATTTTTTTGTTTTAGTGGACATCTATATCTATTTGTTTATATTCATATATGTGGACATGTGCATATATACTTGTGTGTAAGTATGTGACACAC
This sequence comes from Sminthopsis crassicaudata, assembly GCF_048593235.1. Taxonomy (NCBI): domain Eukaryota; kingdom Metazoa; phylum Chordata; class Mammalia; order Dasyuromorphia; family Dasyuridae; genus Sminthopsis; species Sminthopsis crassicaudata. The sequence goes on from NC_133619.1 coordinate 245,910,691, forward strand.
TCACATAACTACAAACACACACACACACACACACACACACACACACACACATGTTCTTGCTCCCAGACTGTGGGTCCAGGCTTAATAGTATAGTTATGGAGTTTTTGTTTATTTGTTTTTATGAATTTGTTTAAGTTTTCTATGTGAAATTTATGGTCTGAGAAATTTTTTTTTTTTTTTTTTATTTATTTATTTTTATTTTATTTTATAATTATAACATTTTTTGACAGTACATATGCATGGGTAATTTTTTACAACATTATCCCTTGCACTTACTTCTATTCAGATTTTTTCCCTTCCTCCCCCAAACCCCTCCCCCAGATGGCAAGCAGTCTTATATATGTTAAATATATTACAGTATAATTTAGATACAATATATGTGTGTAGAACCGAATTTTTTGTTGCACAGGAAGAATTGGATTCAGAAGGTAAAAATAACAGTTTACATTCATTTCCCATTGTTCCTTTTCTGGATGTAGCTGGTTCTTTCCATCATTAATCAATTGGAATTGGATTAGCTCTTCTCTATGTTGAAGAAATCCACTTCCATCAGCATACATCCTCGTACAGTATCATTGTTGAAGTGTATAATGATCTTCTGGTTCTGCTCGTTTCACTCAGCATCAGTTGATGTAAGTCTCTCCAAGCCTCTCTATATTTCTCCTGTTGGTCATTTCTTATAGAACAATAATATTCCATAACATTCATATACCATAGTTTACCCAACCATTCTCCAATTGATGGACATCCATTCATCTTCCAACTTCTAGCCACTATGAAAAGGGCTGCCACAAACATTTTGGCACATACAGGACCCTTTCCCTTCTCTAGTAGTTCCTTGGGGTATAAGCCCAGTAGTAGTATGGCTGGGTCAAAGGGTATGCACATTTTGATAACTTTTTGGGCATAATTCCAGATTGCTCTCCAGAATGGTTGGATTCTTTCACAACTCCACCAACAATGCATCAGTGTCCCAGTTTTCCCACAGCCCCTCCAACATTCATCGTTATTTGTTCCTGTCATCTTAGCCAATCTGACAGGTGTGTAATGATACCTCAGAGTTGTCTTAATTTGCATTTCTCTGATCAATAGTGATTTGGAACACTCTTTCATATGAGTGGAAATAGTTTTAATTTCATCATCTGAAAATTGTCTGTTCATATCCTTTGACCATTTATCAATTGGAGAATGGCTTGATTTCTTATAGATTAAAGTCAATTCTCTGTATATTTTGGAGATGAGGCCTTTATCAGAACCTTTAACTGTAAAAATTTTTTCCCAATTTGTTACTTCCCTTCTAATCTTGTTTGCATTAGTTTTGTTTGTGCAGAAACTTTTTAATTTGGTGTAATCAAAATGTTCTATTTTGTGATCAATAATGGTCTCTAGTTCTCCCTTGGACACAAACTCCTTCCTCCTCCACAAGTCTGAGAGGTAAACCATCCCATGTTCCTCCAATTTATTTATGATTTCGTTCTTTATGCCTAAATCTTGGACCCATTTTGATCTAATCTTAGTATGTGGTGTTAAATGTGGGTCCATGCCTAGTTTCTGCCATATTAATTTCCAGTTTTCCCAGCAGTTTTTGTCAAATAATGAATTCTTATCCCAAAATTTGGGATCTTTGGGTTTGTCAAAGATTAGATTGCTATTTTTATTCACTATCTTGTCCTGTGAACCTAACCTATGCCACTGATCAACTAGTCTATTTCTTAGCCAATACCAAATGGTTTTGGTGACTGTTGCTTTATAATATAGCTTTAAATCAGGTACACTTAGACCACCTTCCTCTGACTTTTTTTTCATTAGTTCCCTTGCAATTCTCGACCTTTTATTCTTCCATATGAATTTTGTTGTTATTTTTTCTAGGTCATTAAAATAGTTTCTTGGGAGTCTGATTGGTATAGCACTAAATAAATAGATTAGTTTGGGGAGTATTGTCATCTTTATTATATTCGCTCGGCCTATCCAAGAACATTGAATGTCTTTCCAATTATTTAAATCTGACTTTATTTTTGTGGCAAGTGTTTTGTAATTTTGCTCATATAATTCCTGACTCTCCTTTGGTAGATATATTCCCAAATATTTGATACTATCGACTGTTATTTTGAATGGAATTTCTCTTTGTATCTCTTGCTGTTGGATTGTGTTGGTAATGTATAAAAATCCTGAGGATTTATGTGGATTTATTTTGTATCCTGCGACTTTGCTAAAATTCTGAATTATTTCTAATAGCTTTTTAGCAGAGTCTTTGGGGTTCTCTAAGTATACCATCATGTCATCTGCGAAAAGTGACAATTTGATTTCTTCATTTCCTACTCTAATTCCTTGGATCTCTTTCTCGGCTCTTATTGCCAAGGCTAGAGTTTCTAGTACTATATTGAATAGTAATGGTGATAGTGGGCAACCTTGTTTCACTCCTGATCTAACAGGGAAAGGTTCTAGTTTATCACCATTACATATGATGTTTACTGAAGGTTTTAAATATATGCTCCTTATTATTTTAAGGAATAGTCCATTTATTCCTATACTCTCAAGCGTTTTTAGTAGGAATGGATGTTGGATTTTATCAAATGCCTTTTCTGCATCTATTGAGATGATCATATGGTTTTTATTAATTTGATTATTAATATGGTCAATTATACTAATAGTTTTCCTAATATTAAACCAGCCCTGCATTCCTGGTATAAATCCCACTTGGTCATAGTGTATTATTCTGGGGATGATTTTCTGAAGTCTATTTGCTAATATCTTATTTAAGATTTTAGCATCAATATTCATTAAGGAAATTGGTCTATAGTTTTCTTTCTCAGTTTTCGATCTACCTGGTTTAAGTATCAGTACCATGTCTGTGTCATAGAAGGAATTTGGTAGGACTCCTTCAATCCCTATTTTTTCAAATAGTTTACAAAGCATTGGAGTTAGTTGTTCTTTAAATGTTTGGTAGAATTCACCTGTAAATCCATCTGGTCCTGGGGACTTTTTCTTAGGAAGTTGGTTAATAGCTTGGTCTATTTCTTTTTCTGAGATGGGACTATTTAGACTACTTACTTCTTCCTCTGTTAATCTGGGCAAGCTATATTTTTGAAGGTATTCTTCCATTTCATTTAAGTTATCAAATTTATCGGCATAAAGTTGAGCAAAGTAGCTCCTAACTATTGTTCTAATTTCCTCTTCATTAGTGGTGAGTTCACCCTTTTCATTTTCAAGACTATCAATTTGCTTTTTCTCTTTCCTTTTTTTAATCAGGTTTACTAAGGGTTTGTCTATTTTGTTGGTTTTTTCATAAAACCAACTCTTAGTTTTATTAATTAATTCAATAGTTTTTTTACTTTCAATTTTATTAATCTCACCTTTTATTTTTTGAATTTCAAGTTTTGTGTTTGTCTGGGGGTTTTTAATTTGTTCCTTTTCTAGCAATTTTAGTTGTAAACCCAATTCGTTGGCCCTCTCTTTCTCTATTTTATGCAAGTAGGCCTGTAGAGATATAAAACTTCCCCTAATTACTGCTTTGGCTGTATCCCACACATTTTGGTATGATGTCTCATTATTGTCATTTTCTTGGGTGAAGTTATTAATTATGTCTATGATTTGCTGTTTTACCCAATCATTCTTTAGTATAAGATTATTTAGTTTCCAATTATTTTTTGGTCTATTTTCCCCTGGCTTTTTATTAAATGTTATTTTGATTGCATTATGGTCTGAAAAGGATGCATTTACTATTTCTGCCTTACTGCATTTGATTTTGAGGTTTTTATGCCCTAGTATATGATCAATTTTTGTATAGGTTCCATGAACTGCTGAGAAGAAAGTATATTCCTTTCTGTCTCCATTTAGCTTTCGCCAAAGATCTATCATATCAAACTTTTCTAGTATTCTATTTACCTCTTTGACTTCTTTCTTATTTATTTTGTGGTTTGATTTATCTAATTCTGATAGTGCAAGGTTGAGATCTCCCGCTATTATAGTTTTGCTATCTATTTCCTCTTGCAGCTCTCTTAATTTCTCTTTTAAGAATTTAGATGCTGCACCACTTGGTGCATACATGTTTAATATTGATACTGCTTCACTATTGATGCTTCCCTTTAGCAGGATATAATGCCCTTCCTTATCTCTTTTAATTAGATCAATTTTTGTTTTTGCTTGATCTGAGATGAGGATGGCTACTCCTGCTTTTTTGGTTTTGCCTGAAGCATAATAGATTCTGCTCCACCCTTTTACTTTTAGTTTGAATGTCTCATCCTGTTTCAGGTGTGTTTCCTGTAAACAACATATAGTAGGATTCTGACTTTTAATCCAATCTGCTAACTGCTTCCTCTTTATGAGGCAGTTTGCCCCATTCACATTTATGGTTAGAAGGACTAATTCTATATTGCTTGCCATCCTATTAACCCCTGCTTATGCTTTTCCCCTTTCCTTCCCTTTTACCCTCCTATCCAGTATTAAACTGGTAAACACCACTTGCTTTTCACAGCCCTCCCTTTTTAGGATCCCTCCCCCACCTTAAAGATCCTCCCCTTATTTTATCCCTTTTCCTCGAAATTACTGTATTCCCTTCCCCTTAGCTTACTCCTTCCCTTTCACTTTTCAATGAAGTGGAAGAAGTTTCACCATAAATCGAATATGTCTATTGATACACGCTATGTTCATCTCCCTCCTTTCTTTCTCTCAGATATAATAGGTTACCTTTGCCTCTTCATGAGATGTAGTACCACCACTTTATACTTTTTTATGATATAATCTCCTTTCCACCTCTAGTTTCTAAGACAAATTGTACATATGTTCTTTACATATTTTTTTGACAGAAGTATAGTTCTCAAGATTTCTTTTTACCTTTTTTAGAAGTCTCTTGAGTTCTGTATTTGAAGATCAAACCTTTTATGTAGGTCTGGTTTTTTCATCAAAAATAGATGGAATTCATTTATTTCGTTAAATGTCCATCTTCTTCCCTGGAAAATGATGCTCATTCTTGCTGGGTAAGTCACTCTTGGCTGCATACCAAGTTCCTTAGCCTTTCGGAATATCATGTTCCAAGCCCTGCGTTCTTTTAATGTGGACGCTGCTAGATCCTGTGTTATCCTTATTGTGGATCCTCCATATCTGAATTGTTTTTTTCTAGCAGCTTCCAATATCTTTTCCTTTGTCTGATGGTTCTTGAACTTGGCCACTATATTTCTTGGCGTTTTGATTTTAGGGTCCCTTTCAGTAGGTGATCGATGAATTTTCTCAATGTCTATTTTACCCTCTGTTTCCAAAACGTCTGGGCAGTTCTCTTTGATAATTTCCTCGAAAATGGTGTCCAAGCTCTTTTTTTCCTCCCATTTTTCAGGGAGTCCGATTATTCTCAAATTGTCTCTCCTGGATCTGTTTTCCAGGTCTGTTGTCTTTCTGGTAAGGTACTTGACAGTCTTTTCAATTGTCTCATTTCTCTGGTTTTGCTTGACTCCCTCTTGGTTTCTCCTTGAGTAATTCATTTCTACTTGTTCCAGTCTAATTTTCAATGATGTATTTTCTTCACTCACTTTTTTTATATCTCTTTGTAATTGTCCAATTGAGTTTTTATCTTCTATGGAATTTTTTTCCATTGTATTTTTTAGAGAGCTGATTTCTTTTTCCAGCTCTCTAATCCTGTTTTCCTTGGAGTTGTTTACCTTTTCCAGCTCACTAATCTTGTTTCTCAATGATTTGATTTCTTTATCCATTCTGTCTTTGAATGCATGGGATGACTTCTCCAGGCTCTCTTGCCAAGCTTCCCTTTCCTTTTCCCATTTCTCTTCCAGCTCTCTTGTGAGAGCCTTTTTGATTTCCTCTATGAGGTTCTTTTGTATTGAGGAGCAGCTTATATCCCTCCCAGGGGATACATCTGGGGACATTCTGTTCCTAGTCTCTTCAGCATTTGAAGTCTGCTCCCTCTCCACACAGAAGCTGTCAATGGTTAGAGCCCTTTTGAATTTTTTGTTCATTTTGTCAGAGTAGGAATCAAAGAAAACAAACTGACAAGAGAAACAATTGGTCTGTTTTGCGGGGGATGGGGCTGGATGTTATTAATGGGCTTCCTCTACAGACTGGGGGTAGGGCAGCAGCGAGCCACTAACAGAACAGCAATGACTGTACTGAGTCTGCGCTCTGAGGCTCTGAGAACCCGCTGAGTCAGTCCAGGTGGGGGTTGGGGGTGGCCGGGCTCTGATAGACGCTGGCTTTCTGGGGTTTTAATCTTCACCTCCAGTGTTTACACCCTCTCCACCGCTCCTGGCTTGCTGCCAAGACGGAGCATCCACACTGAGGCAAAAGCCCTTTCACAAAAACGACAGAGATCACACCCCTCCCCCTCCGGTCTGAGCTGTGTGAGCTGCCTGTCTTGCTCTGGCTGTCTGCCCTCAGTCTGCGCCCAGTCTGATTGACCCTCCCCCGAACAAACACAGACCTTTTCTGGCGACTTTCAAGGATGTCTTCTCTTGGTGATAATTTGTGGATTTCTTTCTGGGTCAAGCATTAAGTCAGAGGCTTGTCATGAAGTAAGTTCTGAGAGAAAACTAGGAGCTCAAGCAGCTGTCTGCCTCCACGCCGCCATCTTGGCCGGAAGTCATGGTCTGAGAAATTTAAACTCTGCATGTTCTGGAGATAGAACAAAAGTTATGTGCAGCCAAGCCCATTTTTCTTTTAACTTTATTGTACAGGCAATTATATGTTAGTTTAATTTATATATGATGCCTTTTCCCCCTAATATTTTATCTTAAAGAAGAATTCTTTGTATTTTTATAGTATATTAAAGTGATATGTCACCCCATTTATTATCTTAGGTGATACTTACAAACACCTCAAAAAATAAACAAGCCTGGCATTATAAACCCCCATTTTACAGAGGATAATCACAGAGGGGAAGTGACTGGAATGAGAGTCTTCAGCTAGCAAGTAGTAGAATTGGGATCCAATTATTTGTCTTTTCACTCTGAGTAATTGTGTGTGTGTGTGTGTATTTTCCATTTTATTTCATATTTATTTTGTAGGAAAATTGAATAATTCTAAGTTGTATTCACTGATATGTTCAGCTATGTTGGATTCATTTGTTATGATATAAATAAAGGACTTGGGTTCTGTTGGAGTTGATCATACTGGGAACACATTTGATATCTGTTTTGAAAGGATTCTTACCTCTCCTTTAATCTCATATGGTCCAATGTGTATTCTTTCCTCAAACCTCTCCAACTACGTCTTCTACTTCTATTCTTCTCAGCCAGGACTTTACTTCCTACTTTGATTATAAAATTGGAATCCATCCATTATGTGCTATTTTCTCCACATTAAGCACCTCAAAATCCCTCTACATCCAAGTACACAGTTTAGAGGCCACATGAGTACTACAACACTCCTAAGTACACCCAAACCAGATTAAAAATGCATCTAAGAAAATAACATCATCTACCTAAAATTATTCTTCCCTTAAATTTTCCCGTGTCTAATGAGGATACCACAATTCTTTCAGTAACCCAGATCTTTGTAACATTAGATTTTCTTAACTTTGTCGATTCCCTCTCTCTCATGACTCTCCAATTTAATCAGTTGTCAAAGTTTATAAAATCTACCTCCACAACAACTCTCACATTTATCACATCTCCATTTATCCTGTCATCACCTTTTTTTAGCTTTCTCATCACTTCTTCCCTAGACTATTGCAATAACCTATTCATTATTTTCCATACTTCTAGCATTTCTGTTCTCCAAACCATTTTTCACATGGCAGCTAAAATTATACTCTATTCTGAACATGTTTTTCCTTGCTCATGAATCTTTACTAGCTCTCCATTATCTTTGGATTAAAATAAAAATTGTTCAGCATGTCATTTAAAATCCCTCATAATCTGGCCCCAGATTAGTTTTCTAGAACTGGTTCATATGATGTCCCTTTAAGCATGCAATGTTTCAGGCAAATTGATCATGTGGATGCCTAAACTTTATGTTTCATTTTCTACTGTTTCACAAGTCAGGAATATACTCCTTCTTCTCATTTAGTCCTCATCAAATACTTCATTTATATCAAGGCAACTCAATGTCCTCTCCTAAGAAAATCTTTCCTTATTTTCATGAATGTTAGTTCTCTCTCCCAAGTTGTTTTTCTTATATTTACTTCTCTTCTCTTTTGTTGAATTCCGAGGAGAATATGAGCTTTTTTAAAAGTTGGACTAGTTTTCTTTTTCATTTTCTTTTTTTTTCTTCTCTATTCCCATTCTTTCTTTGGACATATACTGTCTTGTGATCCTGGATAAGTCACTTATACTGTTATACAACCATCAATTCTATATGACTTTTTTGATGCTCCTTAATTCTTTCCCCATTTGACTTTGAATTTATCCTATATAGAGGTTGCTTATGTGCTGATGTCTGAATATTATGACAGTCATTAGACTGAGTTCCTCAGTCTGTTCAAGGTAAAAGCCTTTCTTTATACCCTAGTACTTAGCAGAGTGCCCAGAATATTGTAGGAGTTTAATAAATATTTTTCACTGAGTAAATGACTTACAGAACAGATGCAAACCTGAATCATAGAGGGAAATTTTTAGTTCATGTTTTTAATTGGGAGTTCCCTCTGCTAAGAAAAGTACAGATCTAATTTTTAAAAATAGGTAAATGAATGAACAAATGGGACCAGCCTTATATCTTACACATAATAAATGTTGTTTAATGCTGAATTATTTAAATGCATTTCTAACTCCTCCCAATTCCCACATCCACTAAAGAAAAATGCCTTAAGAACAAAGATTGTCATATTCTTTACACTGCCTGATCCATAATAAATGCTTACTAAGTATCACTGGAATTGAACTGAATTAGAATTAGAATTTCTATCAATTCTATCATAAAAAGGAAGATGTTTTTGTAACTATTGTAGTTGAAAATCATTAAACTTGAAAGGTTGCATGGTTGATTGCCTTATCTCAATGGCAGTTGCTTTTCTTCTTCAACAGTGGAAGAGATGCCATGGTGATATTGCTGCATGCAGCAATTAGGTGTAATTATTGTGGGGTTCTATCATGAGTTATCTTTAAGAGAAGTATCTGTAGCCAAAAATAGGCCTATTTGCTTTCTCATGCAGGTGTAACATCTGTGTAAAAGCTCCTGGCTGTGGAATGTGCAGCAGCAACACAGTGATTAAGAAAATTTGTGGTTGGACCCATCTATTGATAGAGATATATTATAGTTGATCATTCTTATTTGGACAGGCATTCTCATTAGCACCACTCAGAAGAAAGCCAACAGTCTAGGTCTGACTAGCTCACTTTATAGTTCAATGAAAAGGACCAACCACTTAATATGTTTGAAGATTGGAATTTTGAAGTGCATGTTTCATTTGTTGAGAAATATGGATGATGATGAAGGAGCACAGATAAGATCATCAAGTAATCTGCATGTCTAGAGAGTGCACTAACTTTTATTCTATTCTAAGTCTTCAAGTCAGCTGAAGAGATAGTGTTCTGATAATTACCCATATCTGCATCTATGCCACAAAATAAAGGAGATATTTGAGGAAATTTTCCCAATAAGTCATATTTTTAAAAAGTCTTATCATTTGGGAGAAAATGGAATAAAATTTCTTTTCTAGTCCACATTTTCCCTTGATTGCTATCCCTCCCCCCTTCCCCAGAAATGCTAGGCATTTTTTTGATGTTTGGAAAATAGAGAAGGCCTCCCAATCCCCCATCTCGTTCCTCTAGGTTATCTATCTGTAATTCCAGTTATTTGTATTTAATTAAATATCTTGTATTGTCAATTTTTGTTTTAGAAATAGAATAACTTGGGGAAGCAGGAAAATAATTGCAACTGTTTAAATAGATCTGGCTTTACCTAGTCTCATTTGGGGTTGTATCCCAAACACTTTAGTGTTTTTGCTCCCCGTCTCCATCTTTTGAAAGGTCGCAAAGGATAGCTTCTAATTTATAGTAAGTTGTATGTTCTTTACTTATTGTGCTCTTGGGTTTGTAAGCATCTGTAAAAGTGGGGTGGGAGTTTTTGATGAGTTTGGGGTTCATGGCTTCTATAAACAAAAACATCATAAGAAGCAGCAAATTTGTTAGAGTTTCTTGGGGGGAAGATTTCTGTGAGCTTTTTGAAAGACTTTCTTTCCCAATCTCCAAAAAGAGAGCTCAATGAATTTTAGAAACAGAAATAAAAATTTGAGGGTTAATCTTAATTTTAGGAAGGTAGAGCTATGGATTTCTTCTATGAATTCACTTGAATTTAATTTCTCAAGCACTTGTTAAGTATCTATTATTTGAAAGACATCATACCAAACACTGGAAATAAAACTAAAAAAAAAATCTAGTATAAAACTAGCCCTGCCATCCAAAAGTTTAAGATCTATGTTTCTCTATTTCTGAGATGACAAACTAAATCAGGTCATCCAGAGCAACCAAAACCAAATTTTTAAAGCTTTCCAGTTCACTTGTCTTTCCCTACCTTAGTTATATAGATTATAATCACTCTTCTTCTACTTTCTCAATGACCCTGAAATCACAAAATTTTGTTTAGAATCCTCATTACTAAAGAATTCTGGGCATTGATGACTGCCAGGATTAATAAAGGAAAGCATCCATATAGAAAATCTGTCACTATGTTTGCCAGAATGACTCAAGGACCACTGTGGTGAATTAGGAATTACATCTGAAACCTCTGAGTCAGTTTTTAATCCTCACTCTTTGTACATCACTTAGTTTTATTATCACACACCTCTTCTTTTATAATATGGCTAGGATCTACTTTTTAAATTTCTATTGCCATGGTAGTTATGATCTAGGTACTAATCACAGTATGCTTACACTGCTAACCCAAAGTCTTGATGGTCTTTCTACCTCTAATTTCCATCTCCACCAATTTACTCTGAACATTTTTTTTATAAAAAATATTTTTCTCAAGAATTATTTTAAACCACTCATTTTAAATACCATTAACTGGGTTTCTCATTATTCTCAGTCTCCTTTGTTTGATCTTCATCCAGAACACATCCTCTAATGTCACTCAGGGTGACAGCTTCTTATTTTCTCTCTTTTTACTATTTCACTGAATGATCTCATCAACTCCCATGCATTTAATTACCTTCTCTTTGCTAAAAATTCTGGTATTTACCTTGCGTTCTTTAATCTCTCTGTAGACATCCAATCTAGTACCTCCAAATATCTTTCAGACATCTCAAATTGGAAGCCCAGTAGTCATCTTAAACTCAACATGTCCAAAACAGAATTCATTATCTTTCCTCAAAAAATCTTTTTATTTCCTACTTTTTCTATTATTGTTGTTGTCTTTCTCTTGTTCTGGAAGAAAACTATGATATCAGGGAGGTGATGCCATAATATGAAAGTGAGTAGGATTTGACTGAGGGAGGGCTGTGCAAAGACACTAACCTCACTTTCTACAGAGCCATCTGGGTCTAATGGCTAAATATAGATCAAAATGACCAGAAATGGACGTGGAGCAGACCTTGGCCTTTACTATAAAAGGTAATATCATCCACTCAGTCTCTCAGGTTCATAATCTAGATGACATTATCAATTCTTCACATTTACCGCTACCCTTTCCATATCCAATCTGTTTCCAAGGTATGTTGATTTTTACCACTATTATATCTCCCTAAAAATCCACTTCTCTTTTTGGACACTGCCACCTCTCTGGGGAAGGCCTTCATCATCTCATGCCTGGACCATTGAAACAACCTAGTTTTGGGTCTACTTACCTCAACTTTTTCATTATTCCAATCCATCCTCCAGCCAGCCACCAAAATTATTTTCCTAAAGTAAGATCTGACTATTCCCTTACTGAATAAACTCTAGTAATTCTTCATCATCTCCAAGATTAAGTACAAAATATTCTGTTTGTGTTAGGATTGCAAGGTGCTAACTCGGGCTGTCTAAACAATTCTCTAGCTCAGAATTCACACCTTTAGTTCACATCTTTAAAAGGAGTTTACAACATTAGTCTTCTGAAAGGAGGTTACACCTTTAAAGGAGTTTCTACCTTTGGAATACACAAAAGCCCATTCTCTGGGAGGATATAAGGATCCACCAAGGCTGCCTCTGGGGAGATTGAGTTTGGACGGCAGTCTGGATTGAGTCAAAGAGAAGATATCTCATGGATTCTCAAGTCCAGCAATCCCACACTTTTGGAGGGGAAGGCTCCAGAAGCTTCCCAAGAAATCTGCTCACAGAGAAAAATATTATACAGAAAAGAAACCTTCTCCCAGAGAAGGATTATAACTTAGAGACGACAGGACGTTACATTTTATATGCTTAGTGTGAATTAGAGACAAGACTTGAAGCCAGATCTTCTCAACCTCAAATATATATTATACCAGGGTACCTGGCAATAAGGAAAGTACAATTTAATTATGAAGTATTATAAGGCAATTTAAAACATTATTATATACATGTGAACTATTAGTGTCAAATAATAGTAGAAGAAAAAAGAAATCCATACCTTTGAAAGTTCTTTTGGTTTGTGATTGTTTTAACATGTCATTTATCTCTAGACAGTATGGTCTAGAATGTGTGTTAGATTAAAATCCCAGGGTCAGACTTCTAATATTTGTTGTCATTTCTATGTGTTTGACTTTACTTAAAACTTAATGTCTCTTAATGTCTATATTTGAAAAATGAGTGGTTGAGTCAGATGACTGATAAGGCTCCTTTTAACTCTAAACCTGTGGTCTTAAATGCATGAATTGCTAATAACAGTTCCACTTTTTCATTGCCACAACATACCTCCCTAAGTCCTAGGGCAGAGATGAGAGCATCCTTATAAAGTTGGTCATTGGGCTATCTTAAATATATCTGCATATCTTATAATATTAATTCTCTTTTGTTAAAATGAATTCAAGTTATATAAACAATTAAACTGAAAAAATAGATACCTAAGATATAGTATATTCCTAAAGTAACAATGTACAACAGTTACTATGTGTATTATTGTGAAGTGGTTTGCATATTCTGCTCAGCATCAGATCATGTAAACTTTTCTAATGGACAAAATAGTACATATATTCAAATACACTATGGGCTAGTTCTCCAGAAATATATAGATACATACATACATTAAAGACTAAATACATACAGTAAAGACTAAAGAATGTATCACCACTATTCTAAAATCTGTGATCTGTGAGGTCTGGATTTGCAAAGGCTAATCTAGCATTATAACAGAGTTCACTCTTTCTTGTTATTCTTTAATGGAAAGGGCTTAAAATCATTTCTCTCCCTTGACTTTCTAGCTGAGACCATTACCATGGTGATCTCAAAAAGACAGCTTGAGATTTTCATTATTAATGGCACTTTACTTCAGGGAGAATTCCCTGTTATTTTTAGAGGTCAACAGTTACTTGCTGATGAACATTTTTTTCTTGACAAACAAGATTTATCATCTCCCTCACCCCTAATGTCCTACATTACTCGGTCTACTGCCCCCTTCCTAGCTCTCTCTTTCTCTCCCTCTCCCCTTTTTCCTCTCTATTCTCCCCCTTTCAACATATTTGGAAAGCTACACATAACTAAACACCCAGAGAAAATAAGTATTTTATGTTTAAAAAAGTCATCTGCCACTGTCAAATTCTGAAGGCATTCATAATTCATTTCCTTTATTAAAAAAGAAAAGTAACTCATATTTTTGAACAAATGAAACTATTCTATTACCTGGATTCTCTGTAAGTTTATAACAGTCAAGTCTCCAACACAATATTTGTTTCTTCCCTTTTCCTTTCTATTCCCATCTTATTTTGGTTTCAGGTGCTACTTTACTTTGAGCTAAAGCCTTCTAGTGTGTCCAGTTAAGGACTATGTAAAAACAAAATGTGATTATTTCACTTCCAGAGCATTTTAAAAGTTGATGTTTAATATGGATTTTAGGAGGAGAGAATGATGACTTTCATTAAATGGGGACACTCATTTTAATTCAATTAACTTGCATTAATCTCCTGTTAGGTGCTAGGTACTATGTTAGTTTGGGGTTACAAAAACAAAAACAAAATACAACAGGCCCTGCCTTAAAACAAAAGAAAGGAGGATTAAATGAAAGAATAATTAAAATGATTTTCTTAGCAATGTTTTTTCAATTCTATCATTGAACACAAAGAAGGAGGATTCTTTCCATTTCTGTTGTTTGAGTGATAATTCTGGAGCATTCTGACAGATAGAAAGTATTCCTTGTAAATATTAACAAAAACTTGTCTCCATTTCTTTCATCTTCAATTTCTCTCTTTGCTTTACTGACATCTTGCCTTCATGTATGCTGAGTGCTCTGATAATCTGATAAATGCACACAAACACACACCTTGCTTTAGATCATAGAAAAACGAGGCCTTAAAGAACAGCTAGTCTTTGGAGTAAAAACAAAACACAACAAAACACAATGAAAAACCTTGAATTGAAGCTGCCTCAATCAGCTACTAACTCTATATTCTTGGGCAAGTCATTTCAATTCTTATTCTTTGTTCAATCTATAACATGGGCATAATAGGACTGCTGAAACAATCAAATAGGATTGCTGAAAATAACATATTTGAAAGGGCTATATAAATTGTAGTTATTAGTCAAAAACTTTCATTTTGCATATGAAGAAACTTAGGTCCAGAGTGATAAAAGTAAGTTCATTAAGATTATATTTGTGGGACATGGCAGAACTTGAATACAAAAACTGATCTCAATGTGTCTCCTGTCATCCCTTCAAGCCATCATTCAATCTCAATCTTTCCATTTCTCTGATAAACTTATCAAGGGAGCATTTTGACCTTCAGCCTTGTTATACTTGGTTCCCATTAAATGACTGAGGAAGTGATCTAAGGTTTCCCTCAGAAACCCCTTGTTATCGAAATCAGGTACATAAAGCTAGCAAATAAATTTCTTTAGGCTTTTTACCTATTGAGACTTGCTATTATTGATCTAGTCCATACATGTGTCTTCTCTTTTTCATTTTCACTAAAACCTCCTAAAATCAGGTTCGTATCATTTCTTATATAGAAAACTGAAATAGCCTCATAACTCATCTTTCTTTCTCTCTTTTCTAATTTAATAGGTCTTTAGTGACCTCTGGTTAATTTAATGACTTCTAGAAATTCAGTCTCCCTTATACCCCATCTTATATTAGCTCTTCCCTTGGCTTATCAAACACTATTTCCCCTAAGCTTTCTTTCTATTTCTCTAACATGTTTTTTTTTATTTCTTTCTGTGGGTCCATTTCTTTTTTCTGTCCTCTTTATTTATTTTTGTTTCTTTCTTTCTTTGCTCATTCCCCATGTAATCTTATCCATTCAAATAGCATCATTTTATTACCTTTCAGAAGATAGCTCTATATTTACATATTCAGTTTTGAAGGATTCCCTTGGATTTAACTCTGCTTTTCCAGTTGTCAAGTGAATAAAAATGACAAACTCAAGAGATCTAAAATTTATTTAATGATGTTTACATCTAAATTAGACCCTTCTCTCAACTTCATTTAATGATCCAATATTTAAAACTTAAATTCATCTTTCTTTTTGAACATTTTTATTAATTTTTATAATTATAACATTTTCTTTGACAGTACATATGTATAGGTAGTTTTTTTTTTTTTTTACAACATTATCCCTTGTACTCCCTTCTGTTCCGAGTTTTTCCCCTCCTTCCCTCCATCCCCTCCCCCAGATGGCAGGCATCCCCATACATATTAAATATCATATAGTATATCTTAGGTACAATATATATGTGCAGAACCGAATTTTGTTGTTGTTGCAAAGGAAGAATTGTATTCTCAAGGTAAAAATAATTTGGGAAGAGAAACAAAACAAAATAAAACAAACAAACAAACAAAAAAAACCCCACAATGCTCACAGTTTACACTCATTTCCCAGTGTCCCTTTTCTGGGTGCAGCTGATTCTGTCCATCATTGGTCAATTGGAACTGGATTAGCTCTTCTCTATGTTGAAGATATCCACTTCCATCAAAATACATCCTCATACAGTATCATTGTTGAAGTATATAATGATCCCCTAGTTCTGCTTGTTTCACTCAGCATCAGTTGATGTAAGTCTCTCCAAGCCTCTCTGTATTCCTCCTGTTGGTCATTTCTTACTGAACAATAATATTCCATAACATTTACCCAACCATTCTCCAATTGATGGGCATCCATTAATTTTCCAGTTTCTAGCCACTACAAAAAGGGCTGCCACAAACATCTTGGCACATACAGATCCCTTTCCCTTCTTTAGTATTTCCTTGGGGTATAAGTCCAGTAGTAGCACTGCTGGGTCAAAAGATATGCACATTTTGATAACTTTTTGAGCATAATTCCAGATTGCTCTCCAGAATGGTTGGATTCTTTCACAACTCCACCAACAATGCATCAGTGTCCCAGTTTTCCCGCAGCCTCTCCAACATTCATCATTATTAGTTCCTGTCATCTTAGCCAATCTAACAGGTGTGTAATGATATCTCAGAGTTGTCTTAATTTGCATTTCTCTGATCAATAGACTCTTTCATATGAGTGGAAATAGTTTTAATTTCATCATCTGAAAATTGTCTGTTCATATCCTTTGACCATTTATCAATTGGAGAATGGCCTGATTTCTTATAAATTAAAGTCAATTCTCTGTATAGTTTGGAGATGAGGCCTTTATCAGAACCTTTAACTGTAAAAATGTTTTCCAAATTTGTTATTTCCCTTCTAATCTTGTTTGCATTAGTTTTGTTTGTGCAGAAACTTTTTAATTTGGCATAATCAAAATGTTCTATTTTGTGATCAATAATGGTCTCTAGTTCTCCCTTGGACACAAACTCCTTCCTCCTCCACAAGTCTGAGAGGTAAACCATCCCATGTTCCTCCAATTTATTTATGATTTCATTCTTTATGCCTAAATCTTCGACCCATTTTGATCTTATCTTAGTATGTGGTGTTAAATGTGGGTCCATGCCTAGTTTCTGCCATAACAATTTCCAGTTTTCCCAGCAGTTTTTGTCAAATAATGAATTCTTATCCCAAGATTTGGGATCTTTGGGTTTGTCAAACACTAGATTGCTATTTTTATTCACTATCTTGCCCTGTGAACCTAACCTATGCCACTGATCAACTAGTCTATTTCTTAGCCAATACCAAATGGTTTTGGTGACTGTTGCTTTATAATACAGTTCTAGATCAGGTACAGCTAGACCACCTTTATTTAATTTTTTTTCATTACTTCCTTTGAAATTCTCGACCTTTTGTTGTTCCATATGAATTCTGTTGTTATTTTTTCTGGGTCATTAAAATAGTTTCTTGGGAGTCTGATTGATATAGCACTAAATAAATAGATTAGTTTAGGGAGTATTGTCATCTTAATTATATTCGCTCGGCCTATCCAAGAGCACTGAATGTCTTTCCAATTATTTAAATCTGACTTTATTTTTGTGGCAAGTGTTTTGTAATTTTGCTCATATAATTCCTGACTCTCCTTTGGTAGATGTATTCCCAAATATTTTATACTATTGACATTTGTTTTGAATGGAATTTTTCTTTGTATTTCTTGCTGTTGGATTGTGTTGGTAATGTATAAAAATGTTGAGGATTTATGTGGATTTATTTTGTATCCTGCAACTTTGCTAGAACTCTGAATTATTTCTAATAGCTTTTTAGCAGAGTCTTTGGGGTTCTCTAAGTATACCATCATGTCATCTGCAAAGAGTGATAATTTGATTTCCTCTTTTCCTACTCTAATTCCTTGAATCTCTTTCTCAGCTCTTATTGCCAAGCCTCGAGTTTCTAATACTATATTGAATAGTAATGGTGATAGTGGGCAACCTTGTTTCACTCCTGATCTTACAGGGAAATGTTCTAGTTTATCGCCATTACATATGATGTTTACTGAACGTTTTAAATATATGCTCCTTATTATTTTAAGGAATAGTCCATTTATTCCTATACTCTCAAGCGTTTTTAGTAGGAATGGCTGTTGGATTTTATCAAATGCTTTTTCTGCATCTATTGAGATGATCATATGGTTTTTATTAATTTGATTATTAATATGGTCAATTATACTAATAGTTTTCCTAATATTAAACCAGCCCTGCATTCCTAGTATAAATCCCACTTGGTCATAGTGTATTGTTCTGGGGATGATTTTCTGAAGTCTTTTTGCTAATATCTTATTTAAGATTTTAGCATCAATGTTCATTAAGGAAATTGGTCTGTAGTTTTCTTTCTCAGTTTTCAATCTACCTGGTTTAGGTATAAGTACCATGTCTGTGTCATAAAAGGAATTTGGTAGGACTCCTTCAATCCCTATTTTTTCAAATAGATTATATAGCATTGGAGTTAGTTGTTCTTTAAATGTTTGGTAGAATTCACATATAAATCCATCTGGTCCTGGGGATTTTTTCTTAGGAAGTTGGTTAATAGCTTGTTCTATTTCTTTTTTTGAGATGGGACTGTTTAGGCTATTTGCTTCTTCCTCTGTTAATCTGGGCAAGCTATATTTTTGAAGGTATTCTTCCATTTCATTTAAGTTATCAAATTGATTGGCATAAAGTTGAGCAAAGTAGCTCCTAACTATTGTTCTAATTTCCTCTTCATTAGTGGTGAGTTCTTCCTTTTCATTTTCAAGACTAACAATTTGCTTTTTCTCTTTCCTTTTTTTAATCAGGTTTACTAAGGGTTTGTCTATTTTGTTTGCTTTTTCATAGAACCAACTCTTAGTTTTATTAATTAATTCAATAGGTTTTTTTTACGTTCAATTTTATTAATCTCACCTTTTATTTTTTGAATTTCAAGTTTTGTGTTTGTCTGGGGGTTTTTAATTTGTTCCTTTTCTAGTAATTTTAGTTGTAAGCCCAATTCGTTGGCCCTCTCTTTCTCTATTTTATGCAAGTAGGCCTGTAGAGATATAAAACTTCCTCTTATTACTGCTTTGGCTGTATCCCACACATTTTGGTATGATGTCTCATTATTGTCATTTTCTTGGGTGAAGTTATTAATTATGTCTATGATTTGCTGTTTTACCCAATCATTCTTTAGTATAAGATTATTTAGTTTCCAATTATTTTTTGGTCTATTTTCCCCTGGCTTTTTGTTAAATGTAATTTTGATTGCATTGTGGTCTGAAAAGGATGCATTTACTATTTCTGCCTTACTGCATTTGATTTTGACGTTTTTATGCCCTAGTATATGATCAATTTTTGTACAGGTTCCATGAACTGCTAAGAAGAAAGCATACTCCTTTCTGTCTCCATTTAGCTTTCACCAAAGATCTATCATATCAAACTTTTCTAGTATTCTATTTACCTTTTTGACTTCTTTCTTATTTATTTTATGGTTTGATTTATCCAATTCTGAGAGTGCAAGGTTGAGATCTCCCACTATTATAGTTTTGCTGTCTATTTCTTCTTGCAGCTCTCTTAATTTCTCTTTTAAGAATTTAGATGGTGCACCACTTGGTGCATATATGTTTAATATTGATACTGCTTCATTATTGATGCTACCCTTTAGCAACATATAATGCCCTTCCTTATCTCTTTTAATTAGATCAATTTTTGTTTTTGCTTGATCTGCAAGGAGGATGGCTACCCTTGCTTTTTTGGCTTTGCCTGAAGCATAGTCGAATCTGCTCCACCCTTTTACTTTTAGTTTGAATGTATCACCCTGTTTCAGGTGTGTTTCCTGTAAACAACATATAGTAGGATTCTGACTTTTAATCCAGTCTGCTAACCACTTCCTCTTTATGAGGCAGCTTGCCCCATTCACATTTATGGTTAAAATGACTAATTCTATATTGCTTGCCATCCTATTAACCCCTGCTTATGCTTTTCCCCTTTCCTTCCCTCTTACCCCCCTACCTAGTATTAAACTGGTGAACACCACTCGCTTTTCACAGCCCTCCCTTTATAGGATCCCTCCCCCACCTTAAAATTTCTCTTCCTATTTTACCCCTTTTCCTCACAATTTCTGTATTGCCTTCCCCTTATCTTACTCCTTCCCTCTCACTTTTCTTTTTTTTTTTTTCTTTTTTTATTTATTTTTATTTTATTTTATAATTATAACATTTTTTGACAGTACATATGCATGGGTAATTTTTTACAACATTATCCCTTGCACTTACTTCTATTCAGATTTTTTCCCTTCCTCCCCCAAACCCCTCCCCCAGATGGCAAGCAGTCTTATATATGTTAAATATATTACAGTATAATTTAGATACAATATATGTGTGTAGAACCGAATTTTTTTGTTGCACAGGAAGAATTGGATTCAGAAGGTAAAAATAACAGTTTACATTCATTTCCCATTGTTCCTTTTCTGGATGTAGCTGGTTCTTTCCATCATTAATCAATTGGAATTGGATTAGCTCTTCTCTATGTTGAAGAAATCGACTTCCATCAGCATACATATGATACATACAGTATCATTGTTGAAGTGTATAATGATCTTCTGGTTCTGCTCGTTTCACTCAGCATCAGTTGATGTAAGTCTCTCCAAGCCTCTCTATATTTCTCCTGTTGGTCATTTCTTATAGAACAATAATATTCCATAACATTCATATACCATAGTTTACCCAACCATTCTCCAATTGATGGACATCCATTCATCTTCCAGCTTCTAGCCACTATGAAAAGGGCTGCCACAAACATTTTGGCACATACAGGACCCTTTCCCTTCTCTAGTAGTTCCTTGGGGTATAAGCCCAGTAGTAGTATGGCTGGGTCAAAGGGTATGCACATTTTGATAACTTTTTGGGCATAATTCCAGATTGCTCTCCAGAATGGTTGGATTCTTTCACAACTCCACCAACAATGCATCAGTGTCCCAGTTTTCCCACAGCCCCTCCAACATTCATCGTTATTTGTTCCTGTCATCTTAGCCAATCTGACAGGTGTGTAATGATACCTCAGAGTTGTCTTAATTTGCATTTCTCTGATCAATAGTGATTTGGAACACTCTTTCATATGAGTGGAAATAGTTTTAATTTCATCATCTGAAAATTGTCTGTTCATATCCTTTGACCATTTATCAATTGGAGAATGGCTTGATTTCTTATAGATTAAAGTCAATTCTCTGTATATTTTGGAGATGAGGCCTTTATCAGAACCTTTAACTGTAAAAATTTTTTCCCAATTTGTTACTTCCCTTCTAATCTTGTTTGCATTAGTTTTGTTTGTGCAGAAACTTTTTAATTTGGTGTAATCAAAATGTTCTATTTTGTGATCAATAATGGTCTCTAGTTCTCCCTTGGACACAAACTCCTTCCTCCTCCACAAGTCTGAGAGGTAAACCATCCCATGTTCCTCCAATTTATTTATGATTTCGTTCTTTATGCCTAAATCTTGGACCCATTTTGATCTAATCTTAGTATGTGGTGTTAAATGTGGGTCCATGCCTAGTTTCTGCCACAACAATTTCCAGTTTTCCCAGCAGTTTTTGTCAAATAATGAATTCTTATCCCAAGATTTGGGATCTTTGGGTTTGTCAAACACTAGATTGCTATTTTTATTCACTATCTTGCCCTGTGAACCTAACCTATGCCACTGATCAACTAGTCTATTTCTTAGCCAATACCAAATGGTTTTGGTGACTGTTGCTTTATAATACAGTTCTAGATCAGGTACAGCTAGACCACCTTTATTTAATTTTTTTTCATTACTTCCTTTGAAATTCTCGACCTTTTGTTGTTCCATATGAATTCTGTTGTTATTTTTTCTGGGTCATTAAAATAGTTTCTTGGGAGTCTGATTGATATAGCACTAAATAAATAGATTAGTTTAGGGAGTATTGTCATCTTAATTATATTCGCTCGGCCTATCCAAGAGCACTGAATGTCTTTCCAATTATTTAAATCTGACTTTATTTTTGTGGCAAGTGTTTTGTAATTTTGCTCATATAATTCCTGACTCTCCTTTGGTAGATGTATTCCCAAATATTTTATACTATTGACATTTGTTTTGAATGGAATTTTTCTTTGTATTTCTTGCTGTTGGATTGTGTTGGTAATGTATAAAAATGTTGAGGATTTATGTGGATTTATTTTGTATCCTGCAACTTTGCTAGAACTCTGAATTATTTCTAATAGCTTTTTAGCAGAGTCTTTGGGGTTCTCTAAGTATACCATCATGTCATCTGCAAAGAGTGATAATTTGATTTCCTCTTTTCCTACTCTAATTCCTTGAATCTCTTTCTCAGCTCTTATTGCCAAGCCTAGAGTTTCTAATACTATATTGAATAGTAATGGTGATAGTGGGCAACCTTGTTTCACTCCTGATCTTACAGGGAAATGTTCTAGTTTATCGCCATTACATATGATGTTTACTGAACGTTTTAAATATATGCTCCTTATTATTTTAAGGAATAGTCCATTTATTCCTATACTCTCAAGCGTTTTTAGTAGGAATGGCTGTTGGATTTTATCAAATGCTTTTTCTGCATCTATTGAGATGATCATATGGTTTTTATTAATTTGATTATTAATATGGTCAATTATACTAATAGTTTTCCTAATATTAAACCAGCCCTGCATTCCTAGTATAAATCCCACTTGGTCATAGTGTATTGTTCTGGGGATGATTTTCTGAAGTCTTTTTGCTAATATCTTATTTAAGATTTTAGCATCAATGTTCATTAAGGAAATTGGTCTGTAGTTTTCTTTCTCAGTTTTCAATCTACCTGGTTTAGGTATAAGTACCATGTCTGTGTCATAAAAGGAATTTGGTAGGACTCCTTCAATCCCTATTTTTTCAAATAGATTATATAGCATTGGAGTTAGTTGTTCTTTAAATGTTTGGTAGAATTCACATATAAATCCATCTGGTCCTGGGGATTTTTTCTTAGGAAGTTGGTTAATAGCTTGTTCTATTTCTTTTTTTGAGATGGGACTGTTTAGGCTATTTGCTTCTTCCTCTGTTAATCTGGGCAAGCTATATTTTTGAAGGTATTCTTCCATTTCATTTAAGTTATCAAATTGATTGGCATAAAGTTGAGCAAAGTAGCTCCTAACTATTGTTCTAATTTCCTCTTCATTAGTGGTGAGTTCTTCCTTTTCATTTTCAAGACTAACAATTTGCTTTTTCTCTTTCCTTTTTTTAATCAGGTTTACTAAGGGTTTGTCTATTTTGTTTGCTTTTTCATAGAACCAACTCTTAGTTTTATTAATTAATTCAATAGGTTTTTTTTACGTTCAATTTTATTAATCTCACCTTTTATTTTTTGAATTTCAAGTTTTGTGTTTGTCTGGGGGTTTTTAATTTGTTCCTTTTCTAGTAATTTTAGTTGTAAGCCCAATTCGTTGGCCCTCTCTTTCTCTATTTTATGCAAGTAGGCCTGTAGAGATATAAAACTTCCTCTTATTACTGCTTTGGCTGTATCCCACACATTTTGGTATGATGTCTCATTATTGTCATTTTCTTGGGTGAAGTTATTAATTATGTCTATGATTTGCTGTTTTACCCAATCATTCTTTAGTATAAGATTATTTAGTTTCCAATTATTTTTTGGTCTATTTTCCCCTGGCTTTTTGTTAAATGTAATTTTGATTGCATTGTGGTCTGAAAAGGATGCATTTACTATTTCTGCCTTACTGCATTTGATTTTGACGTTTTTATGCCCTAGTATATGATCAATTTTTGTACAGGTTCCATGAACTGCTAAGAAGAAAGCATACTCCTTTCTGTCTCCATTTAGCTTTCACCAAAGATCTATCATATCAAACTTTTCTAGTATTCTATTTACCTTTTTGACTTCTTTCTTATTTATTTTATGGTTTGATTTATCCAATTCTGAGAGTGCAAGGTTGAGATCTCCCACTATTATAGTTTTGCTGTCTATTTCTTCTTGCAGCTCTCTTAATTTCTCTTTTAAGAATTTAGATGGTGCACCACTTGGTGCATATATGTTTAATATTGATACTGCTTCATTATTGATGCTACCCTTTAGCAACATATAATGCCCTTCCTTATCTCTTTTAATTAGATCAATTTTTGTTTTTGCTTGATCTGCAAGGAGGATGGCTACCCTTGCTTTTTTGGCTTTGCCTGAAGCATAGTCGAATCTGCTCCACCCTTTTACTTTTAGTTTGAATGTATCACCCTGTTTCAGGTGTGTTTCCTGTAAACAACATATAGTAGGATTCTGACTTTTAATCCAGTCTGCTAACCACTTCCTCTTTATGAGGCAGCTTGCCCCATTCACATTTATGGTTAAAATGACTAATTCTATATTGCTTGCCATCCTATTAACCCCTGCTTATGCTTTTCCCCTTTCCTTCCCTCTTACCCCCCTACCTAGTATTAAACTGGTGAACACCACTCGCTTTTCACAGCCCTCCCTTTATAGGATCCCTCCCCCACCTTAAAATTTCTCTTCCTATTTTACCCCTTTTCCTCACAATTTCTGTATTGCCTTCCCCTTATCTTACTCCTTCCCTCTCACTTTTCTTTTTTTTTTTCTTTTTTTATTTATTTTTATTTTATTTTATAATTATAACATTTTTTGACAGTACATATGCATGGGTAATTTTTTACAACATTATCCCTTGCACTTACTTCTATTCAGATTTTTTCCCTTCCTCCCCCAAACCCCTCCCCCAGATGGCAAGCAGTCTTATATATGTTAAATATATTACAGTATAATTTAGATACAATATATGTGTGTAGAACCGAATTTTTTTGTTGCACAGGAAGAATTGGATTCAGAAGGTAAAAATAACAGTTTACATTCATTTCCCATTGTTCCTTTTCTGGATGTAGCTGGTTCTTTCCATCATTAATCAATTGGAATTGGATTAGCTCTTCTCTATGTTGAAGAAATCGACTTCCATCAGCATACATATGATACATACAGTATCATTGTTGAAGTGTATAATGATCTTCTGGTTCTGCTCGTTTCACTCAGCATCAGTTGATGTAAGTCTCTCCAAGCCTCTCTATATTTCTCCTGTTGGTCATTTCTTATAGAACAATAATATTCCATAACATTCATATACCATAGTTTACCCAACCATTCTCCAATTGATGGACATCCATTCATCTTCCAGCTTCTAGCCACTATGAAAAGGGCTGCCACAAACATTTTGGCACATACAGGACCCTTTCCCTTCTCTAGTAGTTCCTTGGGGTATAAGCCCAGTAGTAGTATGGCTGGGTCAAAGGGTATGCACATTTTGATAACTTTTTGGGCATAATTCCAGATTGCTCTCCAGAATGGTTGGATTCTTTCACAACTCCACCAACAATGCATCAGTGTCCCAGTTTTCCCACAGCCCCTCCAACATTCATCGTTATTTGTTCCTGTCATCTTAGCCAATCTGACAGGTGTGTAATGATACCTCAGAGTTGTCTTAATTTGCATTTCTCTGATCAATAGTGATTTGGAACACTCTTTCATATGAGTGGAAATAGTTTTAATTTCATCATCTGAAAATTGTCTGTTCATATCCTTTGACCATTTATCAATTGGAGAATGGCTTGATTTCTTATAGATTAAAGTCAATTCTCTGTATATTTTGGAGATGAGGCCTTTATCAGAACCTTTAACTGTAAAAATTTTTTCCCAATTTGTTACTTCCCTTCTAATCTTGTTTGCATTAGTTTTGTTTGTGCAGAAACTTTTTAATTTGGTGTAATCAAAATGTTCTATTTTGTGATCAATAATGGTCTCTAGTTCTCCCTTGGACACAAACTCCTTCCTCCTCCACAAGTCTGAGAGGTAAACCATCCCATGTTCCTCCAATTTATTTATGATTTCGTTCTTTATGCCTAAATCTTGGACCCATTTTGATCTAATCTTAGTATGTGGTGTTAAATGTGGGTCCATGCCTAGTTTCTGCCATACTAATTTCCAGTTTTCCCAGCAGTTTTTGTCAAATAATGAATTCTTATCCCAAAATTTGGGATCTTTGGGTTTGTCAAAGATTAGATTGCTATTTTTATTCACTATCTTGTCCTGTGAACCTAACCTATGCCACTGATCAACTAGTCTATTTCTTAGCCAATACCAAATGGTTTTGGTGACTGTTGCTTTATAATATAGCTTTAAATCAGGTACACTTAGACCACCTTCCTCTGACTTTTTTTTCATTAGTTCCCTTGCAATTCTCGACCTTTTATTCTTCCATATGAATTTTGTTGTTATTTTTTCTAGGTCATTAAAATAGTTTCTTGGGAGTCTGATTGGTATAGCACTAAATAAATAGATTAGTTTGGGGAGTATTGTCATCTTTATTATATTCGCTCGGCCTATCCAAGAACATTGAATGTCTTTCCAATTATTTAAATCTGACTTTATTTTTGTGGCAAGTGTTTTGTAATTTTGCTCATATAATTCCTGACTCTCCTTTGGTAGATATATTCCCAAATATTTGATACTATCGACTGTTATTTTGAATGGAATTTCTCTTTGTATCTCTTGCTGTTGGATTGTGTTGGTAATGTATAAAAATCCTGAGGATTTATGTGGATTTATTTTGTATCCTGCGACTTTGCTAAAATTCTGAATTATTTCTAATAGCTTTTTAGCAGAGTCTTTGGGGTTCTCTAAGTATACCATCATGTCATCTGCGAAAAGTGACAATTTGATTTCTTCATTTCCTACTCTAATTCCTTGGATCTCTTTCTCGGCTCTTATTGCCAAGGCTAGAGTTTCTAGTACTATATTGAATAGTAATGGTGATAGTGGGCAACCTTGTTTCACTCCTGATCTAACAGGGAAAGGTTCTAGTTTATCACCATTACATATGATGTTTACTGAAGGTTTTAAATATATGCTCCTTATTATTTTAAGGAATAGTCCATTTATTCCTATACTCTCAAGCGTTTTTAGTAGGAATGGATGTTGGATTTTATCAAATGCCTTTTCTGCATCTATTGAGATGATCATATGGTTTTTATTAATTTGATTATTAATATGGTCAATTATACTAATAGTTTTCCTAATATTAAACCAGCCCTGCATTCCTGGTATAAATCCCACTTGGTCATAGTGTATTATTCTGGGGATGATTTTCTGAAGTCTATTTGCTAATATCTTATTTAAGATTTTAGCATCAATATTCATTAAGGAAATTGGTCTATAGTTTTCTTTCTCAGTTTTCGATCTACCTGGTTTAAGTATCAGTACCATGTCTGTGTCATAGAAGGAATTTGGTAGGACTCCTTCAATCCCTATTTTTTCAAATAGTTTACATAGCATTGGAGTTAGTTGTTCTTTAAATGTTTGGTAGAATTCACCTGTAAATCCATCTGGTCCTGGGGACTTTTTCTTAGGAAGTTGGTTAATAGCTTGGTCTATTTCTTTTTCTGAGATGGGACTATTTAGACTACTTACTTCTTCCTCTGTTAATCTGGGCAAGCTATATTTTTGAAGGTATTCTTCCATTTCATTTAAGTTATCAAATTTATCGGCATAAAGTTGAGCAAAGTAGCTCCTAACTATTGTTCTAATTTCCTCTTCATTAGTGGTGAGTTCACCCTTTTCATTTTCAAGACTATCAATTTGCTTTTTCTCTTTCCTTTTTTTAATCAGGTTTACTAAGGGTTTGTCTATTTTGTTGGTTTTTTCATAAAACCAACTCTTAGTTTTATTAATTAATTCAATAGTTTTTTTACTTTCAATTTTATTAATCTCACCTTTTATTTTTTGAATTTCAAGTTTTGTGTTTGTCTGGGGGTTTTTAATTTGTTCCTTTTCTAGCAATTTTAGTTGTAAACCCAATTCGTTGGCCCTCTCTTTCTCTATTTTATGCAAGTAGGCCTGTAGAGATATAAAACTTCCCCTAATTACTGCTTTGGCTGTATCCCACACATTTTGGTATGATGTCTCATTATTGTCATTTTCTTGGGTGAAGTTATTAATTATGTCTATGATTTGCTGTTTTACCCAATCATTCTTTAGTATAAGATTATTTAGTTTCCAATTATTTTTTGGTCTATTTTCCCCTGGCTTTTTATTAAATGTTATTTTGATTGCATTATGGTCTGAAAAGGATGCATTTACTATTTCTGCCTTACTGCATTTGATTTTGAGGTTTTTATGCCCTAGTATATGATCAATTTTTGTATAGGTTCCATGAACTGCTGAGAAGAAAGTATATTCCTTTCTGTCTCCATTTAGCTTTCGCCAAAGATCTATCATATCAAACTTTTCTAGTATTCTATTTACCTCTTTGACTTCTTTCTTATTTATTTTGTGGTTTGATTTATCTAATTCTGATAGTGCAAGGTTGAGATCTCCCGCTATTATAGTTTTGCTATCTATTTCCTCTTGCAGCTCTCTTAATTTCTCTTTTAAGAATTTAGATGCTGCACCACTTGGTGCATACATGTTTAATATTGATACTGCTTCACTATTGATGCTTCCCTTTAGCAGGATATAATGCCCTTCCTTATCTCTTTTAATTAGATCAATTTTTGTTTTTGCTTGATCTGAGATGAGGATGGCTACTCCTGCTTTTTTGGTTTTGCCTGAAGCATAATAGATTCTGCTCCACCCTTTTACTTTTAGTTTGAATGTCTCATCCTGTTTCAGGTGTGTTTCCTGTAAACAACATATAGTAGGATTCTGACTTTTAATCCAGTCTGCTAACTGCTTCCTCTTTATGAGGCAGTTTGCCCCATTCACATTTATGGTTAGAAGGACTAATTCTATATTGCTTGCCATCCTATTAACCCCTGCTTATGCTTTTCCCCTTTCCTTCCCTTTTACCCTCCTATCCAGTATTAAACTGGTAAACACCACTTGCTTTTCACAGCCCTCCCTTTTTAGGATCCCTCCCCCACCTTAAAGATCCTCCCCTTATTTTATCCCTTTTCCTCGAAATTACTGTATTCCCTTCCCCTTAGCTTACTCCTTCCCTTTCACTTTTCAATGAAGTGGAAGAAGTTTCACCATAAATCGAATATGTCTATTGATACACGCTATGTTCATCTCCCTCCTTTCTTTCTCTCAGATATAATAGGTTACCTTTGCCTCTTCATGAGATGTAGTACCACCACTTTATACTTTTTTATGATATAATCTCCTTTCCACCTCTAGTTTCTAAGACAAATTGTACATATGTTCTTTACATATTTTTTTGACAGAAGTATAGTTCTCAAGATTTCTTTTTATCTTTTTTAGAAGTCTCTTGAGTTCTGTATTTGAAGATCAAACCTTTTATGTAGGTGTGGTTTTTTCATCAAAAATAGATGGAATTCATTTATTTCGTTAAATGTCCATCTTCTTCCCTGGAAAATGATGCTCATTCTTGCTGGGTAAGTCACTCTTGGCTGCATACCAAGTTCCTTAGCCTTTCGGAATATCATGTTCCAGGCCCTGCGTTCTTTTAATGTGGACGCTGCTAGATCCTGTGTTATCCTTATTGTGGATCCTCCATATCTGAATTGTTTTTTTCTAGCAGCTTCCAATATCTTTTCCTTTGTCTGATGGTTCTTGAACTTGGCCACTATATTTCTTGGCGTTTTGATTTTACGGTCCCTTTCAGTAGGTGATTGATGAATTTTCTCAATGTCTATTTTACCCTCTTTTTCCAAAACGTCTGGGCAGTTCTCTTTGATAATTTCCTCGAAAATGGTGTCCAAGCTCTTTTTTTCCTCCCATTTTTCAGGGAGTCCGATTATTCTCAAATTGTCTCTCCTGGATCTGTTTTCCAGGTCTGTTGTCTTTCTGGTAAGGTACTTGACAGTCTTTTCAATTGTCTCATTTCTCTGGTTTTGCTTGACTCCCTCTTGGTTTCTCCTTGAGTCATTCATTTCTACTTGTTCCAGTCTAATTTTCAATGATGTATTTTCTTCACTCACTTTTTTTATATCTCTTTGTAATTGTCCAATTGAGTTTTTATCTTCTATGGAATTTTTTTCCATTGTATTTTTTAGAGAGCTGATTTCTTTTTCCAGCTCTCTAATCCTGTTTTCCTTGGAGTTGTTTACCTTTTCCAGCTCACTAATCTTGTTTCTCAATGATTTGATTTCTTTATCCATTCTGTCTTTGAATGCATGGGATGACTTCTCCAGGCTCTCTTGCCAAGCTTCCCTTTCCTTTTCCCATTTCTCTTCCAGCTCTCTTGTGAGAGCCTTTTTGATTTCCTCTATGAGGTTCTTTTGTATTGAGGAGCAGCTTATATCCCTCCCAGGGGATACATCTGGGGACATTCTGTTCCTAGTCTCTTCAGCATTTGAAGTCTGCTCCCTCTCCACACAGAAGCTGTCAATGGTTAGAGCCCTTTTGAATTTTTTGTTCATTTTGTCAGAGTAGGAATCAAAGAAAACAAACTGACAAGAGAAACAATTGGTCTGTTTTGCGGGGGATAGGGCTGGATGGTATTAATGGGCTTCCTCTACAGACTGGGGGTAGGGCAGCAGAGAGCCACTAACAGAACAGCAATGACTGTACTGAGTCTGCGCTCTGAGGCTCCGAGATCGCACCGAGTCAGTCCAGGTGGGGGTTGGGGGTGGCCGGGCTCTGAGAGACGCTGGCTGGGCTCTGAGAGAAGCTGGCTTTCTGGGGTTTTAATCTTCACCTCCAGTGTTTACACCCTCTCCACCGCTCCTGGCTTGCTGCCAAGACGGAGCATCCACACTGGGGCAAAAGCCCTTTCACAAAAACGACAGAGATCACACCCCTCCCCCTCCGGTCTGAGCTGTGTGAGTTGCCTGTCTTGCTCTGGCTGTCTGCCCTCAGTCTGCGCCCAGTCTGATTGACCCTCCCCTGAACAAACACAGACCTTTTCTGGCGACTTTCAAGGATGTCTTCTCTTGGTGATAATTTGTGGATTTCTTTCTGGGTCAAGCATTAAGTCAGAGGCTTGTCATGAAGTAAGTTCTGAGAGAAAACAAGGAGCTCAAGCAGCTGTCTGCCTCCACGCCGCCATCTTGGCCGGAAGTCCTCCCTCTCACTTTTCAATGAAGTGAAAGAAATTTCACCATAAATCAAATCTGTCTATTGATACACACTATGTTCATCTCCCTCCTTTCTTTCTCTCAGATATAATAGGTTACCTTTGCCTCTTTATGAGATGTAGTACCACCACTTTACTCTTTTTTATGATATAATTTCCTTTCCACCTCTAGTTTCAAGGACAAATTATACATATGTTCTTTACATATTTTTATGGCAGAAGTATAGTTCTCAAGATTTCTTTTTACCTTTTTAGAAATCTCTTGAGTTCTCTATTTGAAGATCAAACCTTTTATGTAGGTCTGGTTTTTTCATCAAAAATAGATGGAATTTATTTATTTCGTTAAATGTCCATCTTCTTCCCTGGAAAGTGATGCTCATTTTTGCTGAGTAAGTTATTCTTGGCTACATACCAAGTTCCTTAGCCTTTTGGAATATCATATTCCAGGCCCTTCGTTCTTTTAATGTGGACACTGCTAGATCCTGGGTTATCCTTATTGTGGATCCTCCATATCTGAATTGCTTTTTTCTAGCAGCTTCCAATATCTTTTCCTTTGTCTGATGGTTCTTGAACTTGGCCACTATATTTCTTGGCGTTTTGATTTTAGGGTCCCTTTCAGTAGGTGATTGATGAATTTTTTCAACGTCTATTTTACCCTCTGTTTCCAAAACATCTGGGCAGTTCTCTTTGATAATTTCCTGGAAAATTGTGTCCAGGCTCTTTTTTTCCTTACATTTTTCAGGGAGTCCGATTATTCTCAAATTGTCTCTCCTGGATCTGTTTTCCAGGTCTGATGTCTTTCTAATAAGGTACTTGACATTCTTTTCAATTGTTTCATTTCTCTGGTTTTGCTTGACTACATATTGTTTTCTCCTTGAATCATTCATTTCTGCTTGTTTGAGTCTAATTTTCAATGATGTATTTTCTTTACTCACTTTTTTTATATCTTTTTTGTAATTGTCCAATTGTGTTTTTATCTTCTATGGAATTTTTTCCCATTTTATCCATTTTATTTTTTAGAGAGCTGATTTCTTTATCCAGCTCACTAATCCTGTTTTCCTTGGAGTTGTTTGCCTTTTCAAATTCACTGATTTTATTTCTCAATGATTTGATCTCTTTATCCACTCTGGATGACTTCTCCAGACTCTCTTTCCAAGCTTCCCTTTCCTTTTCCCATTTCTCTTCTAGCTCTCTTGTGAGAGCCTTTTTGATTTCCTCTATGAGATTATTTTGTATTGAGAAGCAGATCACATCCCCCTTAGGGGATTCCTCTGGGGACAGTCTGTTTTTAGTCTCTTCAGTGTTTGAAGTCTGCTCTCTCTCCATACAGAAGCTGTCAATGGTTAGAGCTCTTTTGAATTTTTTGTTCATTTTGTCAGAGAGGGAATTGAAGAAAACAAATTGACAAGAGAAACAATTGGTCTGTTTTGCGGGGTATGGGGCTGGATGGTATTAATAGGCTTCCTCTACAGACTGGGGGTAGGGCAGCAGAGAGCCACTAACAGGGCAGTGATGGCTGCACTGAGTCTGAGCTCTGAGGCTCTGAGAACGCACTGAGTCAGTCCAGGTGGGGGTTGGGGGTGGCCGGGTTCTGAGAGACGCTGGCTTTCCGGGGTTTTAATCTTCACCTCCGGTGTTTACACCCTCTCTGCTGCTCCTGGCTTGCTGACAAGATGGAACATCCACACTGGGGTAAAAGCCTTTTCCCAGAAATGGCAGAGATCGTACCCCTCCCCCTCTGGTCTGAGCTGTGTGAGCTGTCTGTCTCACTCTGGCTTGCCTGCCCTCAATCTGCATCCAGTCTGTTCGACCCTCCCCCGAGCAAACACAGACCTTTTCTGGTGAATTTCAAGGATGTCTTCTGTTGGTGATTATTTGTGTGTTTCTTTTCTGGTCAAGCATTAACTCTGAGGCTTGTCATGAAGTTAGTTCTGAGAGAAAACACAGAGCTCAAGCAGCTGTCTGCCTCCATGCTGCCATCTTGGTCGGATGTCTACTCCAAATTCATCTTTTATTCTCCACTTTCTCACTTTATTCAATAATTCCCAAAGCCTATAAACTATATTACCAATAGCTTTCATGCATAATTCAATGAATCTACAGTTATTTAGGTGCCTACCATATGCCAAGAACTATGCTAAGTACTTATCTATAAATCTCTATATTCATATATAAAATGAAGATAATACTTTTACCACCGTTCTCTAAAAGGTGATTATGAAATTGCTGTGTAAATGAAAAGTAGTTGTCATGAGGAGTAGTTATCATCACCATTATTATGTCAATCAATAAATATTTATTAAACATATACTATGTGTCAGGCACTGGGAACACCAGGAATGGCACAAAATAGTGCCTTCCCTCAAGAAAATTACAATGTAACTGGAGAGGCAATATGCAACTAACTTTGCACCAAAAAAGGAAAAAAAAATCTTTACATCTTATAAAAAAAAATAATCAATAGATGGAAGATACTAGAATTAAGTCACTAAATCTATTAGTTTCTAGTAAATTTATAATGCGTACAAGAACACAGTGCAAGAACATGTATTGATAAAGGAATTTCCTCATGAAGGATTTTTTAATATCAGTAAAATTTCAGATCCAGTTCATATCTAATTGTTCCAGTTCATATCACTGCTGTCTTTACTGAAAAGCACTATATTAGGTTCTGGGAATAGAGAGAGCAGAAGAAAAAAGTTCTTATCTTCTCAAAACTTTTGTTCTAGAAAGAAACCTCTGCTCTATGATTTTCTGTTTTAATATGTCCTCTCTCTGTAAAAGATTATATGCTTCTTGAGGTCACTGATTTTTGTCTTGTTTTTTCAAGCATCAGTACCTAGCTCCACCCTTTGCAAATGATCAATACTTCATAAATAGAATATTGAATTTCTATCTAACTATCTAATCTGATTATCTTTGTGTGTGTGTGTGGGGGGAACTATGATTATATTTCTCTCTTTATGTCTATATATCTTTATCAGCCTTTCTACCTATATTTCTATCTAGATGTTGTACAATCCAAATTTTATATAAAATATACTTAAGAAGATTGTGTTGTCCTATTTCTGTAAACAAACTAATCTGAGTGAAAATTCTCATCACTTAAAGCTGTCCTGAAATGGAATGTGTTTCTTCAAGAGATTAAAAAGAGATCTGAAAGAGAAATATATTTCAAAATGATGTCTATCTACATACAAATTGGACTATCTTCAAACCTTTGAGATCCCATTTAAACTGGAAATACTGTGATTCTCTGAATTGAGGAACTTATCACATTCTTAGAAAAAATTTATCATAATCCATGTTTTCAGATCCCAAAATGTTGTGATCTCTAACCCAAAAAACAATTCTTTCCTGAAAAATCACAGATTGTCCCATTTAACTAAAACAAACAAATTTCTAGGAATTCTAGATATATTTGTATATTTGGGACAAATGTTTTGTTCTTTTGACTTTTTCTGATGTTTGGATAGTTGAAGTATTTACCACATAGACTTAGAGGTAAAGTTACCCAAGGGACCATCAAGTTTCACCCCTTGCTTTTACATGAAGAAACAGAGCCACAAAATGATAGCATCACTTGTTTAGCATCAAGCAATTATTAAGTATCTGAAGTTTGATTCAAACCCAAATATCACTCACTCTTAGGTTCTTTATTAGTAAATGTAGCATATGAGAAAACATAGACAACCATGAAGAAATGGGTCTTTAATAGTCATGTTCTGTAACAATTTATTCTTGCAATAATCTTCTTAATAAATGCCTTTCTTAAAAGTTAAATCAGTATGACTGGTAATCATTAATACATATATCAGAGAAGACTCATGAGCAATTTAGAAACCTAAGCCTCTTGGTGTTAATCTTAGAACACTGAGGAATTAATAGGAGTAGACACTTTATGACCATGGTGGGGAATTTCCAACCATGAAGTCATTTGGCTTGACCCTGCCAAAACAACCTCAGGCAATGATAAGCTGAAAGCTAGGAACAACATCCTTCTACTGCTGAAGTTTTTAAGTTGATAATTTTGTATGACCCACAAATGGTATTGTATTATAAATATCCAAATGGTCTTTGGCAGAAAAAAGGTTCCCTATCCTTTCCCTACAAGAAATCATAGCCCAGTTGGAGTTGGAGATGAGGAAGTAGTTTCAAAAGAGACGCTATTCTACGGTTCTATATATGAATTTTTACCTGAGTAAACAGCGACTAATAGGATGCTATGGCTTGTGTTAATAGGATAATGGATGGAGAGCTAGAAAGAACCTTATGAGTCAAGTCCCCTCATTTTACAAATGAGAAAACTGAAGTCAAGTTAGATTAAATGATTTATAAAAAGAACAACAGATAAGGGGATGACAAAGATTATATTTCACCCCAAATTCTCTGATATCAAAGCCATTTTTCCCTAATTTATCAGAAATCATACAAAATTTGCTTTATTTAGAATGAAAGAGAAAGAGAGAGAAACAGAGAGAAAGAGAGAGAGAGAGAGAGAGAGAGAGAGAGAGAGAGAGAGAGAGAGAGAGAGAGAGAGAGAGAGATAATATGGAGAAAATCCAGAACTATTTAAGAGTTTATGATAAGGCTAGGGCATAGAATCAAGATGTTTATGATCTTATATCTGTGATATTATGTTAATTCTCTTAATTTTTTACTTAACTAGATTATGTTTTAACCTTACTATAGATCATTTTACTCATTTAATATTGCTAAATTGTTTTTCAGTTATGTCTGACTCTTTGGTACTGACACATAAATGTTTTTGGTCCAAATCCTGGCTGTAGTGAACAAATTTATATGAAGATCATCTCTGTGTCTTTTCTCAGGAAAAATATAACATCTTTTGTACATTGACATCCTATTGTATTCAAGAATAATTCATCTTGGAATTCATTTCCTTAGTAAACAAATTTGATATTCTTAGCATTTCAGAAACACATTGAATAAAAATTGGGAAAAAATCATCAGAAAAATGTGGTCTGGAAGTTATTCATCATGTTTTGCATTTTTGGCTTATTAGAGTGTTATATTGCAGGTTGTATTTATTAATCATGCTAAAAATTGTGTAATTGTGACCTGATTGCATACCTTTCCAAGATGCTGAATCTATCTCCCAAACTCCTTAAAAATTGTTAATGGCCTAGCCTAGATTTTTAAATCTGCATTTTAAATGTTTGTTAAATTAAAGATACATTTCATTAGTGGAAGTTTCTCTCACTTTTCTTATTTTTCTTATCTTTTTTTTTTCTTGTTTCTTAATAAGACTTCCTGTGGACAATACTTTTTCTTATGTTATCTTCTGTATCCTGAAATTTCCTATCCTTACCTTCCACTAAAGTAGTCATATGCAGTTTTGTTAACAATTCTAGTTTACAAACAGGTAGAGTTAAATTGCATTTAGTTTTAATATGTTAGGTCCAGAAAGTTACATAACTCCTCTAAATCTTGTGAGAATATGTATCATGTTCCATAGTTTTAATTCACATACCAACACCTCTAGCAAGGCCAGTTGGCTCTTGAGATACATCCCATTCGTGTGATATTCTAAACCAAAGATGGAAGCACCACAAATGAAAAATCATCTTCTCTCTCTGCCATTCCAGGAATGGCTTACATATGTTTTTCTCTTGCCTGATCCTTGCCCATATTTCTCTGATCACCAGCAAATCTATTTCTAGTCTAATCTACTACCCATTTGTTTCCAGTTCTGATGACTTTTCTATTGATATTAATTATCTCCTGTGTTCCTTGGGAACTATATGGCCATTAAAGCATTAACAATGCTTTATGTATGAGAAGTATTTCCACTTACAGTCTACTTACATTTTCTCGCTCAACATTTATGAATACTCTATTATCAAGGTTATCCAATTGAATCTTCAGCTGGAGGTCTTCAGTTTAAGTTTAGGGAATTTTTAAAAAGAAAATGCCTTAAAGTGAAAGACTTATCGCACATAAGTCTTTTTAATGGTTCCTGAGCTCTATTTTCTTTTCTTTTTTTAAAATTTTTATTAATTTTATAATTATACATTTTTGACAGTATATATGCATGAGTAATTTTTTATAACATTATCCCTTGTATTCATTTTTTCCAGATTTTCCCCTCCCTCCCTTTACTCCCTCCCATAGATTACAGGCAATCTCATACATTTTACATGTGTTACAGTATAACCTAGATATAATATATGTGTGTAAATCCAATTTTCTTGTTGCACGTTAAGTATTGGATTCCGAAAGTATAAGTAACCTGGGTAGATAGACAGTAGTGCTAATATTTTACATTCACTTCCCAGTGTTCCTTCTCTGGGTGTAGTTGTTTCTGTCCATCATTGATTAGCTGGAAGTGAGTTGGATCTTCTTTATGTTGAAGATATCCACTTCCATCAGAATATATCTTCATACCCTAGTGTTGTTGAAGTGTATAGTGATCTTCTGGTTCTGCTCATTTCACTCAGTATCAATTCATGGAAATCTCTCCAAGCCTTTCTGAATTCATTCATCCTGCTGGTCATTTCTTACAGAGCAATAATATTCCATAGCCTTCATATACCATAATTTACCCAACCATTCTCCAATTGATAGGCATCCATTCATTTTCCAGTTTCTAGCCACTACGAAAAGAGCTGCCACAAACATTTTGGTACACACAGGTCCCTTTCTTCTCTTTAGTATTTCTTTGGGATATAAGCCCAGTACTAGCAGTGCTGGATCAAAGGGTATGCACACTTTGATAACTTTTTGGGCATAGTTCCAGATTCTGAGCTCTATTTTCTAATTTTTACCACAAAAACACCTAAATGTGTGATGTGAACCTGAATCATGTTAAAAGAATATATATGCATATGTATATATATATATATATATATATATATATATATATATATTATATACACATATACATTTTGCAAATGAATAAGTAGACTCATCTAAACATTTAGTAAATTTGTTTTATTGTCTTGATTGCCAGCACAAGTTAATTATTATTACTAATACCTGTATTTATATAGTAAGAATTATAGTAGTATTTATTATTATAGTAGTATAATGGTTTGCACAATTGTGTGTGTATATATATATAATATATATAATCTTTTATTTGATATATGTGCCATTTAGATTACAATAAAATGTGCTTATACTCATTCTCAAGGAACCATAAAACAATTCACAAAATTTTGCTATTGCTAGTGAAATATCGTGGTTCCTTTGTTTTTCTTTGGTTTCCAAGAATTATGCCTTTACTTAATCCAATGACTCCATGGTATCCTAAGTAAATGAGGAATTTCTTTTTTTTTTTTTTTCTTTTTTTTTCTTTAGAATTTTTTTCCCACAGTATATATGCATGAGTAATTTTTTTATAATATTATCCCTTGTATTCATTTTTCCAAATTATCCCCCCCTCTCTCCACTCCCTCCCCCCCGATGACAGGCAATCCCATACAGTAAATGAGGAATTTCTTAAAAACTTGGATATAGGGTTAGCTCCTCAATGGAACAGCTGGTTATTATTTAAGGGCTCTAAATAGATTTTCCCATACTCTTGTTTACTTATTTTATTATTGCTTAAATTTTTAAATTCTATTGGTAGATTCTATCCTTGGTATCAGAAATATCTTTCCTAATAGTAGTAACTAGAAATACATTTTATATAGTAAATAGCTAAGAAAACAGGTATATTTACACAGACTTAAATAAAACATGCCTTAATAATAAGAATTAAAAATGAAAAAAAAAAACAGGAAGGAGTCAAAGGAAAATAAAGGAGAGGAGAGGAAAGGAGAGAAGAAGAGAGGAGAGAAAGAAAAGAAGAAGGGAGGGAGAGAGGGAGAAAGCAATTTTATCTACTTTGCAATTTTCAAAGGATTATGCATTTGGGGTGGAATGAAAGCTTAAGAGCACTTAGGTTGGTAGAATAGTGTTAAATCTAAAATTAGGAACACACTTTTATTTGAATCCTTCCTCAGATACTTACTAGCTACAGGATTTTACCCAAATCACTTCGCTTCTCTATACC
Organism: Sminthopsis crassicaudata; assembly: GCF_048593235.1. Taxonomy (NCBI): domain Eukaryota; kingdom Metazoa; phylum Chordata; class Mammalia; order Dasyuromorphia; family Dasyuridae; genus Sminthopsis; species Sminthopsis crassicaudata. The sequence goes on from NC_133619.1 coordinate 245,949,562, forward strand.
TCACTTTCCTCATCTGCATTATAAATTAGATCATTTTTGAGTTCCCTTCCTTCTTTAATCTATGATTCTGTGAGGTAATAGAGCTTAATTTTACATCTGAGGAAACTGAAGACCCAGAAAGTTTAAATAACTTCTCCAAATTTATACTGATAAGTAAATATCAGAACCAGGTTTAGAATGAGAGTCCTCTGACTCCAAATCTATCATTCAAATTGTACCATTAAGCTTAACTGCCTAGGTCTGTAATGAGCTGTCGTCTCCAGAAGCTGCCGGATCACTCTCTGGGAAGAGATCTGCTGTGTCTTCTACTCAAATCTCTCCGACAGATTCTTCTTCCTGTAACGAACCGTTGTCTCCAGGCAGTTGCTGTTAACTCTTGTCCAAAGAAGTGACTTCCCTTCCTGCAGAGAGCCCCATCAAGCCTGATGCAATTCAGAGTCTTCCTCTTGAATCCTGGCTCTGAATCTCCTCCAACTCTTATCCTTCTTCAGGCCGATCTGCTCTCTGCGCCCAGTGCTGTCTCTTTTTATCCTCCCAGAGAATGGGCGTGGGATAATGCAAGGGCTTCTGGGAAGAACCACCCCAGCCAATGAGCTTGCCCCCTCTATCAAGACAACCTGAGTTCTCACCTTGTAATTGTCCAGAAAACCTGAATTCTCACCTTGTCACCATCCAGACAACCTCAGTTCTCACCTAGTAATCCCAACATAGGTCAATAAATCAGGGGGAAAAAAAAAATTGAAGGGAAACAGAACTGGTTTTTGTTGTTTTAGTTTTGCTTTTTTGTAGATCAGAGATAGAAAAAAAAGCATGCTATTTACAGACTGAATAAGGATCTTATTGGCCAAATGAACTGAGCCTAGTGCCTGGCACATTGTGGTTTGTCTTTCATCTTCCAGGATGACATCACGATCTTGTGGTCAGGTGTTTGGCTATGACTAATTAGTCCAGTATGAGCTCAAAAGTTTTTACCATAGATGGGGTATGGAGATGGAGCTGTCACTGAATTTATGTATCTTGTGTTTCTTTTATGCTAGTATGATTCTGCATCTAGTTGGTGCTTAATAGATGCTTGACTGTCTATATGTTTTCATTATATGCAATTCTTTGCAAAGTGCCACATAAAGATTCAGTATTTTTTCTGTTTACTGTTTTCCCCTTCTTTTCCCAATTTCTTCTTCTATTAATTCTCAGTATAGTGGGAGAAAGGGCAAATATTCCTTTGTAACAGAATCACATCATTCAGTCATCAGTGAATGAAAAGAAAGGAAAGGGAAAGAAGGAAGGATGATTGGTTATATACAAGCAAGAATTCTTTGTGAGTTCAGATCTGGGCTAATGAAAGATAATACCACTTTCCCAGCCACTCCTTTACAAAGCAATTATAGGTTTGCGGAAACATGCTGTTTCTTTATTCCCTTTTACCAGTTTTTTTTTTTTTTTTTCTTTTTTACTAGAAGAGTTACTAAACCTCAGTTTCCTTATTTGTAAAAGGGTAGTTTTGGACCAGATGACATTTAAGGTCCCTTCCAAAACTATCATTCTATGAATCATTAGTTTCATTGTTTTAGATAACTAATAGCTAAGACATAACATGGTTGGGATAGCTAGGTGGCGCAGTGGATAGAGCACCATCCTTGAATTCAGGAGGACCCTAGTTCAAATCTGATCTCAGACACTTAACACTTCCTAGCTATGTGACCCTGGGCAAGTCACTTAACCCCAGCCTCAGGAAAAAAAGAAAAAAAACAAAAAACAAAAACACATAACATGGTTGCTGTAGTGACTATTTGATGAAAAATCTCAGCTTTCAGGATGTTTATATTTAATAGGTTGGATATGGGAGTGTTGGTAAGCCAAATATATCTATAGCTAGGTGGAGAAGGAATAGTTGAGAGTTTCTCTTTTCATCTTTATCCTCCTCCTGATATAGTTTTATTGCTAGTGGTAAGTTTGAAATGAGCTAAAAATTCTTTGTTAGAAAAGATACCTCTGTATATGAATCCTTAGTGTCTAACACAATATTTGATGCATAGTGGGTATTTAAAATTTAATGATGATTGATTGACTAAAATGAACCAAGGGGCATTGGACTAAAAAATGCAAAAGAACCAAAAAACCCAGAATGAAATAGTAAAGATAAAAAAGAAGATAAGTGGAGCAGAGTATTTTATTTGTCACCATGTTCACAAGAAACAAGCTTCAGACAACAGGTTTTGAAATGAGGATTTAAAAAAAAAATTAGATGTAGATTATGATTGACTCAATACTTTTTTGGGTTTTCTACTGGGATTTTGAAGATCTTTTATTCTCCATCTCCAATTTGGGAAGCAAAATTCTTTTTTTTTTAAATTGTCTTTTTTGAATAGGCCTATGATTTTATTGATATGTAAACAAGAAACTTCTTTTACATATATTGGCACATTCTCTGCAATTTATAGTTGAGCAAAACAACAAAAAGGAAGATGCTACTCAGCTTCTCTATGTCAGTGGTAGAACTTGAATCCAGGTCTTTCTGACTTTCAGACATGTTCTCTATCCATTATGTCATATATCTCTCTCCATATTTGGAAACAGAGCATTTAAATATATAAAGTTTATTTTTTAATATTATCATTTAATTGTGCATTTTTAATGTTCAGGAAAAAATGGCTATATATTTTTTCAACCTTAAGCAATATAGAGAAAATCCTATAGCTTTATGAAATGAAACAGATAAAAGAATTTTTTCTTTAAGTATTTATTTATTTTTATTATCATTACATAAGGTATGTGTATCTGTGTGTGTTTCTGTGTGTGTTTCTGTGTGTGTGTGTATGTGTGTGTGTGTGTGTGTGTGTGTGTGTGTGTGTGTCTAAAAAGGCGAATCTGGATCCTTACATTGACAGAGGTTCACTTTAAAAAAATTAAATTACATGAAAATAGATTTAAAGTAAGAAAGCTCTTTAGAAGTCAAATAGTCTAATAGTTCTCTAGAATAATGTTTAATATAAAAGGTAACTCGCTTCACTTTTCACTTTAATTTCTTTTTGAAATTATTGAACATGACTTTTCCTTTTAAACTCAGATTCCCATAAAAGAACACTTGATTAACTCAATAATGTTTCTGTTAATTACTAAAGTTTTGTTTTTTAAGTCTACTAAAAGCTTTAGGGACACAAGAAGTTTAATTTATTAAAAATAACAGAATAAAACAAACCATTGGAACTTCTGATGGGAATTTCTTGTATCAGCTCATCTCTGAGGCCTCTTCCATCTCTAATTTCCCATTAGTTTTTGTTTCTGCTGACTGGGATAGCTAGGTGCACAGTGGATAGAGCACCAGCCCTGAAATCAGGAGGACCTGAGTTTAAATCTAGCTTCAGACACTTAACACTTCCTAGCTATGTCACCCTGGGCAAGTCACTTAATCCCAATTGCCTTAGCCAAAAAAAAAAAAAATAAATAAATGTGCTGATTCCTGATATCTGAGAAAATCACATCATTTTTGCATTTATATAAGGAGACCAATAATAAAGAAGGGAATATTGATTTATATATAGAATGATTTTTATTGATTAGTCAATAGCAGAGCCAGGTTTAAAACTCAAGTCTGCTGACTCCAGATCTATCATTCACATTCTACCATTAAGTTTAAATAATTGCCTAGGTTGATGAATGAGGGGGGTATGGAATTAGAAGGGAAAATGCACTTTTTGTTTTGTTTTTTTATAGACAGAGACAAAAGGAAAGCATACTATTTACAGACTGGATAAGTATCTTATTTTCCAAGTGTACTGAGCCTAGTGCCTGGCACATTATTGCTTGACCTTCATCTTCCATGATGACATCTTTCACTTGCTGCCCCCATTCCTGAAATTTTCATCCTCTGCCTTGATTCCTTCATTTCTGCCACTTGGATTTCTTGGTTTCTTTCCTATATTAGTTAAAAATCTCATTTCCTTCAAGAACTCTTTCTTGACTCGTACCTTCCCTCTGTTGATCATTTTTATTTGTCCTGTATAGATCTTGTTTGTGTATTGCTTTCTGCATATTTTTATTTGGCCATAGGTTCCTTGCAAGGAAGGACTGTTCTTTTCTTATCCCCAGTGCTTAGCATAATGCCTGGTACATAATAAACACTCAATAAATACTTGTTGCCTGATAAGGTTTATAGAATCTTAAAGATGGAAACAATCTACAAACTCTATCCAAATATAAATTCCACTGTCTTTAGGGGTAATTAACCCAGGACACATAGAATTTAAAAAATATATATGGAAATATATTTCAGTATAATTGATTTTGTTTGTAATTTTATGCATTTAAATGCATTATTTTATGAAGGGGAAAATAGTTTTCAACAGACTGCCAAAGAATTCTATAACACACACACACACACACACACACACATAAATTAAGAACCTTTACCTAGAACATGTCTGACAAGTAATTGAGTACCCTTTACTAAAAAGGAATCTAATTTTAGAGGTCTCAGCACCTAAAATAGATGATTCCATTTTTATTTATTTTGTGTGTATAAGCTATGTCCCAAAATACATTGGTATGGAACACTCCCCTTATTATAGAGATAAGGTCCTGCCCTAACAGAGAGGCAGGGCAGAGTTGCTGAAAATTTCAGTTCTTAGACAGTCCCAGTTTCTCCCCAAATAACAAAGCGATCAAAACTTATATGGAACTTGATCATACAACTATTTTAAATAAAATAAAGGAAGCAAATAGACATACTCCTAGCCTAGTATGCTCTTTCTCTGAAGAGAGCAGAATGACCTCCTGCCCCAATTTCTTTTTTCCCCTCCTTGCAGGAATGCATGTCTCCCTTGGAGAAGGATGGTGGGGTAGGAGTGGGAATAAGAGTCTAGAGATGTTTATTCTATTCCCCTTTAAGCCACACATGACAATACCTTAGTCATATTTAGGTTTCTCAGTACATACAAGGCCCATTTCTTTCCTCACATTTGTAATACTTAACTTTATGGAATTATTCTTAACATTGAATTGAACACTGGTTCCTTATAGCTTCCATCCATTAGTTTCAGGTGTGTCTTTCAGGTTAAGAAAGATAAAAATTCTCTTAAATATCATGATATAATTGAATATCTACTGGACTTGGAAATAATAGCTTCAAATTCTGTCTCTGACATGTCCTACTAAGAGACCTGTTAGTTTTTTCACCTGTTAAAATAAAAGATTAGACTTGATAGTCTCTAAGGTTCTTTCTAGGTATAAAATCTTATACATAACTTATGAGTAACATAATTTCAAGAACATATAAAATTGATAGTGTCCTTATTCTTGAACATCCTGGCAAATAACCTCAATTCCTTCATTGGCTTAATAGTCAATATTTAGCCCTAAAATCAAACTGTTTGAAAAGTAAGAGAAGAAGCATTCTAGTATAGTAGATAATATACTTAGCTTGCAGATAGAAAGACTTGAATCTAAATGTCTGCCCCTGACATCTACCATGTCATTTTACTTTCTGACCCTCAGATTTCTCATTTATAAGATGAAAGGGTTGGATTATGTGCCATTTAAGAGTCCCTCCTGCTCTAACTTGTGATTTCTATACAAAATTCAAAATCAGTGGAGCTAGATGGTTTAGTAAATAGAGTGGTAAGCTTGGAATCAGGAAAACATATCTTCCTAAGTTCAAATCTGGCCTGAGTCACTTATTAACTGTGAAACCCTGGACAAGTATTGTTGTCAAGAAAAACCACAATTGGGGTCACAAAGAGTCAGACATAACTGAACAACAACAAAGTCAATCCAATTTTCTTTTACCCAAAACATGTTTCTGTTTCTAATTTTCCAATTTTTGAAAGGATTACTAAACTGTCATTAGCTTAAATTTAGTAAAGTAGTTGATAAAGTTTTTCATGCTACACTCATGGGAAATTTGGAAATATTGAAATAGCATAATTATCTGCATTTGGAGTTGATGAAATGGCTGAACTGCAAAAATAATATTTAATGGCTTGATTATTTATGAGTTCATTGGAAGAAAGGAGCTTGAACCCATGCTGTTCAACATCAAAATAAAACAAAGTGAAAAAATAACTTGGATAAACATATGGATAAGATGTTTATGAAATTTGCAATTTATTCAAAGTTGGAAGTAATAGAAATAAGATTCAAAAATATTTTGATAGAATAAAACATTTTAGAAAATCTGATTAAGAAGAAATTTAACTGGAATATATCTTAGTTGTTTTATTTTTACTTGGGTTAAAAAACTTCACAAGTGTAAAAATAGAATTATACTGGATTATTGTATTTGTTTTTATAATTTGAGATTGCCTTGGCAAGTCTTTTTGGCTTCAATGTCATGCTGTTGACTCATAGACTCACATGAAGTCCATTAAAAAATCCCCAAATTTTTTTTTATATAAACTATTGTCAAGCCATAACTGTCTGTTCTCCTATTTATTCACCTTATTTTTCTAAAATTTAATTGTCATACTGTACATTTATCTATAATACTTTATTTATATTATTAATTTTTTAGCCTTTCAAGATCTTTTTAGATACTGATTCCGTCATTTGATGATTTAACTGTACTTCTGATATCCTCTTCATTTGAAAATTTGTTCTACATTTTCCCTAAGTTCAGCAATAAGAATGTTGAACACTCTGTGGCCAAGGACAGTGCTTTGGAGAACTCTGTAAGAGACACCTTCTAGTGGATAATGAACCATTAATAACAAGTCTTTCCCTCTACTTAGTCTATTATTCAGTTATCTCTTCATCTTGTCTAGATAGATAATTACTATAAGAAACGTTATTACTAGAATCTAACTATGTTTAGAGTTTTTTTCTAATCTAAAATTTTTATAATCCCATTAAAAAAGAAAATTCAAATAATGTTACTGTCTATAACTTGCCACAAAAGCAAAGCTATTAAGTAGGATAGTCCAAATTTGAACCCGGTTGCTTCCTGTCTTGCTCTTACAAGGTTTCTACACCTGTAAAACTGATATAATGATATCTGTAGTACCAATGTCATTAACTGATTTTGATGATCAAGTAAGATAATGTATATAAAGCTTTTTACAAATCGTAAAGTAAAATATACAAGTTCACCCTTGCTTCCCTAAGTCCTCACCAATCATGCCTTTGATAATTCTACTTGTTTCCCAAAGTGAGAGAACAAACTTAACTGGTTTGTAGTTTTCAAAATTAATCTTTATTTTTTCATTGAAAATCAGATCAAAATTTGTGTCTCTCCTGTCACATTGAATGTCTTCTGTTCTCCATGATAATTCACAGATAACTCAAAATGAAAATAGATTACTTCTGCATCCTTTCTGAGATCAATTATTATCTCCCCATTCAACACTAACCACTAGTTTTCTATCTTTTCTTGCTTTCCAGGCATACCTTAAAAATCTTGTTGGTAGCACATTTTTTCCATAAAGTGTTTAGCTTTTTTGATATTCTTCTTTTAGGACTGTTTCACTTTTTGTGTACCTTTGCTCTCATCTTTTGAACATGAAACCAAAGATCACTAGAATGGTGTTAGTGTTTTTGGCCCTAGTTCTTAATTTTTAATTCTTTATCAGAATGATTTATAATTTCAGAAATTCTTTCTTAAAATGTCTTATTCTTATTTAGACAGCTTTACTTTTAGATTCAGAAATCATTAGCTTATACAAGGATTTACCTTAATATTTTGAATTTCTGCTTTTGAACTCTAATATACATATCTGATTATATTTGATATTCCCCTCCTTATGTATCATGAACACAAAGGTGATTAGGCCAGTTTCTTTCAAGACACTTATCATTTCTGTTTCACTAATCTTTCATTGATCTAGATTAGCTCCTGTTTTCTTTATTACTTCTAAATTCAGAAAGAAAAATTGTATTTTTTTAGAAACTCTGACATCCAGAAATTATACAGATAGTTGAAGCCCCTCATCATAACCATATTCTTCCTTCATGTCAATTTAGTATTTTGTTTTAGGAATTCCACTTTACCTTGATTTTCATCTTCCCAGGTAGTCTGTAATATATTCCCCACAAGTCCTTAAGCATTTATTAAGTTCTTATTATTTACTAAGCAATGGGGTATAAAGCAAAGCAAAAAACAGTCTATGGCTTCCATAAACATAAAATCTAATAAAATAGATGGCATAAAAACAACTAGGTAAAAAGAAAATATATCCTAGATGAATTAGCCCCAAAAAAAGCTTCTTGAAGATTGTGGGATTTGAACTGAAATTTGAAGGAAGCCAGAAAAGAATATTGAAATAAGGATAATTCACATGAGGCCAGGTCAATGAAAATGCAAGGAATTGGGAGGTAGAGTATTTTTTGGTATGTGTGAGGAATACCAAAAAGGTCAATATCTCTGAATTTTAAAGAATTGAAGAGTATTGGTAGAAAGTAGAAAAGATTGGAAAGGGAAAAATATTGGAAAGACAGGGAGATAATTAGGTTATAAAGGGCTCTAAAAGTTAAGCAAATTTTATACAGCCATTGAAGCTTATTAAATGGAGGAGGTGAAATGGTCAGATCTGCACTTTAAGAAAATCACTTTGCTAATTGACTAGAGTAGGAAGAGCCTTGAGTTATGAAAACTGTAATCATTGTAATCATTCCGTTCTGAGGTGATTATTTCTATTTGTACTTCCATTTATTTTTACTCAGATTCTCTTGACTTTTTATCTCCTTAGGTTCTTGAATCTCTTCAGTGACAAATATTACCTTGATGCAGTCGTGAGTCCAATTTATGTCATCTGATCCTAAATATTTCTTGTTCTTAAAACAAGCTTAATTTTCATAACAATATCATGAATGAAATCAAGAAAAGATTCCTAAATTAAATAGAGAACACATGAATGTTTGTCATTGAGGCCATCTTTATATTATCTAATTTTTTTTTCTTCACGAAATTTGTCAACATTTTGGTTTTTCAATATTGTCTTTTACCAGTGAATTGAGATGGTTGAAATGGTCCTTGAGAAAGATAACATGGAGTTTAAGAGATTGAATTGGTGGACTAGCTCCACAAGGATAGAGTCTAGTGTTCTGATGATGTTTTTTTTATTTCTTCATTTTCTAATTTAGTGCTCTGCATATATAATATCTTACATTGACATGAGTTTGTTTAAATAGTTAAAGTGAAATATTAGTAATGACAGCGTACCTGGATTGGGCCATAGGAACATAGATAGTACTGGAAGAGTCATCTAGACACTTTAGTTCAAAATTCCTTTTTTTACTAATGAGAAAACTGGGCCAGAGAGATAGTTATTTGTCCAGCATTGTACCACTAGTAAGAATATGAGGTGGGACTTGAACCTATGGCTTCCTGATTCCACAACAATATATTGTCTGAAGAAGAAAAAATGCGGCATTTTACTAAATGAGTGGGAGACAAGGGATACTAACAACCAAAGAGAATTCCTAGAATCCACCATTTTGGGAAGATATAATTAGTATGCATATATTCAGAGGTGGATCCAAAAGGAGAAGAAGAGGAGGAGAAGGAGGAGGAAGAGGCAGAGGAAGAGAGGGGATTTTTCATTTGGTATTTTCTAAATGAGAAATAGGATGTTTCAATTAGAGAATAGCAGTCTTTCAGGGTTATTTTCAGTTGTATTCCATAATATCCTGCTTACTTCATTATGCATCAGTTAATAGTCACCTAGATTGCTCTGCATTCTTTGAATTAATGATTTGGAGCCCTTTTACTTTTACTTTCCAGAATAATATGCTTCTGGTACTAATCTAAAGTCTTTCTCTCAAATCTTATTTTTCTTGATCTCTCCACAAGTGTAGACACCAGTGATCATCCTATCGTCTTGAATAGATTTTCCTCCATCTGTTTTTGTGAGAGAGCTCCTACCTGGGGCTTCTCCTTTTAGTTTTCTCAGCCCATCTAAGTCTGCTTTTGTAGGATCCACTTCCTAGCCATGCTACTCACGATAACTGTGCCCTCCGAGGCACTGTCACTTTCATTAACTTCTTCCTTTCTATTATCTGGTTGGGAATCATATGAACTCCCATGAATTCAAAGAATTCATTCAGATAGTTTTTTGCCATGCTTAGTCATTTCTGCCTTCTCCAGTTTTTTGTTTAAAATCTGCCTCTCTTTGCATCACATTGAACTTGTTGTAGAGTTAGAAAGCTCAGAAGGAAAACTTGCCTATTATGAACAAAAGTATAAAACTATGAAAAGAAAAAATGAAAGTTAATAAATCTAGGAAGAAGAAACATCTTAGAATTAAAGGGAACACTAAATTCAGAACAAAAAGGTAATTCCAATATGAGAGCAATGTCCCATATGAATTTCTTTCTTGGGCAACTGATTGTTTATTTAGGAGATTTGGACCTCTAATTTCATTTGTGAAGGAAAACTGTCCATATAAACTCCCTATACTTCTGCAAGGCTGCCATTTTTCTGTAATTTATTACCTTAGAAGTTCTTGGAACAGTGGGTAAATAGCTTGTCCATGGTCAAACATCTTTATTTGACCTAGAGTTTCCTGACTCCAAGTCTGCCTTTCTTGAAACTACACAGCAATGTATCTGGCAGCATGATGTGTTCCTAAAATTACTTTTAAATGTTACTATAGTATACTTGATAGAATGCTAAGCCTGGCATTAAGAAAAGCTGAGTTTAAATACAGATGCAGAAACTTAATAGCTGTGTGATCAAGTGATCAAGTCACTTGATCTGTCTTTGCTTGAGTTTCCTTCCCTTCCTATATTTGTTATAAAGATCAAATGAGATAATGTGTAAAATGCTTAGCACACCAGCACATGTTGTTTAGTCATTTTTAGTTGTACCTGACTCTTCAGGACCCTTTTAAGACTTTTTTAGTCAAAGATACTGGGGTGGCTTGCCATTTCCTTTTCTACCTCATTTTACAGTTGAAGAAACTGAGGCAATTTCAAGTGATTTGGTCAGGGTCACATAGTTAGTTGGTTTTTGAGGCCAGATTTGCCTCATGACAAGTAATCCTCCTTATTCCAAGTCTTGATAAATATTTAATAAATGATTAATCAAGCAAAAGCACAAAGGCAGTTTAAGCACAGAAAGGCATTTTGAACACTATTCAGAGAGCTTAGGATGAAAACTCTTAAATTTTTAAATAAAAAATGTGATCAATTAAAAGAATCATTTCTAATACTGTAATTTATTATTTCTTTTTCCCATGATTTATTTATTTGATTTTTTTTTTGTTAGCACAGTTGTGATTTCATTGATGTCCTGAGGTCCAGGTGAGGAAACTATGGATACAGGGTAATATTTACTTTTCCATTTATAGTCTTTAGAATGATGCTAAATGCAACAATAAAATAATAATAGCTAATATTTACATAATATTTAACGTAATATTACATACATTTGCAAAGCACCATTTTTCTTCACTTAATCAGAGCAATGCCACCAGATAGGTGTTAATATTCTCCTCATTTTATAGAGTAGGAAACTGAGAAAAGTGATTTGATCAGGGTTATATAGGAAACATTTTTCAAAATCAAGGTTTCTACTAATGATTTCCTGGTTTAAAGACATAACTTTTTATAGCTTGTCATCTCTGTAAATGAAAGGAAATTGAAAGCTGTTGTTTGAAACCTCTATACCATGCCAGCTGACTTAGCACAACCTTATTAATCCTAGTAATAAAACACATTTACAGCAAATGACTTTCTTATTAAATAAGTTTTTATTCAGTATATAAGAATAAAAATTATCAGAAGATATATTTTTAAAAAAAAATCAGCCTTAAGGCATTTGCCTTAGTATTAAGAAAAAGAGAGAGCAGGAGAAAAGGAGAGGGAGGAATAGAAGTTGGGGGAAAGGGAGAGATTATTTTACAGTTATTATGAGTGTTATTATTAATCTTTCATTGCAAGGGTTCTATAGGAATATTTAAAGTTATAGTCTTCCACTGCTGCACAGATTTTGAGAATCACTGACCTGAGGAATTTCCTACAGTTTCCAAGTATCACTGTATCACAAGACACAAAAGAGAGGATTACATTCAGAATCCTTTACTCACATAAGGGACAAGCTTGGAACAGTCAGAACAGTATATAGAATGCCAGGCGAGCTCAAAAAAGCAGCTGTGCCCTTTGGAAATGCTTTTTATTTTGAGTTTTCGAACACATCATGCTTAGATTAAGGCAGCTTCCTTTGTTCATTCATTCTATCTCCTTACTGGCAAAGGCGCTGGTCTTAAATGCAAATGTACTTCTCATTATGGGCTCTGTAGACTTTTCTTTCCCCTTGTGTTCTCTACTAGGGAGAACAATGTTTTAACTTCTATTTAAGGCTCAGAGTGATGATGATTTGGGCTTTTTTGTAGAATTGTTGAGTTTCTTTTTCTTGTGGGAAATTAAAGAGGATTGGTCCCTATAATGAATGTTCTTCCACCTTCACAAAGGGTGGGTGATCAGGGTTATACCAATGTAACTTCAGGAAGAAAAAAAAGGGAAATGGGCCATTTTTCCCTTTTTCTTTATTTTCTCATCTATTTACAGAAAGAGAAAGGTCCATGTCTAGATGATTAAAATTATGAAGGAATCTGATTTCACTTCCTCTATAATTAATTATGTCTAATACATTTCTACTCTTTTAGAAAATATTCTTGCCTCCATTATTTTTGTGCCTCAAAAAATTATAACAACAATCATAATTTACTCATCAGTTTTTAAATGACACTGTCAATTTACTAAAAATGTACACCATCAGGAGTGAGATCTGGATGCTTTTAGAGAGTGAGCAAAAAAGTTTACTATGATTGACAATTATACAAGCCCTAAGGAAGTTATGTATTATATATCTAAGGCCAGCAAGGACTTTTGGGATCTAATAATAATGATAGCTAACACTTAGATAATGCTTACTATGTGTTAGGCACTGTGCTAAGTGCTTTACTAGTGTTCTCTCATTTGATCTTTATAACAGCATTGGGCGCTCTACCTAGTGCCCTACTTACCTTCCAAGGGAATTCAGTTTGTTTTGGAGAGATTGCTGGATGTCACAGTTGACAAGCATTGGACCTGGAATTAAAGAGAAACTAATTAGGTGGTGCAGTAGATAGAATGATGTACCTAGAGTCAGGAACTTTCTGAATTCAGATTTGGCCTCAGATACATGCTAGATGTGTGACCCTAAGTAAATTCCTTAACCCTGTTTACCTCAATTTCTTCATCTGTAAATGAGTTGGAGAAGGAAATGGCAAACCACTCCAGTATCTCTGCCAAGAAAACCCCAAAGAGGTTCACAAAGAGCGAGACATGACTAAGATGACTGAACAACAACAACAAAGTTCAAATTTAGACTCAGACACTTACTAGTTGTGTGATCCTGGCAACTCACTTAAAAACTCCTGGAAAGTCACTTAAAATTCCATTTGCCTAAGTTTTTTCACCCATAAAATAGGGATAATAATAGCTTCTACTTCCAAAAGTAGTTGTGGGGAATAAATGAGATAATAATAATAATAAAGTACCTAGCATGTACTTTGCATATAGTAGGCCCTTTGTTTCCTTCTTTCCATACTGCAATACATCAGCTGAGCAGAGACAGAGAAGAAAAAACCCAAATTCTCCAATACATCTTGAGTTAGAATGAAGCCTAGAAATGCCTAGTTTGAGCCTTAGTATCACAACTCTTGCTCCTTTTGCTATTTGGTTATAAGAATTAGTCTTTTTTTTTTTTTTTTTTTTTTTTTTTTGGTAAGTTAAGTGATTTCCAGGGTTACCCAGCTACTTAAATATCTGAAGGCATATTTGAAATCAAGCACTCCTGACTCCAGCCCAGTGCTGTATCTACTCCCCTACCTAACTTCCCCAGAACTAGACTTCTTATAGCTATTCTTCTGACCCACTTTTATACATGAAATGGCATAATAGCTTTCTGGAAATGAAGCTTTTTTTGGTAAACTTTGTCTATTGTTGGTCACTTGATAAGGATAGACTTGATCAACATGGATTAATAACTGCTGTGTTCTCCTGAAGGAGAGTGAGCTAGGAAATGAACCATTTCAAGGACACACTGGAGCATCATTTAAAGTAATGTATTTTGTAATGTAATTTGGTGCCAGATGATAGTAGCATGCATATGATGCCAGACAGTCATGATCAAATATGGAAAGACTTGTCATGAACACAATCATTGTGTTAATATAGAGGAGATGAGATGCAGCTGCAGAAAGCACCAGGCAATAGTAATCCAGGAAGGCGTGCATTAGCAGTTAGATGTCTGCTGTTTTATCTATATCTATGCCCTAGGAAGGAAATGCCTCTTCAGCAACTTTGAATATAAAGGAAAACAATATTCATCTGTATACAAGTAGAGAAACAAACCATCTGTCTCTACTCTTCAGCTGAATATTATCATGACAGTTTTCCCCCCAAATATGCAGCAATGAAATGATTCTCCTTCCTAAAAAAAATCTTTTGAGTTTTAACTCTTTTCATGTTTTGAGGCAGTATCCATAACGGCGAGAGAGAACTAGGGTTCCAGTCTTTACTGACACATAACTTGATGTATGATCCTGGGCAAATAACTTAATTTCACAGTTTTCAATGACTCTCTAAAATAAGGTTCTTAAAACTGTATTATTTCATGGACATCTATAGGAATCTGATGAAAACTATGGACCCCTTTTCAAATTGATATTTTAAATACATTAAATATAATTTTTAAGACTATTCATCTATTTATCTTTATCATCACCATCGTCATCATCATTTATCAGCTACATACTAACAAGTTCATAGTAACTACGTTAAGAACCCTTGCTGAAGTTATAACTTAGGCACTGTAGTTCACATTGGTAGAAGGAATTTTCTCATTAGAAAGTGCCTGTACTTGCTATGCCTCCTTCTACTTTTTGCAGTTATTTTTTACCTTTAGGGAAAAAGCTATAAATATTTGCACTGATTAAAAAAAAAAAGTATTGCTCTTGGTTTTATTTTGCTTTCTTTGAAATAATAGTTTACATGTTTGCAATACAATACAATAGTTTACATCTTGTTTAGACATTCATTTTCTTTTCTCCGTTAGTTCTTTTGTAAAAATAATTTATCAAAAGAAAAACAAAAGTCTTAAAACTTCTTTACCTTGAACTTACTGGAATCTTAATATTTAAAAACTCAAACATTGAAGACTGAACATGTATCATCTCTATCTGTTCTTCTGTACTAAAGTAATCAAATCTATAAATTTAAAAAAAACCCTTCTATCCATGGCAGAAAATAAAGAACTATAACAAAATCATAGGTCTGTTCATATATGCACACACAAATGCATCTCTGTGTGTATATGTTGAATGTACATTATATATTTGATGCCTCATATCATGCCTTTTCATATTCAAATCATGTTTCTTTCATGAGCTTTTTCCTGCCCATATTAGTACATACTGATTTGTTTTCTTATTGAAAACATATTTAGTTATTTTCTGTATTAATGGTCACTCCCTTATCTTAGAGTCTTAATTTTGTCTCTCCAATCTGAAATGGAAAATAAGTCCTCTATAACTACATAAAATCACTGGCTTGCTTTTGTAAGAGCCCAGGGTCACTTATAAAAATCATAATGAGCCATCAGAGAAGGAATTCCTGAGAGGTATTGCTAACTTTGCTATTTGAAATTATACTATCTTATATTGTTATCTGAAGCAATTAGATGTCTTAGTGGATAGAGTGTTGGGGCTAGAGTCAGGAAGTCCTGAGTTCAAATATAGCCTCAGATACTTGCTAGCTGTCTGCCCCTCTGTAAATCACTTAACCTTGGTTTGTCTTAATACTCTGGAGAAGGAAATGCCAAATCACTCCAGTATTTTGGCCAAGAAAATCTCACAGACAATATTAGTGTGCTATCATCCACAGAATTACAAACATTCAGACATGATAAAATAATTATTGTTATCTAGTGTAGGTTAATCTGAGTTTCAGTATAATTTAATTTTTTTAAATTTTTTAAAATTAATTTTATAATTATAACATTTTTGACAGTACATATGCATAGTAATTTTTTACAACACTATCCCTTGTACTCCCTTCTGTTCAAAATTTTCCACTCCTTCCCTCCACCCCCTCCCCTAGATGGCAGGCATTCCTATACATATTAAATGTTATAGTATATCCTAGGTACAATATATATGTGCAGAACCAAATTTTGTTGTTGTTGTTGTTGCAAAGGAAGCATTGGATTTAGAAGGTAAAAATAACCTGGGGAGAAAAACATAAAATGCTAACACTTTACACTCATTTCCCAGTGTTCCTTCTCTGCATATAGATGATTCTGTCCATCATTGATCAATTGGAACTGGATTAGATCTTCTCTATATTGAAGATATCCACTTCCATCACAGTACATCCTCATACAGTACTGTTGTTGAAGTTTATAATGATCTCCTAGTTCTGCTCATTTCAGTCAGCATCAATTGATGTAAGTCTCTCCAAGCCTCTCTGTATTCATCCTGTTGGTCATTTCTTACAGAACAATAATATTCCATAACATTCATATACCATAATTTACCCAACCATTCTCCAATTGATGGGCATCCATTCATTTTCCAGTTTCTAGCTACTACAAAAAGGGCTGCCACATACATTTTGGCACATACAGATCCCTTGCCCTTCTTTAGGATCTCCTTGGGATATAAGCCCAGTAGCACTGCTGGATCAAAGGGTATACACAGTTTGATAACTTTTTGGGCATAGTTCCAGATTGCTCTCCTGAATGGTTGGATTCTTTCACAACTCCACTAACAATGTATTAGTGTCCCAGTTTTCCCATATCCCCTCCAACATTCATCATTATTAGTTCCTGTCATCTTAGCCAATCTAACAGGTGTGTAGTGGTATCTCAGAGTTGTCTTAATTTGCATTTCTCTGATCAATAGTGATTTGGAACACTCTTTCATATGAGTGGAAATAGTTTTAATTTTATCATCTGAAAACTGTCTGTTCATATCCTTTGACCATTTATCAATTGGAGAATGGCTTGATTTCTTATAAATTAGAGTCAATTCTCTCTATGTTTTCCAGATGAGGCTTTTATCAGAACCTTTAACTGTAAAAATATTTTCTCAATGTTACTTCCCTTCTAATCTTGTTTGCATTAGTTTTGTTTGAACAAAAGCTTTTTAATTTGGTGTAATCAAAATTTTCTATTTTGTGATCAATAATGATCTCTAGTTCTCCTTTGGTCACAAATTCCTTCCTCCTCCACAAGTCTGAGAGGTAAACTATCCTATATTCCTCTAAATTATTTATGATTTCGTTCTTTATGCCTAAATCATGGATCCATTTTGATCTTTTCTTGGTATGTGGTGTTAAATGTGGGTCCATGCCTAGTTTCTGCCATACTAATTTCCAGTTTTCCCAGCAGTTTTTGTCAAATAATGAATTCTTATCCCAAAAGTTGAGATCTTTGAGTTTGTCAAACACTAGATTGCTATTTTTATTCATTATCTTGCCCTGTGAACCTAACCTATTCCAATGATCCACTAGTCTATTTCTTAGCCAATACCAAATGGTTTTGGTAACTGCTGCTTTATAATATAGTTCTAGATCAAGTACAGCAAGACCACCTTCATTTTTTTTTTCATTACTTCCCTTAAAATTCTCAACCTTTTGTTGTTCCATATGAATTCTGTTGTTATTTTTTCTAGGTCATTAAAATAGTTTCTTGGAAGTCTGATTGGTATAGCACTAAATAAACAGATTAGTTTAGGGAGTATTGTCATCTTGATTATATTCACTGGGCCTATCCAAGAGCACTTAATGTCTTTCCAATTATTTAAATCTGACTTTATTTTTGTGGCAAGTGTTTTGTAATTTTGCTCATATAATTCCTGACTTTCCTTTGGTAGATATATTCCCAAATATTTTATACTATTGACAGTTATTTTGAATGGAATTTCTCTTTGTATCTCTTGCTGTTGGATTGTGTTGGTAATGTATAAAAATGCTGAGGATTTATGTGGATTTATTTTATATCCTGCTTAAAATTTTCTGAATACAAAGGCTCCAAATTGATATTTCTTCATTCCAATGATTTAGTATTCCAAATTGTCTCTTGCTATACGAACATATTGATGAACTGATCAAGGTCATGAATGATTCTTTAATTGCAATGGCCCTTTTCCATCAGGATTTTTTTAAGTATTTTCTATTTTCCATCATGTCTTTCTGAATCTTGTTTTTCCTTTTCTTCTCACTTTTGTTTTCCCTTGCATTTTTCCCCTTGGTTCTTGCTTAAATGGGCATTAACTCCTAGTCTCTTTTATAACCTCATCATTTTTCTATTATTCCCTAATCTCACTGTCACTCTACTACACCCTAAAAATGAATGTCCCTAAAGATTTTGATGTGATTCTAGTTCTCCTTTTGCTATCTCTTTCAACTAACCCATTGGCTTCCCTATGCCACTTATTACTTATTCAGATGATTGCAATGTTTATATATCTACCCCTAAATTTTCCTGTGTTTCATATTCCTTGCTATATGTTTCCACCCAAATATTCTCATCTCACCCTACAAACAATGTATCCAAAAGTGAATCTTTTAACCTAAGTCTATCCTTCCCCAGATGACCTTTTCTGTTGGTCATGGTAAACTGAGATATATGATAGTTTAAGGGATACAGTGGTGAGTGCCACCTTAGAATACTTTTCTTGTTGAGATTTTTCTCTCCACACTTCCAGATTTGTATATCTCTAATTGGGCTGTTTAACCTTCTTTTAAGTGTTCCAAAATTTCACACTGAATAGCTTAAATATTCACAGGAAAAGATGTATTTTTCATGTGTGATCCATGAAGAGAAATATAATATTAAAAGGTATGTCCTATAATGTTTCCTCTCTGGACTTTCATGATACCATACTTTTCCATGAACTTAATGTATTCCTTCAGGAGCACATTAAGTCCATGTAGATCCTGACACTTAGGTTAAGTACTGTTTTCTTCTTGTATTTGTATACTCATGCTCCTGGCAGAAAGCATTACACACCATAGGAAAACTTCTGATTAATAGATTTCAATCTTGGCTGCTAATATCTTTGATCATCTTCCAGATCTATATCAGATATCTCCAATGATCAGATTTTTGTATTGTTTGCTTTGTTTTAAAGAAGTGGAATACTTGCAGAAAATGGTGTAATCCAGTGTGGGACCATTTCTATGTGTTGTTGAAGTAGAATGAAAAAGTATGTCATGGCATTTAAGGAAATTGGGGAATTGGGAATTTAACACAGCATCAACCAGGACATTGAAGCCTCTTCATATAAAGCAGGAGTTGAAAGAAGACAGTAAGATAGTGAGCCAGATATTTAATTTTTTGAGAAAGAAGGAAGGATGAATAAGAATCACTATAAAACATCAATTACAATTTGAATTGGGTAGAAAATTGTGATACTAGATGGAGTAGACTCTAAGAAAGTCTGAGTTAGATATAAGATCCATAAGGGAAAATAGCTTGAAAGACAGCCAGAAAGATAAGCTAAAGGCAGATTTTTTAGGGGCCATACTGCTTCCTTATTAAAAGATTACATAAGGAAGGAAAAAAAATCCACAAATACATGAAGAAAAAAAAAGACAAAAACAATTTTCTAAGGAACTGATGACTTTTATTTTTTTTTAATCATCATTAATTTCTTACTTTTCCTATCAGTATCTTCGTTGGCCA
Source organism: Sminthopsis crassicaudata (assembly GCF_048593235.1). Lineage (NCBI taxonomy): Eukaryota > Metazoa > Chordata > Mammalia > Dasyuromorphia > Dasyuridae > Sminthopsis > Sminthopsis crassicaudata. The sequence continues at coordinate 245,969,225 of NC_133619.1, forward strand.
TTTCTTCCAGGTTATTAAAGGATTAAGACAGGTCCTTAGGAACTTTTGTGATGCTCTTAAATATTTTTATAACAATTAATTTATTTATAATCATACAGTAAAATTTAAAGTAAAGTAATGGATCCTATATTGTACTATCATACAGTTTCATTCAAAATGCTTCTAACTGCTTCTAACACCTTCCACAAACTAACAAAAGAAAACAATTAATACTTTTTAATTCTTTGTAATAGCACATTTGAAATCATGACCTAAATGTAAATATAAACTTATTTTCAAAATTTTAGTTTTACTTTTCAAGATGAAGTCCCAATCAAACCTTCCCCTCCCCGACTTTTCATTATGAAATATCCATCTCCATTCTATGTGGATTCTCTTTAAGTATTTTTTTTTTGCTATGAATTATCTTAAATCACAAGGCCTTCATTTCCAACTTAAAGTGAAAGGTTTTGAATTTGAACATGGTGACATTCTATATTGTATAAGGAATGGTTGAATTAAAATACAGAAAGCATCATGAACAAGTTGGCTATTAGATGTTGAAATTTCTTTTGATTGTGAATTTAACTGAATGGATGGATGGATGGATGGATGGATGGATGGATGGATGGAATATTTAGTAAGCAATTACCATGTAAAAAAGTATCTTGTCTAGTGCTATAAATACAAATAAAAAGATAATATAGTCTCTGCTCTCAAGGTGCTTACATTTTAACAGGGGAGGTAACTCATAGGATAGGTTTCAACTAAAAGTCATAAATAAAAAGTCCCATGTCATTTGGGATATAGCAGTGAGTGGGAAAAGCTCAAAAAGTCAAAAATATAAAATACCCCTCAATCTTTTATGGTCCCTTTAATCATCATAGGATACTAAGACAAATCTACATATGTAATGTTGGTATCCTTACTGTACAAACTTTGTCTAGGTACTAGATAATCAAATCACATCTAAATGATTAATGGCAATTTAAATAAAACCAGATGACATAAAGCAATTATTAACTTGAAAGGAACTTAATAGGCTCTCCCAGAAGAGAAGAACATAAGTTAGTAGGTTTCATTATGAGCCCAAAGTCAACAACAAATATAATTTCATGGGATGCTTCATCATTATCCTTGTAATGCTAATGAGTAAAACAACAGACTTCAGTTGAGATAATTGCATCTTATATACCACCTTCTGTTGTAGATGATAAAGAAGCGTAGCAATTTATTTAATAATTTGACAAGAAGATTCAGTGGGTTTCAGTGAGAAGGTTGACACATGAGAGAAGAGTGAAATAATTGTTAAAAAAAATTTTAGGATCAATTATCAAAGGAGACCAAAAACTTATAGGCAATCCAGAAACTTCTCCATTTTTAAAGAACTTTCCTTGAGATTTCACATCAAATAATATATGAAAAAGAGAAATTATTATATTGTAAATAAAAATAAAATGACCAATTACAGAATAATTTGTCTTTCTGAACTCAAATCATTAACTAGTTAGATTAAATGTTAACATAAATTTCAAATGAAACTAAAGAATGAAGATCAGAATACAATGCATGTGATTATGACACTAACACAAGGCTTTTTTTTAAATCAGGCTTTTGATTCCCCTGAGAAAGAAACTGACAAAAACGAAAATAGGTATAGAGACATGCTAGTCAAGGGCAACACTGATTTACAGCATAAGTTCATTGTCATAAAATATAGAAGAAACTTTTCCTTCTCCAGTCTATTCTCCACAAGGCTGCCAATGTGATATATCTTTAAAAAAACCTGACCACATTATTGCTCTGTTCAAAATCTTTCAGTGATTCCCAAAAGTGGTACAGTAGAAAAAGTTCTGGCCTAAAGTCATAAAGACCCATCTGCTTGTTCATATCTAGCCTCAGATACTTGTTAGCAGTGTGATTTGGGCAAGTAATTTAATCCTATTTGCCTCAGTTTCCTCATCTATAAAATAAGCAGGAAAAGGAAATGACAAATCACTCCAGTGTCTTTGCGAAGAAAACCTCAAGTAGGGTCACAAATTGGACAAGCCTGAGAAGCAACAACAATTGAATCAAAAATAAAATGCAAACATCTATATTTTATAGTGAAACACCATCATAATATAATTCCACACTACCTTTCTAGGCTGATTAAATATCATTCCTCTTATTTTATACTTTAACTGGCCTACTTGCTATTCTTCACACTATTTCATGGTACAGGATGTCCACCATGTAAGGAATTTACCCTATCCTCACCTTTGCATCATAAAATCTCTATATAACTTCAAAGCTCAACTTAAAAATCATCCCATATATACAACCTTTCTTGATTTGCTTCTAGATGCTACAGTACTATTCTGAAATTACTTTTTGTACAGTCAACAGGAGATTATCTATAAATATTTAACAAGTACCTACAATATGACAGGCATTGTGTTAAGCCATACAGATACAAATATGCAAAAGATTATATCCTCAAAGAATTTATAATCCAACAGAAGGGAGAAAAAGCACACTCCCCCTGTCCAAAAAAATAAAAATAAAAAAGCAGAAAATGGGTAAGTGGAGAAGGTATTTTGCATGGAATGTGGTAAATTAGCCAAAGAAATACAAATGGGTTATGCAGGATGAGAAATGAAGAGATATCTTTCTCTGTCTCTCATTCTTAAATTAAGCATTAAAATAGGATTAAATTAAAGTGGGTCTTAAATTAGATTTTTCCCATCAAGTCAGAGAAGCTGAGAATACTGATGTGAAGTGAAGACCAAGACTTAATAAATCTTGCAAGTTGGTAAGATTGCCCAATAATATGTTTGCTAGGCGTATAGTCAAGAAGCCAACGCAGTCCAAAATATGGACAGCAAGCCTACACTTTTCATTTACTTATATGTTCATGTTGGTACACACACACACACACACACACACACACACACACACACACACTAACAGAAAGTCTCTGAAGAGAGCTAGCACATAGTAACCAATACATAAAAGAGGATTGCCAAATGATTAATTATAAATGGAACCATCACAAAATAGTGCAAAGTAGTTGGTTAGAAAATGAACATACAGAGAGCTTTGTGTGAAATCTAATTAAACTAGATTATCCCTAGAGAATTCATGCATGAAAAAAGAATGAGGTAATACACAAATATGAAGCAAATTTACATCATTTCTATTACGATCTCTTTTCATCAGTGATGACATTGTAATGCATTTGGGCTCCACCATCTACTTGATAGACTTGCAATATGCAGAAATACTAATAGGAATGAAGAAGATGAAGCATAAGAGATTGACTTGTACAGAACTAAATCCCCATAGAAGAAATCTATGCTGGAGATAATGTAATTTTAAAGACACTCTAGAGTGAATTTTCAAAATGTATCAAAAAAAGGAAAATGATAGAAAAAGATGAGAGATTTCTCCTTAAACAAAGAAAGCTTATGGAATTGAACCTAATCATAATCATTATCTGCCAAAACAACTGTGCTAGGAAAACAAAAATGTACATTTTAAGAGGTGAGTATAAGGTGATGAAATCTGTATTCTTTTTTCCAACCTAAATATCTAACATTAATTACAAGTTTAAGGTCAGAGAACTTTACTGCCCTGGATTCCCTCAGAGGTGTGTTCTACTTTCTCTTATAATTATAATCAATACTTAATACCTTATAGTGATGTATTTACATTTGCACACAAAGAAGGAAGACAGGATGTAAGTTGAATCTTTATAGTAATGGTGGTAATTAGCCTGTTTCTGGGTGTGAATATGTAGGAGGAGGTTGAGGGACTGATAGTATCTAAAGTGACCAATTAGTATATTAGCTTATCTGGCAGAGAACTTTTTCTTTATATCATTTTTCAGATTTTTAAAAAAATAAGTTTCAGAATAAGCAAGGAAGCTAGAACACACTAGCTTCAACATTAGATACTGTTGGTTTTGTTTTAAGTAAATACACTTCAATTTAACAATGATTTATTAGAGGTCTACTCTCATCCATGATTATCTCTTGACATATTTAATTAGCTTTTTTAAAGGGTAGATATTTACTGAAGTAAGATAGAAAGCATCTTACTGCATATGAGGTAAATAAAGATAAAAATGAAACAATTCTTTCTCTCAAATAGTTTACACACACACACAGAGGTACATGGTATGTGCATATATGCATTATATATGCCTACATGCATATATATACATAAATTCTAAGAGTATAACTTTAATATATTCTCTAAGAAAACTTCAATATTAATGTTATGAATTAGTTGTTTTGGAAATTATTTTCATTTCAGATGTAAAATGTTTTCTATTAAAAATCTTCCTTTAATAACTCATTAAAACATGGAAAGAACTCTGAATTCCTTTTTTTTTATATAATTTTTTATTGACAGAACTTATGCATAGGTAAATTTTTACAACATTATCCCTTACACTCACTTCTGTTCCTACTTTTCCCTTCCCTCCCTCCATTCCTTCCCCTAGATGGCAGGCAGTCTTATACATGTTAAATATGTTATAGTATGCCCTAGATACAATATATGTGTGCAGAATCATAGTTCTCTTGTTGCACAAGAAGAATTGGATTCAGAAGGTAAAAATAACCTGGAAAGAAAAACAGAAATTCAAGTAGTCCACATTCATTTCCCAGTGTTCCTTCTCTGGGTGTAGCTGATTCTGTCCATCATTGATCAATTGGAACTGAATTAAATTTTCTCTTTGTTGAAGATATCCATTTCCATCAGAATGCATCCTCATGCAGTATTGTTGTTGAAGTGTGTAATGATCTCCTAGTTCTGCTCACTTCGCTCAGCATCAGTTCATGTAAGTCTCTCCAGGCCTCTTTGTATTCATCCTGTTGGTCATTTCTTATAGAACAATAATATTCCATAACATTCATATACCACAATTTACCCAACCATTCTCCAGTTGATGGGCATCTATTCATTTTCCAATTTCTAGCCACTATGAAAAGGGTTGCCACAAACATTTTAGCAATACAGGTCCCTTTCCCTTCTTTAGTATCTCTTTGGGATATAAGCCCAGTAGTAACACTGCTGGATCAAAGGGTATGCACAGTTTGATAACTTTTGGGTCATAATTCCAAATTGCTCTCCAGAATGAGAACTCTGAATTCTTAAAGAGTATATCAATAAACTACATGTATGGCAAAGTCCTAATGGAGAAAAACATTGAATATGGCCTGGTGACATATTTTATATCTATCTACATCCAAGGAACAACTCACTAAGTTCAGAGATTCTCATCAAATAGAAAAATGATTTTTTTTTTCTGGTCATAGTCTTGAAGACCAGGAAGTAAATTAGAGAGAATATGTGAATAAAAGGAGTAATTACAGGATGAAGTCAGAGATCCTTAGAAGCACTAAACTATATGAAATGCATTTTCCCCCTAACATCAAGGCTTACTGCATTTGGAAGATGAACTCTACATTTGGTAGGATGTACCCCAAATACTTAGGCCAATCTCATGGCCATTCTTAAAGAGTAATGGGCTGGGGAGAACATCAAATGGCTTTAAAATCAAGAGATGGTGTAAATATTAGGACAACTATAAATTTTATAGGTAATGAATTTCTGGACTTCTTGGCACATAGTAATACAATCATTGTAAATCATATTGGAGCTTGAGATAACTCATCTAAACTCTAGTGGAGATAAAACAGCTAAATCATATTGCCTCTATTGAAAAGGTTCCCAAGAATCATACATTCAAACTGAAGGAAAGCAGGTGATGGATGGGAATGATACAATAACTATTATCTCCCTTTTTGTGGATGTGCTTTTACTATAAAAAGTTATTTACTTCATGATGATAAGAAATCACTCACTTTTTCAACTCTCTGCTGGTTATCTTTAATTCTCATATTCTTTCTCACCAGGAGAATTCTCTGCCCTAAAAAACTTTTAAGAGCCATGCTTTGGGTACATAATTATAGGATCAAAGAGTCTTGAAATTGACAGCAAAACCAGAAAACATTTTTTCAAATTGTTACTTAGTGGAAATCCCTTCTTCAGGACCATTGAAAAAAGAGTATTTATTCTTCAGCTGAAGAGATTTAATGCAGGTCTTTATTATTATATGCCATGTTTTGTTTTTTTTTTCTGTTGAATCATTCAGTATAGAGATGTTTTTAAAAAGCAAATAATAATATGATCTTGGTATTGATTGAGAATAGTGACAACTTTGTGCATAGTGCCTTCCAGAGGTTAGAACAAAATACAATTTGGTTCTAGAGTTTAATCCTGTATTTGGAAATGTAAATCTCCCAAAACTTAGGATAATGAGGAACATCATTATCTAGTAAAAGAATGGTCAAATTTGGGAAGCAGCAAACATAATTTGAATCTTACCTGAAACACCCAGTTCTCTGACAAAGATCGCTTAATCTCATAAAGCTTCTATTGTAATGTTCTCTTCTCAAAAGTATAATGTTCTCTGAGAGAAGGTTTCTTGGGGAGCTTCTGGAGGTAGACTTAGTTTCAGTTCAGTTCAATCACCCTAAATGTAGCCAGGAGTTAAAGTCCAGATCCTTTACTGTCTCTTTCCAAATCTTATCTCCTTCACTTGGGGCTAGACTAGTTTTCTGGAGGCCTTCCAGATCTTGCCTCTAGTCCTTTGTCTCTTCCAGCTTTAGCCTCTAGCTCCCTCTGAATCCAAAACCTCCAAACAGCATAAATGTGGAAAATGGAAAGAGTATGACTCTGCCTCTGAGAGAGTGGGCTTCTGGACTTTTGACTTGTGAATCTCCCAGAAGTCCAAGAATGGGCTTGAACTTTTGAAAGCTCCTCCTTAATATATACTCTCTAAAGGTGTGAATGTGTGAACTAATATGTGACCGTCTTTAAAGGTATGAACTAAGTACATAAACATTGGCCCATAACATACAGGGTTCTCAAACTACTGCCCAAGGGCCAGATGTGGCCTGCTGAGGATGTTTATGTGGCCCAAAGGGTTATGGCAAATGGGCTGAGGGGCAGAGACAGAGTGTGAGTTTTTATTTTTACTATTGTCCGGCCCTCCAGAAGTCTGAGGACAGTGAACTGGCCCCCTATTTAAAAAATTTGAGGACCACTGATAGGCAAACTCATACTTGCTTTACCTATTTCCTAGTGTTATTTTTAAGGAAAAGTTTTTCAAAGATTAAAATCCTTTATAGAGATATCATTAGTATTATTATTGTTATTATTATTATCATTATCATTATTATTACTAATAATTACATATATTTACTACTTTTACTACTACTATTAACACCACTACATAATTGAAATAACTCCAGTCAACAATTATACCGCTGTATCATTTTGAGTCATTTAATATTTTTCCTATCTGTACCATTATGCTCTCAGGGTTAATAGGATTAAGATATATTTTTTTAATCTTTTAAATTACTTCAAAAAAAAGGCATTTTGAATGGAGGTGATTTTCATTGTCAACACATTTACTAGGCCATTTCATTTAATTTCCCTTTTACATTGATATCATTAAATTTGAATGTTTATGTATGTCTCTGCTTACTCTTGCTATTTTTTATATGTTGGTTGATGGATCCTTCATTCCAACAAGACAAAGAATGGGTTAATTTTAGTTTTGAGCTATAAAGCTATTTAGTTGCTTGCCTTGTTTTGACTGAAGTGAATGAAATTCTACCATACCTCACTTCAGCCTAAGAATTTGCTGAAACTGTGTCTTTGAAGGAGAAGAAACATAGCTAAACTAAGCCATATAAGTATTCATTTTTACTCTATATTGGACTTTCATATTGCGTTTTTTGGCCAAATCTTGGTAACTAAGATATTATGCAGAAAGAAGTTTGAAATTTTTCACTTGAATTCCACTGAGCTTTCTTCTTATTTATTCACATCTTGGTCTCCTTATTGACTGGACTTAGGTTGGTTAGCAAGAGCTTCTCATTGATAATGGCTCAAAATTTTATTGGAAAAACTACTGCCACCTTTTAGTTATGTAATCTTGGACTTGTTTCCCATCTTTAGCTGTCAGTTTAATCATCTGTTATATTGTGAGTTGGTAATAGTGTAATCTGTAATAATGAGTTGGTCTAGTTGATCTCTAAGGCTCTGTGCCATTCAAATATCCTATGAATTGTCTATACAATATTGCCTTTGCTAAGCTTATTGCAAGTAGTGATTTAATTTAAAATGGTTTAAAATCATAGAAGCACAACAATTTTAAGGTGAGAAGACAATAAGAGATCAAGATGATATAATTTAAAATCGCTTAACAAATTTAATATTTTATATAGTGAAACATATCCTGTCATAAAGTCTGATTGTGTACTTGTCACTTTTTCTTTCTAGATGAATAGACTCACTTGTGTTTAGTGAACAGTGATCTTCTTGATAGAAAAATGGCACTATCCATCTGCTACTGGTTCTTTTCCTTACCTGTAGATACAAAATTATACACACAGACAAATATATTCATTATATATATAAACATTTATTTACATGTATACATATATATGATAAAACTTTGATTCTCCAATTTCAAGAATTGAGATATTGTAGTTAATTGGATTCTGTGACTAACTGGATTTTGTGTTCGCCAAAAAGCCTTTTTTTATTTTACGGTTACTCTTGAAAATATAAAACACATCTCCTTCTCTTTCTAAACAAGAAAAATGAAATAAGTGACTTGTATACCACACTTAGTGATGCTTTGTGTTGAAAACTTAATTTAATCTTTGAAAATCTTATACTAATCCTTGGTCATTATTCCAAATGTAAATTCCCATCTTAGAATTCTGTGTTTTAATAGATTGGCCTGTCTCTGTACAAGCCTTGGAAAGTACATATTTTTTGGCAAAAAAAAAAATAATAATAATAACTTTTTGGTTGGTTTGTTAGTTGTTGGTAGTGGGTTTTTGTTTGCTTAGTTCTACTTTTGTCACTTACCTCTTTAAAATAAATAATAATTTACTTTAACATATTTAACATGTATTGGTCAACCTGCCATCTGGGCGGGGGGGGGGAGGAGAGGAAAAAATAGAACAAAAGGTTTGGCAATTGTCAATGCTGTAAAATTACCCATGCATATCTGGTAAATAAAAACTATAAAGAATAAATAAATAATTTGAAACAATGGCCATGAATAATTGTACTTTAAATGATTAAAATTTTGTGTTCAGTAGCTATATCTGACCAAAAACAAAAACTATATAATGGGATGAATTGAGTTTGGATTAGTTATATAGGTCTTGCAATTTTGTAGGAGACCTCTAAAAGTGGTTGAAATTAAGGTTTGAGTCCTTAAGAAAATATCATTGTTGTTTTTACTAACAATGTCAGCATTCTTTTAGTCTACTTCCCTGACCAACTTATTCTCTCTTAGAGAATCCTTTCTATTATATCTTTTTCTCAGGATTATTTTGGTGTTATTCTCCAGTCTCTCTACACCCATTGCCAACTCTTGACACATTCATTATGGCATCATCTTGTGAGCATTCTTTAGTGCCTTAAGAGTACTTTGGTACTTTGGCCTTAAAGCTTCTTCCTTTTAAATATTTAGAATTATCCAGGTGATATGTTGATTAGGATGATAAAAGGGATTGTTTTAATTAATTAAATTTGATCAAACTTATTAGATTCCCACACCAAAATGTTGAATGATTCATTATACATTGTTTGTTCTCACGTCAGCTAAGTCAGATTTGTCTTTACCACTTGAGATATGAGAAATGAAGCAGAACGATCTTATACAGTGAGAGAATTAATGAATATGAGAATTATTTTCATTTGAGTACCTGTTTTTCTGGACTTATTTTTTCCCTACAAGTTTGGCAATAGATGAAAAGACTGAAAATAATTTTTGTGTTAAATTTTATCAGTGAATGATGGGATTATATATCATTTAACTTCTGTAATCATCTCAGTTGTAAAATTAAGAAGCTTTCCAGAATATCTAAAAAATACTATTATATACATATTTCACCTTTTACTGTATGATTGTATTCAAAATTGCATTCGCATCCATAGGTAAGAGATAGATATAAATGGAAAGGGTGAAGGAATTGACACAAACATCATACATGGATCACTTTGGTAATGAATACCCATGGGATATACATCATGATTCACTACCATCAAAAATCATACCAAAATGAATAAGACAATTAGCAGTCTTTTATGAGACAAGAAGGAAATGTCTGCTTTGAATCAAGACATTTGATGGTGTGCAATGACACAAGCTAAGCACTATGAGGCATAGGAAAAAATAAAAGTATCTATATTCAAGAAGCTGATCTGCTTGGGAAGATAATATAAAATGGTATTTATAAAGTTCTGAATGAATGTTGGTCAGTAATAATTGATAAAAAAAAATCAAATGGGGGAAAGGAAAAAGAGAAAGAAAAAGGGAAGAAGATAGAGAGTTGGAGACAGAGAACAAATCACTGATAAGTACAGAGTAAGACAGAGACAGAGTTACTGTGTATGTCTTTCTGTTTGTATGGGTGTGCATGTGTGTATATGTGTGTGCATGGGTGAGAGAGAGACAAAGAGATACAAAAAGAGAGAGAGAGAGAGAGAGACAGAGACAGAGAGAGAGACAGAGAGAGAACTTTAGCTAGAATTTGAAATATAGATAAGGCTTGGATAAGCAGAGAGGCTAGGGAGGACACCCCAAGCACCTGCAGAGCAATGAACTAGGTGTGAGAAGGTCACGATATATAACAAGTAAAGAAGTATTTAAAACATTGGAATAAAGGATCCTATAAAAAGAAATGTATCATCAAAAATTAGATGGGGTGCTTATGTGATGTAACAAGAAGGAATAATATAATTCAAGAGATATTTAAGCTAAGTTCTTACCTGTAACTCTTGTGATATCAAGAAAGATTAAGCAAGCATGTCAGCAAAATGAGGACAAGATGAGGACAAAAGCTGCATGAAATGGGTAGCCATGGATGAATTGTCATCTATGTCAGTGGCTTCACACTTAGAAAGCCACAAATTAGCATTATCAGTGTAATATTGTATTTTTAATTTATTTTGTTGTTTAGGTGGCCACATGTAATTCATGGACCATATGTCTGGCATCTCTGACCTTACTTTGGGAACAACTATAGACACAAGAACATATCCCTTTGAATTTTCAGATTTGGTAATAGGTCTTAGAGAACATTGACAAGTAAATTATGTAGTTTTCAAGGGATTCACAGTCTCCTTAATGTGTTTATTTCCTCTATTGGGGCAGATCATAAACTAGAAATTTCTTCTCCTGTGTAGTTCTTGACCATCTGTTTCCATTAATCCTTTGTACAGAATCTTCCCACCATGGTAAAAAGCTTCCTCTAAATCTTGAAATATTTTGCAAATTCTCATTTAACATTTGAGCTGGCTGTCATCTCAAAATCCTGCAACATGATAAGCCTAAGTTCTTTTCCTGTCACCTAGATCCTTAATGGTATAGACTGAAATAAACTGAGACCTGGGAAAGAACTTAACTTAAAAAGGTCAAGGTCTCCCACTACACTCTGGACTGTCTCCAGTCATCCTAATCTGTTTCTTGCCACTGGATCCAGATGATTCTAGAGGAGAGAACGAAGCTAGTGACTTTGCACAGCACTGCCTCACTTAAGTCCAATTTACTTGCAAGTCAAGACATCACATTCATGATGCCATTGGTCCTCTTTGAGAATGAAGGACAAACAAAAATAATAACAATCCTTGATAGTGTCTTTTATACCACTTAATACATACAATGTCATTGCTGTAAATATAATACAATGTACACACACAAACCATACATTTTTTCACTACTGCTCATTGGGCAATCCATGAAATAAATAAAAATGTATCTGATTTGATTCAATAATGAGGATATGAGCAATACTTGCAAGTCAAAATCACTGTGATTTTGTTGTCAAGTCAGGTTATGAATCCCAGCTTTGATAATTGCTAACTGTATGATCATGGGAAAGTCACTTAATTGTTTTGACTCTTTCCAGGAATAGTGGTGGATAACTATGATACTTGAGTAGCAAGTTTGAACCAGATCTGGTGTCATTACGGTGATCCCCATACAATGGGAAGGCCACTAGTCTTCCTAAGGGAGGGCAAATTGGCACAGGTTAAAAATACAGGAGGTCAAAGTTCTATGGCTACTTAGTACTTCCAATTTGTTAGCGATAGTGAGACCCAGTCTCAGAAAAATAAAGCAAATAAAATCTTCAGTTTCTCCATAAAATGGGGAGGGCATAACAGTTGCATTACCTCTCAGAGCTGTTGTGCAGAAATTATTTTCTACCTCTTAAAAAACTTCATAAATGTGGACTATTGTTAATAAAAGCAACCAATTGGAAGACTACAGTATGCAAACTATCCATTTATTAAACCATATATGTAACATATTTCAGTAAAATCATGCAATAAAAGAACCCATGCTTTAAGTTGCATCTGGTCTAAGTCATATATATACTTTTTATGTTCAAGGCTGGTACTATTAATGGTGTTGTTCTCCATGAGTAAGAGTGTTGGCAGAAACCAGTATATAAAAAGCATCCTTCTCCACATTCAATATGTGGGAAGTCTGTAGTGGTTTGTGCCCACAGCTGCTATTTTCTAGGCATTTTTTTAATTTGCCCTTTAGACTCATAGGTTGCCTAATAGCTGTGCTCAGAAAGGGATACCCCAACTCTAAGTGACATATATCATTTTGGTGCTAATTTCTAGCATCTAATATTACATAATTTAAAGTACAATGAAACTTGAATATTTAGTTATCTTTTATAAACAACCCAGTACAAGTCAGTGCTGTGGGTAGTAATAAAATGTCATATGTTGGGGGTTTTAAATTTACTTATATAGAAAGAAAATACAGGAATGATTAGAAAATGCAAATCACTATATGGTGCTGATTTTAAGTGTAAGGAATTCAGAAAGAGAAGAGATCAGTGAATTCTAAAGTCATGATGGTGATGTTGAGACATAAGCCTTGAAGGCTAGATAGAATTTAGCCAATCAAAAGAGAAGGAGATTTTAGATATAGAAAGAGCATTATGAACAAAAGCAAAAAGGTGGGAAAAAGCATAGGATATTCATGGTACAATGCAGAGATCACCTTGTTGAAATACAGGATGAATGTTAGAATCTAATAGGGAAAATGATATCTTATATGTAGGAGCCAATTGTGGGTGGTTACTAAACTAGACTGAGAACTGTAGACTTGAGTAGGAACTAAAGAGTTACTATGGCTCCTTTAACAAGATAATAATATTTTATAATAAAATACAGAGAAGACTTAGGGTAATAACATTTTCAATAACATTTATATCTAATTTAACTCCATATTCAGCTACTGGCCTGTAAACATAGTCATTGGAGAACATCCAAAGAAGGCCAGTCCATTCCAGTGGATGAATTCCAGTCCCACAAGGCCTGACTACTACATGGACTATACCTTATTCAATATGTGAGGCCAAATAGGATAATAGACAAGATCTAGAGAGCAAGTAAGCAGGTCAGATTTGACATTCCTAAACTAAAGACTTTCCTTTGAAATTACCCTCTATTGAGACTTTAAATATCTTTTTTATAGATATTTAAATGTTGTTTATCTCAATAGAATATAACCTCCTTGAAGACTGAGATCATGCATTTGCTTTTGTATCTTCAGAGCCTAGCATAGTTCTTGATACATAGTGAGGGTATAATAAAAGTTTATTGAGTGACAAGCTGAAATGAGCATACAATATGAGAATTATGATCAGTGTAAACAGTAAGAATTCATTCTTCTAAGCTAGCCAAGAAGAAAGAGATAAGGGTGAAATACATATATAACGGGTACACATTGAGATTTTGAATTTGTGTCAGATGGGGGATAGAATGACTTCTGTAAGGAACAAGTTGGGACTGAGAAAAGGCACTAGGCATGCCCATCCAATAAAACTGTTAGAATGGGACTGTTTTTCTCAGGAGAGGTTACCTGCCTTCTCTGCTTCAAAGCAATCTCTTTCATTGGGAAGGGTTCTTAAGAACCTGATGACTGGGTACAGGGAAATTTTAAGAGTGAGATAAAATGGATTTCATCATGATGGGTGAGGGATTGTTGGAGCATTAGTGGCTAGAGGTAATGCATGCTAATCCTAGTGAAGTGACAAAGACAATGAAGAAGAAATACAAATTTGAGAGGCATTTTAAAGAGATGTTAGTATCTTAACCCCATTAGTCACAAGTCATCAGCTTCTTCTTTTGTTCTCCTGAGCTCTTTCTTCCCCAGATAGCTAAAGATCAAGCAATGCCCCATTCAGGAAAGTGGCACGAGAACAGATCTGACCTATATCAGTTTTCATCTTTGTTAGTGTTTATAAGGAATACAGGAGAGGTGTGACTATGACTCTCACCTGGTCTCTCTTAGATAAAAGTTCAACTGAAAGTCAAGCCAGCTCAATGTGCTCATAACCTCAACTCATTATCTTTCTTTCATCCTTCCATCCATTCCCTGCACTTAATCTTTCTCTTTCTCTTTCTTAGATTCTATAGATAGAATAATAAGAAGAAAGTGAGACCTAAGATTGCTAAATCATTTATACAAGGTTGAATAGGTAATCATTGTCAGAAACATGAGTTGGACTGAGGTCTTCTTACTCTTGAACTACTGTACTTTCTTTTTTTCTGAAGCAATTGGGGTTAAGTGACTTACCCAGGGTCACACAGCTAGGAAGTGTTAAGTGTCTGAGTCCAGATTTGAACTCAAGTCCTCCTGACTTCAAAGCTAGTGCTCTATCCACTGCACCACATAGCTGCCCTGAACTACTGTACTTTATGTTGGATTACAGTGCTTTGAGATTTTTTTGGGGGGAAGAAAAAAAGAAAAGTGTTACCTTTTTGCAAAGCAATTGCGGTTAAGTGACTTGCCCAGAGTCACACATTTAGGGCTGATACTTTATGCACTGTGCCATCTAGCTGCCATCGGATAAAGTTAATTATTCTTTACATGGCAAGAAGAGCTCATATATGTAAAATGTGTTATAAGTCCTAAAACACTATTTACATGTAAGCCATGCAACTACTGAAAGTCTCCCCTATTTATTTGCAGACTAGGAGAAAAATAAATCTGGGTGATCAAGAATAGAGTTTATGGAAAGAGCATTGAATATGGAATCAGAGAATCTTGATACTGCCTCCTTGTTCTCTGAAAAACCTTGAACAAAAGCTTACTGGGTCTGTTTCCTGATCAATAAAGTGAAGAGGCTGTATGTGATTGCAAGGGAACTTTCTAGCTCTAAATCCTACAATTTCTAAGTGTTATCCTTTAATATTACAAAGTGATTCCTGTGCTCTAAGGAAATTTATTATTTGAGAGCTAATATTCTTGGATTTTTGCATTCAGATACATAGATGCTGAAAACGCATGAAAATTTTGAATACAGAAAATAATTGTGTGTTCAATTCATTTGAAATAGCATTTTATTCAGTCTCACATGGGTAATAGACATATGGTACAATGTTGCCACTTTAGATCATGAAATTTAAAAATGGAAATAAGTTCAACACTTCTATCAAAACCCTCTATATTTTGAATGGTAAAGATTTTACAACTTTAAAGGTGAAAAGAAAATAATCAAATGAATCATGAATCTGATCAAATTACTACATGCTAATTATTACATCAGATATAAATTATAAACTCTGATTCTGATTAACATATAATAGAATTGACATCCTTCGTTATGTTGCAGTGAATCTGGCATGCATAGAAACAAATTTGTGTGGAGGAATGTGTTTTTATATGATGGATAATTAATTCTACAGTGACTGAATTAAATCAGTACTATTCCTTGAGAAAATCAGTAGAATTGTTTCAAGTGTTAAGAACACCCTGTGTTATTATCCTCCCCCACTAAAAATAGCCCAGCTGTTAGCTGTATAAGGCCATTTATACATGAAAACCTATATTTTAATATTTTACATTACTCACAAATTCAAGAAAATCTACAATTAAGTTGATACAAATTGTATGCTAGTCTAGCCAGTGCCTGAGTAAAGCAAGACCTTCCTCTGCTTTGTCACCATCTGGATGCCACATAAATGTTGTTTTCAGTAGTGTATATTCTGCCCCATTGTATGGCCTTCTGGACCATAACTCATTTGACTGTGAATAGTATGGAAGAGAATATTTAGTTTCAATCCACCATAAATCCCAGCTGAGGGAATACACCTGCCTTATTAAAACAATGTTTTTCCTTTTGAATAATATACTATTTCTTGTTTATTTACCAACTTCCACTACAAAAATTGGGCATTTTAACAATCAAATCATCCTTTCAGTGCTTCTGTTGGCACCATAGACATTTCACCTTCCCTTCATGCAGATCGAAATCGTCCATGTTTATGCATGCCATGCATACACAAGCACTGAAAGGTAATAATTAGGAACATCTGTTTACATTTACCAAGAGCAGATGTTTGATGAATTAAAATGAGCATAACTATCACTCAACATCATAAAGAAATTGAATTTATAAAAATTTTCAGAACACTGGCAGGCAGCTAAATTTTCTACAACAATCTATTTTTGCTCTTCCTGAAAAACGCTTATGCGAAATTCCCTTCTAAAGCCATTAAGAAGGGGAAGTGGTAGGTTGAACTATGAAAATAATCCTGTGGATCATTTACTACACATTCTATGCCATAAGTTAATTTGTAGGTTGATATTAACTTTGGGGGTTGACCCATGGGTAACAATGCTAATTAACAACTTCTACCATTAGTCAACAAATCAGAGCTTATTTTAACTTGTATCAGCTGAATCACCTGCCCTTACAACTTCTGAAGAAATCTGCATAACTTTGTTGACCTGTATCATCTATAAAGACTTATATTTTTAGATACTTCATGCATAAAATTATTTTGTCAAATCATCATTTTATAAATGCTTCTTGAAATCTGTAAAGATTGGCATTCAAGTCAGAATGCTTCTTCAAGAAATAGAATGGCAGATAAATTTTAAATTATATTTTTATGAATGTTTTCACACATAAAAGATACCCCTTATTGAACTTAAGGGAAGCACAAACACAAAAGTGTAGAGAAATGTGTCCTTATATGATGAATAATTAATTCTACAGTGATTGACTTAAATCAGTACTATTCCTTGAGAAAATCAGTAGAATTGTTTGAAGTGTTAAGAACACCATGTTATCGTCCTCCCTGCTAAAAATAACTCAACTGTCAACTGTATAAGACCACTTATACATGAAAAACTATATTTTAATATTTTATATTACTCACAAATTCAAGAAAATCTACAATTAAATTGATGCAAATTGTAGTTCAATCAATATTTTGGACATTCAGAAAAAACCAGAGATTACTACAAATAACAAACATTTCATTATTTCATTTAAACTATACAAAGAGTTTTTAGAAAAAAAGAGTTTATTAATCAAAAATTTTGAATATACTTTAAAGTTGCAAGGCTTATTTTATCCAAAATTTTACAGGAATATGAGTAAACTCAAACAATAAAGTTAGCTTACCTGACTTCTTTTTTTTATCATCATTGATTTTGAATTCACAGCAATGGTATAGATGTTAAATATGTTCTTTTGTTTGATTAAATTTAGTTTGTTTTAAGGATCATGATTTTCCCTTTATTTGCTTGGGATTTGAGAAGGA
Source organism: Sminthopsis crassicaudata (assembly GCF_048593235.1). Classification (NCBI taxonomy): domain Eukaryota; kingdom Metazoa; phylum Chordata; class Mammalia; order Dasyuromorphia; family Dasyuridae; genus Sminthopsis; species Sminthopsis crassicaudata. The sequence goes on from NC_133619.1 coordinate 245,986,871, forward strand.
AAGAGCTAATGCTTGCATTGATCACCAAAAGAAGGGGAAAAATTGGAATATCTTTAAAAATACAGAGAAGAGAAAGGAAATAAATTGAAAAGAAAACAGCTAAGTAGGACAGCTTTGAAAGTTAATGTGATGGATTTGTTACTTTAAAAAAAAGTAGGCTCTATGTAATAGAAATTTAAGGTTTTAGATATAATGCTCTACTATTGTTTTATTGTATATGTGGGAATATTCTCCTTTTGTATTCATTAGAGAATAAAAGTTATATAAAAGTATAATGTTAAAAGAAAAAAATATAAATGTAATTATAGCTTCCTATATGAAATTTTGTTTCAAGTAAAATGATATGATCATAAGATATAAAAGGCTTCTGTTAAGTGTCATTTTAAGATAAAATTTTAAAATAAAAAACTATGAAATGCTTGGATCTATATCCTAGCTTTGAAGTTACTAAAAAATGTAAATATGGTATAGTATAAGAAATTATTTCCTTGGAGTAAGAAGACAAGGGTTCAAATACCGGATCTGCTATTTATTACCCTTGTGATCTTGTACAAATTATTTAACTCCTCTCTGTTTCAGTTTTCCCATTTGGAAAGTGAGGGAGTTACAGCATATAATCACTTCCAATAAATGGTCCATATTCTAGTTGCAAACAGTGTTGGCGTCTGACAACAATCATGCACTCACACTCAACAACTATCTATGAACATCCAGCCCATGCTGGACACTATAGCAGGATATAAAAGAAATAAAATAATGTGGTATTTGGCAACCAGAAATATAAAACCTTCTTGGAAGTCAAAGCTTTGAAGCAATGGCAATATGCGATTGAAATTTGAAAATAAGTGCTATAAGCAATTTGTAGTTAAGAGTTCAGAGAAGGGGGAGGTTCAAATTACTATATAAGTGCTGTGAATTAGGAATGTGTAAGAATGGGATAAGTGGAAAGAAAAATATAAAATTTTCTTAGCTAGTGGTGCGGATAGAGCACTGGCCTTATAGTCCAAAAAACCTAAGTGCAAATCCTACCACAGAAAAACTTTACTGTGTCTCTTTTTCCTCATCTGTATCTGGGAAAAATATTAACCTCTTCATAGGGTGTTGTCAGGATCAAATTGAAATGAAAGCATTTTGGAAACCTTAAAGCACATTATCGTCCTCCTCACCCTCACTCCTCTTTATTACCATCATTATTTTGTAGGGAAAATAGCATAATTATAGGCATAAAGTCAAAACTTGAAGACGACATGTTTCAGGGACATTGAAGAGCCTATTATGACTAGAGAAGAGCCTTATGTTGAAGAAGAGGAGGAAGAAATGAAATTGAGTTGGGTAAGACATACCCTCTTTCTGTAGAGCTGTGGATGTTAGGTTTAATAATATTAGGGGATTCTCTTTCAAATGAGAGAAAATTCTTAATAGGTCTTTACTTTTATAGTCAGAAATTATGAAACTTGTAATTTGAAGGAGATGTGAAGGAAAATTAGAATTTTATACAACACCGAAGAGTAAAATGTCTTGGATTTGAGCAATTTCTGAAATCCCATTTTCTCCAAAGTCTTTCCCTAATTAGAGGAAAGATCCATAATTCCCACTTTACTCTTTCATTGTTGTTGAGTCGTTTCAATTGTGTCCGACTCATTGTGATCCCATTTGAGGTTTGCTTGGCAAAGATACTGGAATGATTTTCTGATTCATTTTCACAGATAAGGAATTGAGACAAGTTGTCTAGGATTGCAGAGCTAGTCAGTGTCTGAAATCAGATTTCAACTCAGATTTCCTGACTGTAAGCCCTGAATTCTAACTATTTAGCTGCCATTCACTTTATTCTATCTTCTCTAAAAATGAAAGACATTAGCTTCTTAAGTGCTCTTCATCTCTGACTGTCTTTGTTCTAGCCTGCACTATATTTCTTTTTGAAGCAATGTTGCACTTCTTGTATTCTGTGTTTCCAGCGGGAAAGAGCTGTTTTGTGGAATGTCTTGCATCAATAGGCAACAAAATGCTCCCTCATGACAACAGTGCTTATCTGAAGAGTTAATCACTATCATAAGTCCTTTTTACACTATATGATTACCAATATTGATAATAATGATATTTTAGTGCTGCTAATATAACAAGCTCTTATAAAAATACAGAATTAAAAAGGTTCTATAATGAGAGGGTTTTCCCTGACTCCCTTTTTAGACTGAAAGAACTTGGAAATGTAGAATTGCTTAGGTCCTATGACCATTGACAGTAAAGATTTCCAAACTTCTGGCATTGCCATTCCCTAGATTATAGGGAAATACTCAGAAAATGCCTACAGAGACATAACTATTGTTGACTTTGTGACTTAAGAGTCATCAATTCTATCCCAATGCCTAAGGATTAAAAAAAAAAACAACTTTGTACTATAGCTTAATGCATTTTTCCCAAGGACTTTACATAACATAGAACAACATAGACTCATAAGGGAAGCAAAAAATTAATCTGACTTCCCAGAGCTTCTCTGTTCTGCTACAAATAGGTCTTTTTTTGCCACCTGGTTCTCTTTAATTCTCTTTCTAAAACAAAGAGCCCAAACATCTCAGTATAAAAAGCAACTCAAAGGCACAGATTCCTTGACCCTTTCAATGTTCCCTATAGGCAGCCAAAGAATGGTAAAGAGGATGGCACATTTTAATAAGGTTATTGGTGAAAGCTTTTATTTGCTTCCTTGGAGGTAAACTATATTGCTTTGTTGATTCTGGCAACAGCATTCACATCTAAAACCAGTCCTCCTTCATCCTCTCCCAGGAGGAGGCAAAGATAGTCCTATTTTATTATGTTCTTTGGGGAGAAACTAGCTAATAAAATTCTGTCCTTTTTTTTTCAGTCTGGGGTAGTGATGGTCCAATATTTTTTTCCTCATCAATGATTATAGTTACAAAGCCCTTTATGTATTCCACTTTGGCACTATTTGCTTTGTCTTTTGACCAGGCTTCTTTTATTCCCTTCTCCAAACTGGTTTATTTATGTTTATGGTTATTCCATTATTTATTCTCCCTCTCTGCATACTGTTGGTACTTCTAGAAGGGGTTAATTATAAGTGTGATCTCTTCTCTTCTCTTTTGGCCTTTGACCCTGGACAAAGGGTTCTACTTAGCTTTGAGAATTGAAAACTTCCCTGTAAGCCAAGTTAATAAATGTTCATTCCACTGAACTCCATGAGTCAGGATTTGTATTTCCTGGGGCCTTGCAACCCAAATGTTACTACTATCAAAGTTATATTCACAATCCTTACCTGCTGGCCAGATAAATAGAATGTTTTATTACTATACCAACCCTCATCCTCTGAATGTTTCTTACATCATTGCAACATACTCAGCTAATAACTTCCTCTTGAGTGACATACAAACTTCCTACTAAAAGATGGACTGTATAATACTGGGATCTTAAAATAGATTTATGTATATACATCTGCTTTTCCTGATTCTCAAATTATTAGATATGACTTTTATTGGGTCATAGTATCATTTATTTCAAGCTGGAATATCCCTCAAAACTACCTAATCCACACCTTTCATTTTGCAGATGAGGAAAGTCAAACCTTGAGATTTTGTCCAAAGCTATAAAAGGATAGCAAATTATAGAAGCCAAATTTGAACTCATATCTTTTTATTCCTCCTGTTCTTAACTCAAGGTTGTTTCCTTTGTTTTATGCTGCTTTTCCATACTTCAGGGCATCTTTCTTTCACCTCTACTAACCCCCCTGCATTTTCACTGGAGCTCCCAAGCCAGATGACCATGTCTCCTATAGAAGAATCACTGTTCTGCAAAACTTGATATAGTCTTATTTCAGGAGATTAAAGTCTCTATCTTCTCCTGACTCAGCATTAGCACTTAGTGTTATACAAGTTTACTGTTGTAGTTTTATTGCTGAACCCACTGGTATTATTAGATTAGATGATCAAAAGGACTACATTAAATGAATGGTAAGTCACATATTGCTACTCCTTAGGGAACCGCACTCTCCAACTTCCCAAAAGATGAATGGCTCTGAGACTTCCCTGATACCCTGGTGGTTTTGAACAATCTTCTCAGTGAAAGAAAAAATTAGATCATCAGTAAAACTAACATTGAATGTGCAGGAAGGTGAGACTTGAGTTAATTTACTAGTTATTTACTTACTAGTTGTATGATCAAGCAAGTCAATTTGCCTATTTGAATTTCATTTTCCTTGTCTATAAAATAGACTAATCATACTTACATTTACATAGTACTTTCTGCAGTTGTTGTCCAGAAAGTACTTCTAACATCTTAAGAGATATAAAATTGTAAGTCAATATTGTTATTCTTCTCAATCAACCTTTATTCTTTAATCAGTAATAATAGTCAGTAAATAATCACCAACCCAATGTGACAAACAAGAAGAGGATTTTAGAGATATTGGCTGGCTTCCCATCAGTGTACATAGATAAACAGGACTACTTCTACCTTGTTTTAGAAGAGAAAGAAGGAGAATTGAGTTTATAACCTATTCCTTAGAGAGAATTAAGTAGGACATTAAATAGAGTGCTGGGCCTGAAGTCAGAAAGACAGGGTCAAAACTGGCCTTAGAAGCTTACTAGATTTGTGACCATAGGTGAGTTACTTAACTTTGCTTCAGTTTCTTCAACTGTAAAATGAGGGTAATTGTAGTACACACATCCCAGCATGAGGATTGCATGAAATATTTGTAAAGCACTTAGCATAGTACATAATGCTTATTCCCTTCCCCACTTCTCTTTCTTCCAGGTAGTCATTTATATTCTATAATTAGAATAAAACAACCAAATATCTAGACACAGGATACTCTTATGTTTCAGCCATCTTATAGTCTCTTCTATGAAAAGACAGTAGTCTTGTTTCACATGTACTTTAATAGTTTTGTTAAGTTTTTTTAACTATGTCTAACTCTTTGTCACTCCATTTTGTTTTTTCTTGACAGAGATACTTGAGTGATTTGCCATTTCCTTCTCCAATTCATTTTATAGATGAGGAAACTGAGGCAACATGGTTAAGTGACTTGCCCAGAGTCATATAGTTAAGTGTCTGAAGTAAGACTCCCTGACTCCATGTCTGGCATTCTATCCATAGTACCATCTAGCTGTATTCTAATGGGAACCAGCTTATACCTATATAATTTCCTCCATTTGTTGTTGTGGACTAGTGACTATCTCCTGATTTCTTCTAAGCCATGATTATATAAAAAGACCTTTACATATAATACTTAAAAATATTTTCTTCATTATCATCTCCTCTTTGTCTAATTGAATTAAATCAAATAAACTTATCATGTAATAACTGATAGTATAAAGCAATGGACAGAATGTTGGGCTTATAATCAGGAAGAACTAAGTTCAGATCCCAAAACCAACTATGTGCTGTTATTTTACTCATTGAACAAGTTACTTAACCTCTACTCTAAACATTCTCTGGTGTTTATTTTTGAATTTAGGAAGTTTTCCAGACTGAGGAATTCACATATCTATAGTTCACATATGAGCATGGTATCAAAACAAAACAAAAATAGGACCTGCCTTCAAGGAGCTTAAATGACTTTCAGTTGGTAGAATGAATTTATATAAACTATTTTTAAAAACACCCTTCTGGTTGAAGTCTAAGCATAGTGGTCACTATATCTTGCAAGGAAATCTCACCTTAAACTATTGATTCATCACCTCTACATCCATGAAAGCTGCCTAACAACTGATCTTAAAGTCCTGATCTTGTTGATCAGGAAGAACAGTTTTTGTTTCCTCTATTCTTAGAACACTAATTGAGAAATAATGGAAGATTGAGGCAGCAGCACTGAGGCCATCACTGAGATGGATGACAGCCATTCATGGTCAATTGTAGGTAGAATATTTCATGAGCAACTATACTACAGCTATTCATTAGACACTCAGAACTTACAGAACACATTATGGACCTCCATAATATGTCCTTGCTTATTTAGTCCTACAACTCACCATTATCAGCAGCCAATGAAATCTGAACAAATGTCCCAGAAGGACTGGAAAAGGGCTCAGAAGATAGTATTCAGGATCCAGATGTCAATTTTTTAAAAGCAGAATCAACACTGCCTAATTTTTGGTAGATTTTATACCTAAAATTCCAAGCAACTAATCATAACATATATCTATGCCAAAGGCCTCAAGGACACACAAAGCAAAGAATATATAGAAAGTCTCCTAGCCAACAAGACTACCCAACAGTATACTTTTATGTCACCAAAAAGTCTTCTATCATTCTCTTGTTCTTTGTTTTTTTGTTTTTTTGCGTGTTTTTTTTAAGGCATACAACTCAGTCACCATAGTACAATCGGCCAACCTAAACATCATTCCATAAGTTCATTCTCCAACTGTTATATTAAATGCACCATATAGATAGTCTCAAAAGATCTCCTTTTTTAAGGCCATTTGCAACAACTGCTGCCTTCCATCTCATGAATCAAATCTCAAAATATAAGTAAAGTAGAGCAAATTTATTTGAAGTAAATATTGATCCATAGAACCACATTTGAAACTGTCTGAACAATTGAATTTTTAAAGTGTAAGTGAGCCAAAAGAAAGATTCCTTTGTTTTAATAGTAATATTTAGTGTTCTTAAATTTTCTTGGATGAAAAAAAATAAAAGAAATCACATATAGTTTAAGAGGAAAAATAGACCTCAGTGTCCAACAATTCCAACCCATACCTATTGAATCCACACTATAATATATCTGGGAATTGGCCATGCAGCCTGTGTTCAAACCATTGAAATGAAGGGAAATTTCCACTCACAAGGTGTGCTACATTCCATTTTTGGGTAGCTCTAATTGTTATGGAATTTAGGGAATTTTTTAACCTTCTTACCTAATAATAGCAAGGTGAAGTTATCTCCCCTTGCTCTGTATTCTGCCCTCTTTGACCAAAGAGAACATCTAAATCCTTTTCTATAGATCAAACTTTTAGATTCTCTAAACACCCCCCTCCACTCATCTCACTCTTCTCTTCTCAAGGTGAAATGTTCCCAGTTTCTTCCTCATAAGACATGAACCTTGGGTCTTTCTCCTCCTAGTAGCTTTTCTCCAAATGTTGTCCAGTTTATCATTGTCCTACTCTCCAATTCCAGTAGTCTGTGAGCTATATTACCTGATTTTTATGGGGAAATTACCTAAGAAAAATTGTAAAAGTTTATGAAAGTTTTCATCATTATTCAGTCTGCATCTGAAATGTTTCCCTCTAGTTGAAAATTTAGTGGTCAAATAGAGTTCTCTGTAGTTACACAAGCTAAATTTTATGTAGTGTAAATGACATTACTCAAGTTTCTTCTTAGGGATGAAAGGTCATATTAGTGAAGTTGCCAAATGTGGAAGAAAAATGGTATTCCTAAGGAAGTGTGAATTGGGTCTCTACTATTTTCCCCAGGTGCTCAAGCATCTTTATAAATTGATGGATTGAAATAGGAGTAAAACCTGAACATTAGTTATGATTTGTGACATAGTGCTCCTAACTCTCCAGTATGTAAGCCTATTCTATCATTGATTTCATAAAAATATTCACTAGAAGATGTAATTGGGATTATTTGGAAAATATTTCTGTAAAAACTATTAATCTATTTCTAATTATACTACTTAAAAATGTCATTGCATACTGTGACTTTTAAGTGAATATGGGTCTTATTTAGATGGAGATTTCTAGGACTACATATACAATATCATCTGCACATCTGAAAGATCTCACCATCTAAGGAGAATCATTTTTTTCCTTTTTTTGTATTTGAATTTGACTGAATATGCTCTATGATAGTAGCAAATGCTATCAGTGACTCTGTCTTTCTATTTTATGCCTCGATAGATATAATAATAAAAGTGAAGCTAATCAAAGATATCTGTTACATTTTTAAATGAATTTTGTGTGATTTTGACATGTTGGAAGATTCTTTGAAGAGGAATTTTATTTTATCTAAATAGCTACATGAGAAAAAAGAAGAAATGTATGGAGCATAATTGGTATCTAAACATGGAAAAATTAGAACAGTATTGTCTTCCACAGTCTTGCTATACATTCGTCTATCTTAGATTTAATATTTACTGCCACCTCTGGCTCTTTCATGAGACTTAATCCACTCATTCATGGAACTTCACTCTAGAGCAAATCTAATAGTATTGAATATTGTCTAAGTGAGCATGTCTAACTTATCTTAGTAACAATGCTAGATCCACATTTGCTAAAATAAATAAATAAGTAAAATTGATTTTATAATGCACATATAAAAGTTTGGTATGGGTTCTAATAAAAACCCTACTTTACCCCCTGAGCCATCCAGATTCATATTGAGCGTGGCAGTAATCAATTTGTCAGTTAGCATTTATTAAATGTCTACTATGTGCCAGGCACTGTGCTAAGTACTAGAGCTATAAAGAAAGGAAAGCAGAAAATAAAAATAAATGACAACAAAATAAATAGTTCTTGATCTCAAAAGTATAGTGTAATAAGTTAGACAACACACAAAGAGTTAAATACAAATAATATATAAATTGGAGGTAATTAGTAATTATCTGATAATTTATCTGATATTGGAGATAATATCAGAGAAAAACCATTAGTATTAAGAGGGGCTGAAGTTTTAGCAGAAGGTGGAACTTTAGATAGGACATGACAACTGATCATGAAACTAATAATAAACAGAGGGAATGAACCTTAAAATCTAGCTCCTCTCCACTTTTCTTATATCTTTACTACAATGCCTAAGATTCACTTCCTCCTGGTTAATACTTTGGTATCACTGAAAAAGCAAGAGAGAGTCATTTCAGTCACTCATGGGTGGTGGGTGGTAGAAATGTTTACTCCAGTTCTTGAGGTGTACTAACTTTCTCTGCATATACTCAAATGATCATTGGCTTCTTATGCATGACTCTATAAAATTATATGTTTGATCCACAATCTTGTTGCCCTTTGCTTTTCCAACACTGCTAAAAATGAAACTGATAATGGATTGTACAGCTTCTTCTACTACAGGTAAATATTTCATTGTCTATAGGAGAAGCCTTGGGGAAAAATCGTTAACTCCAGGGTCATCTCTTCCCCTCACTCATTTTCCCAGTTGCTTTTTCCCAAACTTATGCTCTTCTGTTCAAATTCTGTGTTTCTTCTCCATTTGTCTCTTGTGACTTCCAAGGTAATGTCATTGCCTACTCATTTATACAGAATCATGAGAAATGTAGTTCCTGAAGAGACAGGGCCATGATTCATAATTATGGTACTCTGGTCAAACAACTGAAGATTAGGGATAAGAGAAGGATCATGGGAAAGATTTTAGATGGATGTCTAAGGAAGAAATCTTGAGATTTCCTGCCTACACAAGAGAATAGAGGAAGACCAGAGGCCTCAGAAGCTTACCTTGCAGATTTAGAGTCAAGCTTTGCTTTCACTGAAGTCAGATTAAAAGCACAATAATATGGTGGTAAAGGGGGAGATGGAGGTGTTGCTAAACAATAATATTTGCCTGGATATTTTCTTCAATTATGATTAACCAGGGCAAGGACCCATATGCCTTAATATCTCTGCAAAGACAATATGTCACAATTCCAGGTCAGAAACACATTACAAATTAGATATTGTTAACATTTTATTTGCTAATAAATAAAAACAACTTTATTTCTCCTGATTTCTGACTTTTCAAAAATTAGATTTATATTTTAAATGACCAAAGAGGAGAGCTATAGTAGCTAGAACACTAGGAAACTTGGTGACTTTAAAAAAAAAAATTTGTTCTGAGGTTGTAAACACAGCTAGAATTCAATATAGAATGATTATTTATCAAAATTACAGACACTTAACATTATATTGGGAATTCATTCTTCAAGCATGTTAGATTGCTTCTACAAAATAAATATTCTTCTTTGATAGTTGGAATATGATAAGTGGGAGGCAGCCTTTGAGAAACAGCAAAGTATCATTGGAAGAGCACTTGAGCCAAAGTGATGATGTTCAAATTTCACTTCTGACAATCTGTGACCTGTGTAACTTTGGCCACCTCATTTAATTTCAATGAATTTAATGTTCTAATTTGAGGCTTTGTAATACTGTCAAAAGAAGAGAGAATTGAGATTCAAATATCATACCATTACCTTATACAAATTGCTCATCTTCTGTTTTCTCATTTGTAAATTGAGGAAGTGTGACTACATGGTCACTGAAATGCTTTTCACATTCAGTTCTATGATCGTAACCTATGCATTACAGAAGGGCATGACAAAATAAGCATTTTCTTTTTTCACTAAGTTACATATATATTTGTATTGCAATTCACATAAGGCAAGGCAACATCTATTTTTTTCATGGGCAATATGTGCTATTAGTTGTTATGCTACAGGGTAGAGATGTGGCTCTTCTTGTTTTCAGAGCAGACTGTTTGGACTGAGGTCAAGATTTCTAGTTATAATAAGGCTGATACAAGTTCGCATTTGTTCCAGAAAAAAAAAAAAAAAAAGCTTTCTCTCTCTAGAAATATCTATCTATCTATCTATCTATCTATCTATCTATCTATCTATCTATCTATCTATCTAGATAGCTATTTACTGGTCTCTATTCATTTCTCCATCTTTTTCTACCTACTTATCTGTATCAATATCTCTCTTTTTCTATATATGTATCTATCTACCTATATATCATTTTCTTTCTATGTATCTATATACCTCCCTATCTACTTATCTACTTATCTCTCTCTCTATGTATTGCTCTACTTATCTCTTTCCATATCTCTCTTTTTTTGTCTATGTATCTATCTACTTATCTCTATTCATATTTGCTTTGTAGCTAACTACTTATCTCTATCTATATATTTCTCTTACTATGTGTTGATCTATTCACTTATCTATCTACTTATTTCTATCCATATCTCTATTTTTGTCTATCTCTATCTTTTCTATCTACCTATTTTATTAATCTCTCTCTCCATATTTCTCTCTAACCTCTCTATCTCCATGTCTAATCACCTTTATCTATATTATTTTGTTTGTTGCTGTGGATGGCATCAAAGTTCCTATTGAAGAAGCAGAAAAATCTCTTGTGTAAATCAGCAACTTACATTCTTAAAGAGATGCCTAGGGCATTGAAATATTAAATGAATTTTCCTGGGTCATATGGGTCCATATGTATCTGAAATAGAAACTAACCCCAGTCTTATTAATTCAAAGGTCAGTTTTCTATCTATTATGCCATTTGACCTCTATATTTCTTTTTTAGATGTTTATTTCTGTAAAATCTTGACAGCAAGTTATAGACTATATCAAATGTATAGTTTTTCAGTCCCTTAAAGTCCATCAAATCATAGGTCTTTTGCCAATGCAATCTCATAGTAATCATTCTATGTCATGGAAAGTGATAGGGGAAGGGTAGTCAACAGTGCAATTTTAGAATTTAAAAGGATGTTAAAATTAGTTATTATAGTTTGTATTTTTCTATAGATGGCAAAATTGTGGCCCCCAAAAATCCAAGAGTCCTATCCAAGTAGTAAAGTCCCAAGACTATGGACCTATGACCTGAATTAATTTAATAATTATTTATATGATTTAGTGATTACTGCATTAAGGTTCATCTCATAGTTCATCAAAAAAATAAGAAGACTTCAGAGGGCATATTGTATTAGAGGAATGAAGATGTTAGAAAATATATGTTGACTATGAGTCTCAGGGAAGAGTTGATATACTAGATTATAAACATCCATTTTAAATACTGGATATTAGTTGCTAGGGTTCCCCAGTATAATCTTAATCTCAGCAGTGCTTCTGAAGGAAGGCACCACCACCCAGAGATTGTATAAACTCCTCAGAATAATTCTCCATCAACCCTACCCTGAGAACACCATACCTGAGACATTTTACATCATAAACTTGCTGAACCAGATGCAAATGTGGGTATCCTGTGGTTTTCACAGCTGCAGGTAAATATTGAAATTTGGTTTAGAGATTGCATTACTTTCTCAGGATCAAGTTAATTTGTCTTTTTTGTTTACTTGGGAATCTTTCCAATTACTTAATCACAGAATAATGAGCAATATTTCCACTTCTAAAAAGAACATATATACAGACATATTTCATTTTAATGTGGTAAATACCAGTGGATTCCCAGAAACTTTTTTATATCTTAGTACAATATGTAAAAGATTAAATATATAAGAATTGCTTGAATCCTGGTTATTTGGAAGAAGAAAAACCACTAGTCACATTTTCAGAAATTTGAACTTTGAGAATATGGCTCTTGAATATTTGATACAAAGATGATCTACTGCTCTATCCTTGCTGTGAGAGAGATTATGTGTAACAGTGAATGGTGGCCTGTCCTTAGGAACACCTGGGTCTAAGTCTTGCCATTGACTTATAGTAGTTTATGAGCCTAGACAGATAACTTAAACTTTGTATTGCCTCAGGCAAGCAACTCTAAATCTCCACAGATTGATGAAGGAAGTTTCTGTATAAGAAGTTCCTAGAAAAAAAAAAAAAAAGTATATCTATGCTTCCAGATCTTTACCCTGTTTCCTTCCCCTCCACAAAACAAAGATAGAAGCTTTTTTTCCTTCTTTCTCTTAGTCTCTGCAATACCTGCCATCAAATCTCTTCTTTTAGTATTATCCAAATATGCATTCACATCCCATTTCATCCCCTTGAAACATATGAGAGTAATGGGAACTCAAGAGGAGATAGAGGTGAGGGTAGGTTCTACAGTATGGTTTCAAAGGGAATTAATTGATACTATTATTACTAACTGAAATGTGAATATATAGACCTATATAAACTGGTAAGAAGTTAAACATTCTATGAAATGTTATTGCTTTTACTAGAAATTTATGCAGAGCTTTATAAAACTCACATGGAATATACCATATATGGTTATGTTATATGGTTGATTGTTGTCCTTTGTTCTCACAGAGGACCAAATTGACATCACTATATTAGAGTCAAGTTAGTGTGTCCAACTATGACTGATGAGATCAATAAAAGCTGAGAAAGCTATGTCACAGGTCAGACATAAACAGTCCCTATGAACTTTTGGGGTGGGTCCTCTACCTTTGTACATTTCATTTTTCTTCTGAGCTAAATCAATTCTGCTTTTTTCATAGATAGAGCACAGCACCTTCCCTGATGAGAGCATGCTGTGCTAGGTGGTGCTCTGACAATATCTCTCATATTATACAATCAATTCTAAAATTCTTGAGAGACCTTGAGAATGTTCTTGTATCACTTTTTCTGACCATCTAGTGAATGCTTGCTCTGTGTGAGCTCTCCATAAAATACTCTTTTTGGCAAGTGTATATTTGGCATTTAAACAGTGCAGCCAGTTCAATGGAGTTGCGCTCTCTGCACCAGAGTTTGAAAGCTTAGCAGTTTCATTTGAAAAAAACTAAAACAAACAAACAAACAAAAAAACCTGTCTGTTATCTTATCCTGCTGGGTGATTATTAGCATCTTCCTAAGACAATTCAAATGAAAGCGATTCTGTTTCCTGGCATGGTGCTGTTATTTTGTGCAGGTTTCATAGGCATACAACATTGAACTCAGTACAACAGTTCTATAGACCTTCAGTTTGGTAGCTAGTCTAATAATTTTTCTCTCCCATACTTTTCTTTGGAGCCTCTCAAGCACTAAACTAATTGTAGCAATGCATGTTTCTTTTTCATATCTATTTTGTAAGGAGTTATTTGCTTTTCCCATTTCATCAAATCTATTTTTTCAGGAGTTTTCTTCAGATAATTTCTATTTTTCCTTTTCCAAAATCTTTTACAAAATCCTCATTTCCTTTCTTCATTTTTCTTCTTTCTTTTAAGATTCTTTTTGAATTCTTCCAAGAGAGCCTTGTGAAATGGAGACCAACTCATATCACCCTTTGGGGCTTCATCTGGAGATGTTTTCCTTTAGGATCCTCAGGGTTAGAGGTCTCTTCTCTTTCTCCACAAAAGTGCTGTATAGTTAGAGATTTTTTTTTTCTTTTTGCTTTTTTGTTCATTTTTTTAAAGGTTGAGGTCTGTTCTTAGGGCAAAGGGGCCACAGCAGCTTAGGGATGACCTGGAGCTGGTGCTATTGACTAATTTCTAATGCTGGGTAGGTGTGACCAGGTCTTGCATTTTCTGGGATTCAGAGATTCACTATTTGCCTTTCTTATTTGCTTTGGATATCTCAAAGCTAATCTGTTGATTCACAGACGTATAATTAGGACAGTGTAGCCTAAGAGCTGACCAATAGATTCCCTAGTGCAAGTCTACAACACCCTGGCCCCCTTCTCTGTGTCTGAGCTTGGCAGCCTCTCCCCTTATCTGATTGGCATAGACCTTTTCTGAAGTTCTTTCAAAGTATCTTCTACTGGAAATTTGTTACACTCCAAATATTTGTGGGTTCTGTCATTCTACAACCAGTTTAGAGGCTTGATCTGGGACACTAGAAGAAGCAGATAAAGACCTGTCCACTATCAATCATCTTGGCTCCATCTCTCACAGTCCATATTTCGACCTCATTGTCAATGTGGACTTCCTTAGAAAGTATACTGCTAAGAAAAGTGAACTTATCCACAGTATTCAAATCTTCTCCATTTGCTGTAACATATATTTCCATATATGTAGTGCTGGCTGATAGAATACCTATATTTCCTTGGTTTTAACTGTTAGGGCAAAATTAACACAAGCAGCAGATAATTGAGCCTTACTTTGGTGCATGTCAGCTTCAGAGGCTGCATTAACTGCATAATCATCTACAAACATGTACCAACACTCCCTCTATTTTAGTTTTAGCTGTAGCCTTTTCAAGATGAAGAATTTACTATCAATATGATAGCTGACTTTGATGCCATGTTTATCCTCATTAAAGGCACTTGACAACATGACTGAAAACATGCTAAGAAGCATGAGAGCAAGTACAGAGCTTTGTATCACTCTATTGGTGACTGGTAAAGCTTTGAAGTTCTCTCTATTGACCAGAACCCAGGCAAGCATGCCATCATGAAATTGACATAATATACTGATGAATTCCTCTGAGCAACTAAATTTTGACATAATTTTTCACAAGCCCTCCTGATTGAGAGTATCAAAAGCCTTGGTCAATCTACAGATGTTGTATACAGAACTCTGTTCTGCTCCTGGCTCTTCTCCTGGATTTGTCAGGCAGCAAACACTATTATCATATGTTCCTGTGTTCTTTGGCCCCTTCTGAAGCCACACTAGCTCTCAGGTAGCTGACCTTCCAGGTGTAGGATCAGCCTATTAAGGAGAATGCTGGCAAGAATTTTGTCATTAATAATTAAGACACATACACACACACACATACACACACGCACACACACACACACACACACACACACACACACACACACACACACACACATCATGATAGTCACAGCACAATCTATTCTTTTTACCTTTATGGAGATGGACAATGGAGGTATCCTTGAATTCCTGGGGCATAACCTCATCTTGCCATCTAATCTGGAAAATTTCAGCCACCTTTTGTATGAGCAATGGACCTCCCGTACCTCACACATACACCTTGTAAATTTCAGCTAGATTGGAATAAGCACTAGGTGTTTTACCACATGATGGCATTCTTTATTAGTTGGAACTTCAGCTAGAGAGTGATTGATTTTAATGTGAGATAAGTGGTCAATGACTTCAGCATTGATTGATGATGCTCTGTTGACACTATGAAAGTGTTCAGCCCATTTCTCTAGGATTATGTCCTTATCACAAAGCAATGTGGCTCCATCAGTACTGAGTAGTTTAGATGTGCCATAGGTCTTTGGCCCATAAAAAGCCTTCATTACATCATAAAAAGACTTTGGATTGTTACTATCAACATAAAACAGAATTTTATCTGCCTTCTTACTAAAATAATCCTGCATCTCTCTTCAGTTTCTATTGTACTTTACTTTTGATGGAAATGAATACTACTTGTTTTTTAATTTTAAAATTTTTTATTTCCAAAACATATGCATAGTTTTTAACAATCACCCTTGCAAAACCTTGTGTTTCAAAGTTTTCTCCCTGCCTTACCCTCATCTCTCTCCTAGACAGCAATTAATCCAATATATATTAAACATGTGAAATTTTTTCTATACATATTTCCACAATTATCATGCTTCATAAGAAAAATCAGATAAAAAGGGAAAAAATGAGAAATGAAACAAAATGCAAGCAAACAATCACAAAAAAGTGAAAATACTATGTTATGATCCACACTCCATTCCCCACAGTTCTCGCTTTGGGTGGAGATGGCTTTCTCCATCACAAGACTATTGGAACTAGCCTGAATCACTTCTCTGCTGAGAAGAGACATGTCTATCAGAATTGATCATTGTTTAATTTTGTTGTTACTGCATACAATGTTCTCTTGGGTTCTATTCACTTCACTTAGCAACAGTTCATGTAGGTCTCTCCAGGCCTTTCTGAAATCATCCTGCTGATCATTTCTTATAGGACAATAATATTCCAAATTCATATACCATATATTCAGCCATTCTCCAACTGATGGGCATTTATTCAGTTTCTAATTCCTTGCTACTACAAACCATTTTTGCACATGTGGGTCCTTTTCCCTTTTTTTATGATCTCTTTTAGATATAAGCCCAGTGGAAACACTGTTAGATCAAAGAGTATACATAGTTTGATAACCCCTTGGGCATAGTTCCATTTTGCTCTCCAGAATGGTTGGATCAGTTCACAGCTCCACCAACAATGTATGTGTCCCCGTTTTTCCACATCCCCTCCAACATTCATCATTATATTTTCCTACATTATCTTAGCCAAACTGAGAGGTGAGCAGTGGTACCTAAGAGTTGTTTTAGTTTGTATTTTTCTGATCATTGGTGATTTAGAGCATTTTTTCTTACCACTAGAAATGGTTTTAATTTCTACATCTGAAAATGGTCTGTAAATATCCTTTGACCATTTACCAATTGGAAAATGACTTAAATTCTTATCAATTTGAGTCAATTCTCTGTAAATTTTAGAAATGAGGGCTTTATCAAAACTCTTAGATGTAAAATTTTTGTTCCCAGTTTACTGCTTCCCTTCCTATCTTGCCTGCATTGGTTTTGTTTGTACAAAAATGTTTTAACTTAATATAATCAAAATTATTCATCTTCTTTTCAATAATGTACTTTAGTTATTCTTTGAGCATAAATGACTTACTTTTCCACAGATCTGAGATGTAGATTACCCTTTTTTTCTTCTAATTTGCTTATAGTATCTATCACTCTTTATGTCAATCATGAATCTACTTTGACCTTATCTTGATATAGGATGTTAGATTAGGTTAATATCTAGTTTTTGCCATACTAATTTATAATTTTCCCAGCAATTTTTGTCAAATAGTGAGTTCTTATCCCAGAAGTTAGGATCTTTGTGTTTATCAAACACTAGATTGCTATAATCATTGACTATTGTGTTTTCTGAACCTAACTTATTCCATTGATTGACTACTCTATTTTTTAGCCAGTACTAAATGATTTTTATGACCATCGCTTTATACTATAATTTTAGGTCTGATACAGCTAGGCCATCTTTATTTGCATTTTTTCATTAATTCCCTCCAAATTCTTGACCTTCTGTTCTTCCAGATGAACTTCATTATTATTTTTTCTGGCTCTGGAATACTACCTTCTTAAAGATAGATGAACTATCCTGCTTGTACATCTGTAGAGTTCTTGTTTTGTATTGTAGCTTCTGAATTTCCCCAACATTTTCATTAAATTAGTCGATGGTTGTAAATGTTCTGACCCAGGTAAGCAAATGCAGTGCTATACATCAAATTTCTGAAATCTACCCACACATTTTCTGCTCCATTGTTGCCAGCTTTAAACTTTGTTAGTTTAGAGTACTCTCCAAGTTAGAAACAAACTGCTTCCTCTCAGAGAAGTGCTCTAATCTATTGACGTTTATCTTTTAGTAGACTTTTTGCCTTGGAGTCAATGCTTTTGTTGAATGCAAATATTAATCTTGGAGAAGATAAGTTTATGATCAGTCCAACACTCTGCACCATACCACCTTCTTCACTCACACATCCTGTCTGTCTCTTCTCCTTAAAATCACAGAATCTATTAAATACCAATTTTTATTGTGAGAGTGTATACATGAATTTATATTGGTAAGTAGAACATTGTGTTGGTAATAACAAGGTTTTGAGAGTTAGTGACCAAGCTATTTCCACTTCCATTCCTCCTAAGGATTCTCTGCCATATCTGGTAGTCTGAACCTAGCAATAGTCACTTAGTTTTATAAGATTGTCTTTTTTTGGCAATTGATGATAAAGGTTTCTAGGTCTTCATAAAATTTTTCTTTGATTTTATCAGTGTATATCATCAGGTACTGATGATAGAGGTGTGACATTTTCCTTTAAATGGCAATTACATTGTTAGGAGCCTACTGTTCACTTCTTCTGGAAGTCATATATATGCATGTTTACTAGAGTAGTTGATTTCAAAACTTACAACAGTTTCATGACACTTCCCTTCACTGCAGCCACTTCAGAAAAATGTTTAAACAGCTTCAATTTCAGTAAGCTGGCTTTCAATTTGTCAACCTTGTTTCACTCAAGGCTGCTATTTAGATGTAATAGCTGTTGACTTCTCTTGCAACAAGAGGTGTTCATTCAAGTCTACTGGATTTTGTGTTATCTATAAATATACCCACATTCCATGTACCCATGGTGATTAGAATCAACTTTGCAGTTGTTTTTGTACCCATTTTGTTATTTCAATCACATCATGGGTTCCCTGCCTACTGAAGTAATCAGGCCAGAGACCTTTTCTAGTGTCTTCCTCATGGTTAGTCACCCAGGTCTGCCAAGTCCCACTGCTGCTTCTGGGGAGAAGGCAATCCTATGGCTCGGGCCACTGATGTACAGACTTGTATCTACAACTCCCAGTGTATACACACATGCTACTTTGTCATTCCCATTGCCACAGGACTTTGTGATAGGTAGAAATGATAAATGCTATGATGATGTTTTTAGATTCGTGGATAAATCAAGTTTAAGTGAGCCAGAGTTGTGCAAAGTTATCAGTTTCACTCTCTCTTCCAGAATCATCACTATCCAGTGACAGGAGAGAGTCAAGACAATTCAAGATGCAGTAGATGACTCACTTCACTGGCCTTCATGGCCATTAGAACAAAATGTTCTCATCTGCCTATTCCATCAGAGAAAGTCTTAACATGTTTTCCCTAACTCACTGTAGGGTTTGAGACACCTTGGTTACCCTCAACATGGTTTAGCCAATCTGACAAAATGACAGGATATGGCCACTGTGCATGCTGCAGATTTTTGGAGCCATAGATGAGAGGTAGATGAATCAGGTGGCCACCAAAGTTGGAAAGCAGCCTTGTAAAGTGCTAATTAGCTCTCATCCTTGATATAGTATATAACAAAATATATAATAAAATAGTATATGTAGAATATAAAATATAATATAGTACATATTTTAAAATGCAATCTATTACCCTAAAGCATTATTGATGGAGTTATAAATTGACTCATTCATTCTGGAAAACAATTTGGAAGTATGCTCAAAAGGCTGTAAAACTGTATATATTCTTTGATCCATCAGTCGGGTCTGTATCTCAAAGAGATCATAGAAAAAGGAAAAAAGATCCACAACTGCAAAACTGTTTTGTAGCAGCTCCTTTTGTGGTAGTAAGTAATTGGAAATTGAGTGGATGCCCATCAGTTCAGAAATGTCCATAAATCAATAAGCTGTGGTATACGAAAATAATGGAAAATTATTGTTTTATGAGAAATGATTGTGGAAAAGCCTGGAAAAACTTACATAAACTGATGCTGAGTGAAGTGAGCAGACCCAGGAGAACATTGAACATATTAACAGCAAGACTCTGTGATAATTAGATATGAAAATCTCAGCTCAGCAATTCTCAGCAATGCAATGATCCAAGACAATCCTAATAGATGTAGAACAGAAAATGTTATCCACATTCAGAAAGAGAATGATGAAGACTGAATACAAAACTAAGTGTACTATTTGCACTTTTTTTCCTCATGGTTCTTTCCTTTTGTTCAAATTTTTCTTTTACAACTTGATTAATACGTATAATCTATATCAGATTACATGCTATCTTGGGGAAGGAAGAAATGAGGCAAAGAGGGAGAAAAAATTTGGAACTCAAAAGCCATCTATAGTTATATGAAAATGCTCTAAATCATTATTGATTAGAAAAATGCAAATTAAAAGAACTCTGAGATATCACCTCACACCTCTCAGATTGACTAAGATGACAGAAAAAGATAATGATAAATGTTGGAGGAGATGTGGGAAAAATGGGACACTAGCACATTGTTGGTGGAGTTGTGAAATGATCCAACCATTCTAGAGAGCAATCTGGAACTACGTTCAAAGGGCTATAAAATTGTGCATACCTTTTGACCCAGCCATGCCATTACTGGGTCTGTAGCCTAAGGAAATCATACAGGAAAGAAAAGGACCCACATGTGCAAAAATGTTTGTAGCAGCTTTTTTTGTGGTAGCAAATAATTGAAAAATGAATGGATGCCCATCAACTGGGGAATCAAAATTGTAGTATATGATGGTAATGGAATATTGTTATTCTTTAAAAAAAAATTAAACAAGTTTATTTTAGAAAGGCCTTTAAAAATTTACCTGAACTGATGCTGAGTGAAACAAGCAGAACCAGGAATACATTGTACACAATAAAAGCAAGAATGTGTGCTGATCAGTTTTGAAAGACTTGGTTCTTCTCAGTGGTACGGTGATCCAAAGGAATCCCAATAGACTTTGGACAGAAAATGCCATTTGCATCCAGCGAGATAGAATGTAAATCAACACATGTTATGTTAACTTATTTTTTCTGTTTGTTTTTTTTTTAATCTCTCCCATAGTTTATTTCTTTTGCTCTGATTTTCTTCCCCAACATGATTGATAAAGCACTACAAAAATAAATAAATAAAATTTAAATAAATGAAAACCTGGAGAAATTAGAATGTTATTGAAATAAAAATACAACTTTTCCCTAAATCAATAGTTTCCTCTACATTAGTTTTTATTCAAAACTCAAGTTAGTGGTTTTGGAATAGTCAGAGAAACTGGAAGTGATCTAAACCCAATTTCTCTGACTATTCCAAAACTACCATTCTTAAGTTTAGAATAAAAACTAATGTCCTTTGAGATCCCTTTTGGAAGATTTAGCATCTTTTTTGTCACATATGGGGAAAGATGCTAAAAAGAAAAGGGATAATGTCATTAAATAGGAAAAAATGAAAATTAAAGAGCAAAGAATTATAAATTCCTGTAAAATTTAGAGCTAGAAATGGCTTTGGAGACCATTTAGTCCAATGTCTTCAGTTAGCAAATGAAGAACTTGAGTCTCAAAGAGATTAAGTGAATAATTAACATTAACTTAATTTTGGCCCTGATTATATTTCCTCTTGTAAAGAAAAATCATTTTCAGTTTAAGAAAATCCCTTAAATTTGCATATTATTCTTTGCAATGACTTAAGCTGGCATTTTGTCCTAATTTTTTCCCTGATTGTGGCCACTTAACCTCAACCTGGAGGTTCAGCCCTACCTACCCCTAACTTGGAGTATAGCACAGTTAGTTGTAAACATAAGGAGCTATGGAAAAAATAGTTCAGGTTTAGCATTGAACCAGAAATGATAGATATTACACCCTGACCTTGAATTCCTATTTTAGTTATTGTTCTTTTGCATATTCTTTATGAACAAAATTCTAATAACTAAATAATTCCTCTTTTGAGGAATAAGACATATGAATAGGTAAGTAAATATAAAATGACAGGCAGCATGGTGTAATGAAGAGAGAATCAGCTTGAGAATCAGGAAGATCTGTCTCCAAGTCTTGTTCTTGATATATTGAACCTGAAGGATTTTGGTCAAGTTATTTAAACTCTTAATGATTTAGTCAATTCTCTAAAACTATAAAGTATGGAATAGTTGCAGATTTTAAGAAAGTTTCTTACAAGGAAAGGCTTATATGAATGAGACAATAGTAATAAATCTCTCTTTTTCTTTCCCTTGTATCTGTGTCAATCTCTCAATATCTTTCTCTGTCTCTGTGCTTTTCTCTGTCTTTATCTCTCTCAATCTCTCTCTGTCTCTATCTCTGTTTCTGTCTCATATTCTCTGTCTTTGTGTCTCTCTTTCAAACTCTGGCTGTGTGTCTATGTATCTCTCTGTGTGTATCTGTCTCTGGGTATGTTTCTGTATTGCATACATGTATGTATGTATGTATGTATGTGTACATACACACATTTTTGTCTGTGTCTGTGACAGAAATATAGACAAGCTAAGCAAAGACACATAAGAAGTACATTTAAGAAAAGCCTGAATAAAGCCAGAGATTCTAACAATTGATTGTGAAGAAGGATGGTATTACAGGTATGAAGGGCAGTCTGAACAAGCATATAAGAAGACTAGTAAGTAGGATTCTGAGTGGCAATTATAGCGTGCATGAAAGGGAATAATGTGAAGTATGTTTGGAAAGGTAGGCTGGAACTAGATTATTAATGCACTCTATAAATTATATCATCACAGAGATTTATAACTGGAAAAGTAGGTCATGTAGTGAAAATGAAGATTAGTAGATGAAAAGTCCATGTGCTTTTTTTGGTACCATATTCTATCAGATGGTATAGAGATAGGACTCCAACATATTAGGTAGTTGCAGCAAGAAATTGTTGGAGGTTATACAGTCAATCAATTAACATTTAGTAAGCACTTAATATGTGCCAGGCATTGTACTAAGTGCTGGGGATACAAAAAGGTGCAAAAGGCAATCATTGCCCTCAAGGAATTTACAATGTAATGGGGAAGAATAACAATGTAATGGGGAAGAATATAAACCGACAAAGGTTATGTCTAGACCACATATAGAATAAACAAGACAATTAACAGAGGGAAGGCATTAGAATTAAAAGGAGTTGGGAAAGATTTCCTGTAAAAGGTAGGATTTTGTTTGGGAGTTAAAGGAAGCAAGTAAGTAGAGATCAGTAGAGAGTGTATTCTAAGCATAGGAGACTTTCAAAGAAAATGTCCTGAGCTAAGAAATGAAGAATCTTGTTGGTACAACAGCAACAAAGCCAGTATAAATGGATCAAAGCATCCACTAGATAAGAAAGTGTGCATGATTTATGGTATAAACCACTTTAGGGACTATACATGTATAAGAACACAAACACCAAAAATATATTAAAATGAATACCAAAGTTATCCATGGAGAAAAAGGAACCTTTGCTTTTGTTTTTCCTCCTGTCAGAAATTCCATCCCAGATTATCAGAATCTTAACCATCTGTAAAAACCCAGCTCAAATATTACCTATATTCTGAAGCAATTGTTCTTGATCATTACCATCACAACCTTTAGTAATAATAGCTTGCATTTCTATAGCACTTCATCTTGCAATCTCAAGTAGTGTCAAATTCAAGTAAATATTGATGCTAAGGATCCCTGAGTGCTACATATGGACTCAGAAAGCCAAATGTGTTTATATATTACTTTTTTAATAGTACATCAACATATTAAAATGAAATAGAAACTACATTTTCATCTGTTTCAGACTGCATTCACGAATATTATGGTCGGTGCCTGTGATGCTTCTGCTCTGCTTAGGCAATTCATTTGCAAAGAAGATAAAAATGGCACATTGATAAGGGGATAAGGGGTTTTCTCACCTAGACTTCTATATATTAGTAAAATCAAAACTCCAGTCCTTACCCCATAATCTGAATTAAGATGAAACCAGAGGCATGTATGAGTATGAGTTGGAGAGTGGAGATGGGGAGGTAAGTGTCAATATAGAAAAGGTAATTAAATCTGATCTGCTTAGGTGTTTAATAATGGTAAATTATAGGATCTGTAAATAACTAGTAGAGACTGGAATGCTGTAGAAGGATTGTTTGGTTTTTTTTTTTGTGTGTGTTTGTTTGTTTGTTTTGTTTTGTTTTGTTTTGTTTTAATCAACTTCTGTTTGGCTAAAAGAGGCAATGGCAAACTACAAACCATACCAGCATGTTTGCTAATAAAACCCCAAGTGGTGTCACAAAGAATCAGACAAAACTAAAATGAATGAACAACAACATGGAAATAAATCCTAACAGAGCTATAACCAGCAATTCTAGACCTGGGACAAGTGATATAGGGGGTGAGTATGCAGGGCTAGATCTTGAGAAGAAATCTTCTAATGATCAAGATTCAGTAGAAAATTAGATGCCACATCTATATATTAATTGAAAATAAATGGAATACAGGACAATTAGTCCTATTCAATTTATCTTAGGAATTATCCAACTATTCCTATTATTTTCTTGTGCTTTCCCTAACATTACCTTTCTGTCTCATCTTCCTTTACTTCACACAAATATCTTTCCTACAGAATTAGCCCTTTTCAGAATTTCCCAATTAATTCAAGTGGTAGATTAGGACAGACTAGTTACTAATGAAGTACAAACTGGTATTTTAATTTTAGTACCATAAATAAATAATAGCTTCAGTCCAAAGCTAGCTTGGGAGCTTCAAGTTTTTCTATTTGAAATCTTACTTTAAAAAACTAGTGGCAAGAAAATTCAGGAACAGTTATTATATCTCTAAGACCTCAGACTGATGATGGGTGTGGTGAAAAGATAACTAGTAAGATGCTGAATCTAATTGAAAATTAATCAAATTCACTTTTTAAATGAACTAAATTAATTTTTTCTCTTTGGAAAAAGGTAGGTTTATTTAGGAGAAAAGCTTACAGATAAAATTAAGAAATACAATGGACATCAGGAATGGTAAATATGATATAGGGTTGGGAGGACACATAGCAAGGAAAGAACTTTTAATAATTAATGATGAAAAAAAAAAGTTCCCTAGTGGAACTTACAATTAGACAAAAGATGGTCTATGAGTTAGAATATACTGTTGACTGACAGGCTAATGCTAAAGGGATTTAGCACTCTAAAAACATTAGTTAGTATAAGATATGAAGCATTGTGGGGGGAGGCGAAGAGAGACTCCATGACACATAGTGGGGTAGTGAGAGAGAAATATCAGGTTAGTTTTTGTGATCAGATTTCTCATCAATTTTACCTTGATATTTTTAAAATTAAATGATTGCATCTTATATTTAACAATACTCTTTGCTAATATCATTCTTGTATTTCTTGTCTTAATGATATTTCATTCTTCAATTATTCTGTGACTTTATGGATGTTGGGGCCATTGCAAAAATCAGGGCAGATGGCGATCTCCTTGTGGCTTCTCATCCTGTGTGATATTTTCATGCTTTTTCATCAATATTCCCTCAAGGATGCAATCAGTATGTTCTATGTTATACTCTGATATTTAGTTTTTTACATTTTTGAAATACTAATGGAGCACTAAGGCTGTTTGGGTGAATAGATTTAACAAAAGTAGAAATAAAAACGATGGCTTTACACATAAAATCTATTTTTATAAGGACTTATCTTTGTTTATAGATCTGCAATGATTACTTACTGAACCAAATCTAATTTAAGATATGGCTTTCTGTAACTTCCATAATTTGCCTCAATCTATTTGTCCAAATGTGCCAGCATGGAATGATAGGAGTCACCAATCCAATGGGTCAGATTCCTAAATCTGTAATTTATAAGCTATAACTCAGAAACCTGTGACCTTATATAGAGCCTCATCAATAAAATGGAGGCAATTCTGCCTATACTTCATACTTCATAAAATTATAAACAGTTCTAATTTTTCCCATTATGTCCAAGAAAATATGACCTAATTGCTCATGTCTTCTACAAATGTCATTGACATGCCTGTGTACAGAGTATAGTTTATGGTGTTTTGAGGGCTCAGCATTTTTTTTTTTTTTTGCTCATCCTTCAAGGCTCTGCTTTAAGCCTACTACTCTCCATGAAGCTATTCCTGACTACTTCTGGTTCTCTAACTTCCATCAGTTTTAGTGTACACATACACACACTTATCTATGTATTAGATTACTGTTTCATATGTGTTAATAAGAGCATGTTTTTATGTTGTTCCTCAATATTAACTAGCAAAGTTCTGAATCACTTAAATATACATATCATATGTAGTTATCTTTTTGCCAATTTTGCCTTATATTATAGTACTTTGATTTTGTCCATAAGTATGATTTTACCAGCATAAGAAAATCCCAGCATGGAAAATCCTTGTACTAATGTTATCGTCAATTCTTCTCTAACTCAGAGTCTTAGGATAGTAAGAAATTGAGTAACCCTATTGTGTGGTACAGAAATGGTGAAGGGTCACCATTTAATAAAAAAAAGCTGGAGAGAGCTCTAGAGAAAAGCAAAGTTTATTGTACATTCTCGCGAGAAGGGCGTCCCACTCTTCGAGTAGACTATCAAAGAGAGGAAGCGCCTCCTGTGGGCAGGACAGCACCTTTAATCCCTAACGCAAAACGCCCCCTCCCACCACTGACCCTCATCCTCATTGGCTGAGAGTCTTACATTCTAAACGCGAGATCTACCCATGAAATTGAACTTGACCAATAAGTACATAGTTGCCCATATTTGGATGAAATAGGGAGATAGCATAGGAGGGGAAGGCAATGTCCTTTACTTGAACTTCAAAGTCCTTCAGGCCTACTAGAATTCTGAAGTAGATGAAGCCTTACTCGATTTTCGCAACTGTCTTGAGAGATCTCACCTTATCTCATTCAGTCCCTCCTCTTATTTGTACATTGAGATCTCTTCAAATTTTTGTAACATAACCTCACATTCCCTATCAAATTCCTCGTTTCCTTCTGGTTCTTGTTGCCACTGTTTTACTGACTCCCATCCTTGTCCTTTTAATACCCTCAATCTAACAGACCCCTCAGCTTTTTCCTCTAGCCTAACCATTCCAGATAATGAATTTCGGACAATTCTGGTTATTAATCTGATCAAACAGGGGATGCAGATAGGGAGTAATATAACACCACTAAGAGCTATAAGGCCAAACCAAAGGAGCTGCTTCCACCAGCTTTCCCCAAACCAGGACCACCAAGAAGTACTGAATGGTGAGGTCCATGTCTGTACAGGAACATGAGCAAGCTTCCTAATGTTCTTAGTGATTTCTTTCACTAGATTACCATTGTTATCAATCTTTATACAACATGTGGATAAATTTAATTTAGCACAAACTCCCCCTTCCTCAGCCAACAAATAATCCAGCACAAGTCTATGTTGTAAAACAGCCTCTCTGGTTTGAGTAGCTTCATCAGCCAAAAGATCTAGTGCCTCAGCTGTCTGATTGGTGATAATCTCTACAACTGCCTGAAGCCGAATTATTCTGTTCAACATATATATTGGAGTTCTATATCCCCAACTTCCATCTTGAGCCCAAGTTGCTGGCCCATATTCTTTGACTATTCTTTCTGGGGGCCAGGCCTCACCCCAACCATTTGCATCTCCAGTCCAAGTGATGGAAGTATCTAAACTCCTTTTTTCCCTTCCCAAATCATCGTACAACTGAATCCCTAAATATTGGTTTGCCTGTTCGGGAAGAAAGAAAAATTTTGGCCTTATTAGTCCAATATAACAATTCCCCGTCCAGTTGAGAGGCAGGTGAGTATAGGCAGTTAAACCACAGATCCAATAATGACCCTTTAGAGCAGGTTGTTCCTTTGGAAATATGTCTGAGCTATTCCTTGTAAAAGGGTAATATTGATGATCTCTCGTCCCTAGGGGGCTTCCCCCCACAAAGGGGACATACTGGCATTTCCATAAACCTTGCTCTTTTCTCCAACTACAATTGGCAACTGGCCACTGGCTGTTAGATTAGAGGTACTCCAAAATGTGGAAAACAGAGTCCCATGTTGCCCGGGTGTCCCTGGGGTGACATTATACCAACCCCATTGGTAACTGTACCCAATGTATATGTTCCCTTTCCTCTTATTCTCTTTTATACATCTCAATACATCCCATTCTACTTCACTACACTCAGCAGTAGTGACTTGTTGATAGCAATATCCCTGCTCTCCTATTTCTGGGAGAACATCCAAGGTACAGTCTTTCTAGTCCTTCCCACACTTCAATTGAGGATTCCTCCCCGTATCCCGCCAATATTTAGACATTTTTGTACAGTCAATTGTCTTTGGCCTCAGGTCTATTCTCGAATAGGTCCACTCACAAACACTATTTCCCAACTTCAAACCTCGTCCTGTCTGATTTAAGCAGCAATGACCACTGATGTTTCTCTTCTAAATTCCAGAAACCGGTCACATTATGAATTTGGGATCTGTTGCTAAGGATCCAGGCTGGGCTTAGGGGGACAGGTACCCATGGCCATTGGTTCAATTGTTGGGATCCACCACAGATCCAACAATTTGATAAGTTAAATGTTCTCCCTATATTCTGCATGAGCAGGAGAAATTGGTTCTCATCTCTAGAATGTCATAAGGAAATAGATAAACCCAAAGCTTAGGGAGAGCCTCATAATGTTCAACTATTATAACACCGTAAAGTTAAGGTGAACTTCCCAAAGGAAAATACATCAAATCACAAACAGGCAAAGAGACCCAAAGTAAGAAAAGAGAAGTCATACGGTTACAATGCACTGGATTCAGAATCAGTGTTCCCATTCAGTGGAGGTCCCCTCCTCTTATGTAATTGGAGGTCTCCCCTGTCTTCAACTGTCCACTGTGATAAAGGTGGCGCCACAGGTCCTTTTGTCCTGGTGTGGTGTGTCCAGCCTCGTTCCTGGGTGCGAATCGCAGTATCTGAAGTCAGTATCACTTGGTAGGGTCCATCCCAGCACGGAGTCAGCTTCTCGTCCTTCCAGGAACGGATCAGCACCCAATCACCAACCTGAATTCTATGAACAGGGAAACCTAGAGGAGGAGTCTGAGCTATTAGCCCTTTTTGTTGAAGTCCTTGCAAATGTTCCAGCAATGATTTAACATATCTCTTAACAAACAAATCCTTAGTTTCTAAAATAGGGTCCCAGTCTCCCTTAGGATAAGCCTGGAAAGCATGACCATACAATAATTCATAAGGTGAAAGCCCAATATCTCTACGTGGCTTGGTCCTGATTCTAACCAGAGCGAGAGGAAGGCATTTCGTCCAAGGTAATTGGGTCTCTAAAGATAACTTAGTCAGCTGCCGTTTTATTTCTTGGTTCATCCTTTCTACTTTCCCAGAGGAGGGAGGATGCCAAGGGGTATGGAGATCCCAAGTGATTTCTAAGGCCCTAATCAGATTCTGCAATACCTGGGCAGAAAAATGTGTTCCCTGACCCAAGTCTATCCTCTCCACCATTCCGTACCTAGGAATAATTTGTTCTAATAAGACCTTACTTACTGTCGAGGCAGTTGCTCGGCCTGACGGGAATGCCTCCACCCATGAGGTCAGATGGTCCACTATGACCAGCAAGAACTCGACCCACTGGTGGCAGCTCAGTAAAGTCCACCTGGATGCTTTGGAATAGTCTGATTCCAGGAGGTCGTCCCCCTTTTGGAAGCTGGCGTTGGGCAGCCCTGTTAGTCCTTCGACAAACAAGACAACCGTCCACCAGTTGTCGAGCCATAGTATATAGGCCGGGGGAAACATACTTTGTCAGTATAGCATCACACAGGTTTTGGACATCCCAATGACTGCCCTGGTGCAGTTGCTGAAGGACTTGCCTCATACTTGCTTTGGTCAGTACCTCTCTGCCGTCAGGTAAGAGCCATCATCCTTCCGAGTTCTCAACTGCTCCGAGAGTTGAGGCTTTCTCTTTTTCCTCCTGAGTAAAACTAGGAGAGGGTAGACTAGGGAAGTACAGGTATCAAAGCCATTATGAGAGATTTCCTGATCTCCGGCTCCCTTGGCCTCCAGGTCTGCTAATCTATTTCCCCTTACCTCAAAAGAATTTCCCATCTGATGTCTCTTTACATGTATTACTGCTATATTCCTAGGAGTCAGAATATTTTCTAGTATCTCTCTGACTAGTGTATGATGAACCAGTTCTTTACCTTTACTGTTTACATATCCTCTTTCCTCCCAAATCCTCCCAAATACATGCACCACACCCCGGGCATATTTAGAATCAGTATATATATTCCCATCTTGGTCACACAATAATTTTAACGCTTGATTTAAAGCATACAATTCACAGCAATTCACAAGTTTGAGCAGACCAATGGGCAGGTAGACTGCCCTTGGTAACAGTGGAAGTTCTAACAAACCTATTTCTTTTCCCATTTACCATCCTAGAAGAACCATACATAAATTCTAAACAAATGTTTATCATAACCTTGTGTTGATAACAATAAGGAATTTGTCCCAATGAGTTTATATCCAAGTAGATCTTTCATAAGTGAACATTATTCATACAAATCAGTTTGTTTTTAAAAACACCCAATGCAAATACAATCATATACAGAATGTCTAATTCCACACAAGAGAATTCAAGAAGTTTTGATAATAGATTCCCATTAACTTGTAATGGGAGAGACATTCTGCTATTCTGAAACATAAGGTCTTATCAAGTATTCTGATAAAGAGGCAGCAGGGGGGGAGGTTTGCAGAACTAAGAGGCAGGGAAACTGAGGCAGGACTGAGTCAGGACAATAATTCAAAGTTAAAACATAAGCTAGCCAATCATAGTCTAGCAAATTTTCAGCTAGAGTCCCCTGTAAAGGCCTTTTGTCTCCGCAGCCTTCTCCAAACCCAGCATCTGCTAAAATCAGGTGTGTCTAGCTAGTGGACAGGTAAAGAGCTTTTTCAACTTTTTGCAGCCTCTCCCTTATCTGTAGAGACAAGAGAGCGAGACAAAAGGAGACCTTTCGTCAATCGCAGCAATTCTTTTTTTTTTTTTTTTTTTTAATTTTTTTTATTATATATATATATATATATTTTATAATATTATCCCTTGTATTCATTTTTCCAAATTACCCCCCCTCCCTTATTCCCTCCCCCCGACGACAGGTAATACCATACATTTTACATGTGTTACAATATAGTCTAAGTACAATACATGTGTGTGAATATCATTTTCTTGTTGCACAATAAACATTAGAATCCGAAGGTACATGCAACCTGGGCAGACAGATATTAGTGCTAACAATTTACATTCCCCTCCCAGTGTTTCTTCTCTGGGTGTATCTACCTCTGTCCATCATTGATCAATTGGAAGTGAGTTGGATCTTCTTTATGTTGAAGATTTCCACTTCCATCAGAATACATCCTCATACAGTATCGTTGTTGAAGTATACAGTGATCTTCTGGTTCTGCTCATTTCACTCAGCATCAGTTGATTTAAGTCTCTCCAACCCTCTCTGTATTCCTCCTGCTGGTCATTTCTTATTGAGCAATAATATTCCATAACTTTCATATACCACAATTTGCCCAACCATTCTCCAACTGATGGACATCCATTCATCTTCCAGTTTCTAGCTACAACAAAAAGAGCTGCCACAAACATTTTGGCACATATATGTCTCTTTCCGCTCTTTAGTATTTCTTTGGGATATAATCCCAGTAGTAGCGCTGCTGGGTCAAAGGGTATGCACAGTTTGATAACTTTTTGGGCATAATTCCAGATTGCTCTCCAGAATGGCTGGATTCTTTCACAACTCCACCAGCAATGTATTAGTGTCCCAATTTCCCCACATCCCCTCCAACATTTGTCATTATTTGTTCCTGTCATCTTAGCCAATCTGACAGGTGTGTAGTGGTATCTCAGAGTGGTCTTAATTTGCATTTCTCTGATCAGTAGTGATTTGGAACACTCTTTCATGTGAGTGGATATAGTTTCAATTTCTTCCTCTGAGAATTGTCTGTTCATATCCTTTGACCATTTATCAATTGGAGAATGGTTTGGTTTCTTATAAATTATGGTCAGTTCTCTATATATTTTGGAAATGAGACCTTTGTCAAAACCTTTGTTTTTAAAAATATTTTCCCAATTTGTTACTTCCCTTCTAATCTTGTTTGCATTAGTATTATTTGTACAGAAACTTTTTAGTTTGATGTAATCAAAATCTTCTATTTTGTGATCAATAATGATCTCTAGTTCTCCTCTGGTCATAAATTCCTTCCTCCTCCACAAGTCTGAGAGGTAGATTATCCTCTGTTCCTCTAATCTATTTATTATCTCCCTCTTTATGCCTAAATCATGGATCCATTTTGATCTTATCTTGGTATATGGTGTTAAGTGTGGATCCATATCTAATTTCTGCCATACTAATTTCCAGTTTTCCCAACAGTTTTTTCCGAATAATGAATTTTTATCCCTAATGTTGGAATCTTTGGGTTTGTCAAAGATTAGATTGCTATAGATGTACCCTTTTTTGTCCTTTGTATCTAATCTGTTCCACTGATCTACCGGTCTATTTCTTAGCCAATACCAAATGGTTTTGGTGACTGCTGCTATATAATATAGCTTTAGATCAGGTACACTTAGACCACCTTCCTCTGAGTTTTTTTTCATTAGTTCCCTTGCAATTCTTGACCTTTTATTCTTCCATATGAATTTTGTTGTTATTTTTTCTAGGTCATTAAAATAGTTTCTTGGGAGTCTGATTGGTATAGCACTAAATAAATAGATTAGTTTGGGGAGTATTGTCATCTTTATTATATTCGCTCGGCCTATCCAAGAGCACTGAATGTCTTTCCAATTATTTAAATCTGATTTTATTTTAGTGGCAAGTGTTTTGTAATTTTTCTCATATAATTCCTGACTTTTCTTTGGTAGATGGATTCCGAAATATTTTATACTCTCAACATATGTTTGGAATGGAATTTCTCTTTGTATCTCTTGCTGTTGCATTTTGTTAGTGATATATAAAAATGCCGAGGATTTATGTGGATTTATTTTGTATCCTGCCACTTTGCTGAAATTTTGAATTATTTCTAGTAGCTTTTTAGCAGAGTCTTTGGGGTTCTCTAAGTATACCATCATGTCATCTGCAAAAAGTGATAGTTTAATTTCCTCATTTCCTACTCTAATTCCTTGAATCTCTTTCTCGGCTCTTATTGCCGAGGCTAGCGTTTCTAGTACTATATTGAATAGTAATGGTGATAGTGGGCAACCTTGTTTCACTCCTGATCTTACTGGGAAAGGTTGCAGTTTATTTCTATTGCATATTATGCTTACTGACGGTCTTAAATATATACTCCTGATTATTCTAAGGAATAATCCATTTATTCCTATACTCTCAAGAGTTTTTAGTAGGAATGGATGTTGGATTTTGTCAAATGCTTTTTCTGCATCTATTGAGATGATCATATGGTTCTTATTAATTTGATTATTAATATGGTCAATTATATTAATAGTTTTCCTAATATTAAACCAGCCCTGCATTCCTGGAATAAATCCTACTTGATCATAGTGTATTATCTTGGAGATGATTTTCTGAAGTCTTTTTGCTAATATCTTATTTAAGATTTTAGCATCAATATTCATTAAGGAGATTGGTCTATAATTTTCTTTCTCAGTTTTCGATCTACCAGGTTTAGGTATCAGTACCATGTCTGTGTCATAAAAGGAATTTGGTAGGACTCCTTCATCCCCTATTTTTTCAAATAATTTATATAACATTGGGGCTAATTGTTCTTTAAATGTTTGGTAGAATTCACATGTGAATCCATCTGGCCCTGGGGATTTTTTCCTGGGGAGTTGATTAATAGCTTGTTCTATTTCTTTTTCTGAAATGGGACTATTTAAGCAATTTATCTCCTCCTCTGTTAATCTAGGGAGCCTATATTTTTGGAGGAAGTCATCCATTTCACTTAAGTTATCAAATTTATTGGCATAAAGTTGGGCAAAGTAACTCCTTATTATTTCTCTAATTTCCTCTTCATTGGTGGAAAGATCCCCCTTTTCATTTGTAAGACTATCAATTTGATTTTCCTCTTTCTTTTTTTTGATCAAATTTACCAAAGGTTTATCTATTTTATTGGCTTTTTCATAAAACCAACTCTTGGTTTTATTTATTAATTCAATAGTTTTTTTACTTTCAATTTTATTGATTTCTCCTTTTAATTTTTGTATTTCGAGTTTAATTTTTGGTTGGGGGTTTATAATTTGGTCTTTTTCTAGCCTTTTAAGTTGTAAGCCCAATTCGTTAATCTTCTCTTTCTCAATTTTCTTCAAATAAGCCTCTAAAGATATAAAATTTCCCCTTATTACCGCTTTAGCTGCATCCCAAAGATTTTGATATGATGTCTCATCATTATCATTATCTTGGGTGAAATTGTTAATTGTTTCTATAATTTGCTCTTTCACCCAGTCATTCTTTAAGATGAGATTATTCAGTTTCCAATTACTTTTTGGTCTATTTACCCCTAACTTTTTACTGAATGTAGCTTTTATTGCATTGTGATCTGAGAAGAAGGCATTTATTATTTCTGCCTTCCTACATTTAATTTTGAGATCTTTATGTCCTAATATATGGTCAATTTTTGTATAGGATCCATGGACTGCTGAGAAGAAAGTATATTCCTTCCTATTGCCATTCAGTTTTCTCCAAAGGTCTATCATACCTAGTTTTTCTAATGTTCTATTTACTTTTTTAATTTCTTTCTTGTTTGTTTTGTGGTTTGATTTGTCTAAATCTGAGAGTGCAAGGTTGAGATCTCCCACTATTATAGTTTTACTGTCTATTTCTTCTTACAGTTCTCTTAACTTTTCCTTTAGAAAGTTAGATGCTATACCACTTGGTGCATATATGTTTAGTATTGATATGGCTTCATTATTTATGCTACCTTTCAGCAGGATATAGTTTCCTTCCTTATCTTTTTTAACGAGATCTACTTCTGCTTTTGCTTGATCTGAGATAAGGATAGCTACCCCTGCTTTTTTGGCTTTACCTGAAGCATAATAGGCTCTGTTCCAACCTTTTACCTTTACTCTGTATGTATCTCCCTGCTTTAAGTGTGTTTCCTGTAGGCAACATATTGTAGGGTTCTGCTTTTTGATCCAATCTACTATCCGTCTCCGTTTGATGGGATCGTTCATCCCATTTACATTTACAGTTAAAATTACTAATTCTGTATTTCCTGCCATCGTATTATCCCCAGATTATGCTTTTTTCCCTTGACCCCCCTGATCCCCCTCCCCGATATTTAATTTACAGACCCCCCTTGTGACGCGCAACCCTCCCTCTTTTTTTTTTTTTTTTTTTTTTTTTTTAGGATCCCTCCCCCCTCCCTCCAAGTCCCTTCACTTATTCCCCTTTTCCTTTTCCCTTTTCCTCTCCCCCCTTTTAATGAGGTGAGAGAAAATTCTCTGAAAAACAAATATGTTAATTATTTACTCTTTGAGCCTCTTCTGATGAGAGTAAGATTCACACAATGATTCTCCCCCTCACTAAGTTCCCTCAGATATGGTGTATTTTCTATGTCTCTTCCTGGGATGTAGTTTCCCTCTTTTTATCACTCCTTCCCCTTTTTCTGAACCGACCTCCTTCCCTTTACTACACCCCCCTTTTTTTCTTTTATATCAGTAAAATCAAATTATCCTTGAGTATTTTTTATATACCCACAACAGAGTTACAGTTCTCAAGGGTTCTGTGTACCTTTTTCTGTTTCTCTTCAGTCTTGTGGATGTAGATCAAATTTTTTGTTTAAGTCTGGTTTTTTTCTTAGAAACATATAGAATTCCTCTGTTTCATTGAATGACCATCTTCTTCCGTGGAAAAAGATGCTAAACTTAGCTGGGTAGTTCATTCTTGGTTGCAGTCCTTGATCTTTTGCCTTACGGAATATCAGGTTCCAGGCCCTTCTATCTTTTAATGTGGAGGCAGCCAGATCTTGGGTGACCCTTATTGTGGCACCTTGGTATTTAAATTGTTTTTTTCTAGCTGCTTGCAGGATTTTCTCCTTTGTGTGGTAATTCTGCAGCTTAGCCACAATATTCCGTGGTGTTCTTTTTTTAGGGTCTATTTCAGAAGGAGTTCGATGAATTCTTTCCACATCTACTTTCCCTTCTGTTTCTATTATCTCTGGACAGTTCTCTTTGATAATTTCCTGTAAAATAGAATCTAGGCTCTTTTTTTGGTCATAGTTTTCTGGAAGTCCAATAATCCGCAGATTATCTCTCCTAGATCTATTTTCCAGGTCTATAGATTTTCCCAGTAAGTATTTGACGTTGTTCTCCAGCTTCTCATTTTTTTTGTTTTGTTTGACTGATTCTTGGGTTCTCTGTGAATCATTCATTTCTATTTGTTCCATCCTGACTTTTAAGGAGTTATTTTCTTCTTTCACAGTTTTTAGTTCTTTTTGTAAATGCCCAATTTCGTTTTTAAATGAATTATTTTGCTCTATTGAATTTTTTTCCATTTCCCTAATTTTTTTTTTTTGAGAATTATTTTCTTTTTCCAATTCAGAAATTCTATTTTCTTGAGACTTTTTTATCTTTTCCAATTCAGAAATCCTACTTTCCTGTGTTTTTTTAACCTTTTCTAATTCACTAATTTTGTTTCCCTGCATCTCCTGTGAATTCTTTATTTTTTCCAACTCCAATTTCAGGACGTTGTT
The DNA here is from genome assembly GCF_048593235.1 of Sminthopsis crassicaudata. NCBI lineage: Eukaryota > Metazoa > Chordata > Mammalia > Dasyuromorphia > Dasyuridae > Sminthopsis > Sminthopsis crassicaudata. The sequence continues at coordinate 246,023,338 of NC_133619.1, forward strand.
ATTCTCTATCATAACTTCCCTTTCCTTGCCCCATTTTTCTTCGATCTCCCTCAATTTCTTAAGAGCTTCTTCTAGGAGAGAGTTATGTGATGGGGGGCAGGAATCGTTCCCCTTTAGGTTGTTATCTTCTGAATCTTTGCTGTTAACTTCCTCGGGGTTGGGTACCCGCTCTTTCTCTGTATAGAAGGAATCTATAGTTTTTCTAGCTTTTTTGCTCATACTTAAAAAATGTTTTGTGGTCTGTCCCTGGGGTAGGAAATTATTTACTTCTTTACCAGCTTCCTCCCAGACCGGATGGATGCAGCGGCCCCTGCGCCCGCGCTAAGAGAGAGCTCTGGGAGAGAGTTCCCCACCCCCTCCCTGGAAGCGCCTCAGAGGTGATTAGCACTGCTGTGCTTTGAGGGCGTAGAATAGTGAAGACAGCAAGAAGCTCAGCCTATGTGTCCGGGTGGGGAGTGGATGTCTGCAGCAGGTGACGTGAGAAGCCCCTGCGCTCAAACTGGAAGTGTCTGCCAGAAACCGCGGTCCCTAGTTCAAAGGTTCTGCTTCTCTGGGACTTCCTGGAGCTGAGTTCCACTCCCTCCAGCTAAGCTAGGCCGTGTGTGTTGCCTTGGGCCGTATCCACCCACTTGTCAGTCTCTTAACTATTCTCAGGAGGTAGCTGAGGCCACACCCCCTGGTGCCGAGTCTGCCGAGTCACCCCCAGGGTGGGGGGGGAGGGGGAATCTAATCTGAGTTTTAAAATATTTTGGCTTTCTCTTCTGAACTGCTAAATAATTAGCAGAGAAGAGCTAACAGCCTGGGCCAGATTCCTTTACCTCAGTGGCTTCTCTGATCCCAGAGCCCCTCCCAGCGCAATGGGCGCAGTGTGCCCCTACCCCACCGTCTGTGCTGGTCTTTCTTATTCCTCCCCTGAGAACTGACCTTTCCTGTTGAAACTCCAGATTCTCTTCAGCTGGTAAGTCGTGCTTCCAGTCCTTGTGGTATCTATCAGTCCTGAGCTAATTTTGAGACTTAATTTATCTAATTGGTTGTGAGGGAGTGAGGACGTTCACTGAGTCGTGTGTTTCCTCTCCGCCATCTTGGCTCCGCCCCCCAATCGCAGCAATTCTTAAAACAATTGTGCCGAGCATAGAGCTCTAACAACGATCCAGGCCAGAAGCAGCCTGGATGTCCAGTGCAAAAAAAGAAAAAAAATCTTTTACCTTTTCCAGAGTTCCGTTCAGTACCCAAATTATGTCTATTTTCGAGGTCCTTCATCAGGGAAACAAAATGATGAGGTAAGCAAAGAGTAAGTAGTTTCCAATTAGGCCTGAACTGAAATAAGACATCAGTTTTTCCCAATTTTCTGACCAGTTGAAATCTCAGTTTCCCTTCCCCCCCCCTGTTTACAGAAATTATCATATTATACACAACAGACTAGTAAATTTCCCAAAATAGCAATAGTCATACAGTTTTATACAGCAATAGTTCTGTTCTCCAGGGGACAAAAAGGAAGCAGGATTAAAATTTTTGCAAATAACCCTATCAAATTATCAGATCAAATTAAAATAATCTTTAAACAAGGAGACTATCACGCATGTAAATAAATATTGAATAACTTGTTTTCAGAAAACTTCAGTTCCAACTCCTTAGAACAGTTATAGACTTGAAAAATAAAAATAAAACATTCAGTTATCAACACCATATAAATGTAGGCTTTTCCTTTAAACAGTAGAAATAATTAATATCTAAATCAGCAAGGAGGTGCAGTTATTAAAAACAAAAAACCCCACTATACTTAATGGGAGGGACCTCTCCACGTGGTCACCCTTCCCCCACACCACCATGCTTCCCGACCCAATATATCATAGCTCCATTTAAAGTATTAATTACTTTTACAAATCAATCTTTCCTGTCCCGTCTTTAAGTAAATATATATGTATATATTTTTAAACTTTACACTTCAATGTTTGCATGTAACTGACCCAAATTTCATAAAACTTAATACATGCCCAACAGAGCTGACAAATACTTAAGGCATAGCTCAGTTACAAATTACCCATACCTCTAGCAAACACACCATCGAAGTAGGGAGATACAACCACAACCTCCCCTAAGTAAGCTACCAGCATTGTTTTAAAAACCTATGTTTTAACTTAAAATCCCAATCACAGCTTTAATTCCCAATAATATAAAACTACTTTGCTATCATATTTAAAACAATGAACTTCACCAAATAGCAGTTTCTTTCCCCTGGCCCACGTGGCCCTGCTGCAGTCAGGACACGTGGGAGGAAGAGGAAGAAAGCCACCATCTTCACTCGCTCAATCCCACATACTTCCCCATGTACAGGGTTTCTGATCCCAAATGGGATCTACTAACAGCTATTTCTGGTCAGCTGAAACGACCCCTGCTTCAAAAGACCTAGTTCTCCTCCCTGCCCGAAGGCCCCTGGAAGGGCTAATGGAATTAAATCCTCTCAGGTCCTTCCTTTCAGGTACCATTTAATCCTTTTGGCACCACCAGTCTGCAACAAAACAACAATACCTTATCATCTTTTTCTTGCTTTTTATTTTTCCTCATATTTTGGCAGTTTGTTCCAATTACTTAATTTATCTCCCAAGGGACTATCTACCGGTATTTTCTGATATTTTTCTCATTTCTCTCCGCGAGGGCTGGCTGGGACTAGGCCACACCCATTGAATTTGGAAGGAGTTTAACAGACTCCTAAACGCCCAAACACGCTAACTGTCACCAGTTAACTCAGTCACCCAGGAAGGCCTAGCTCTCTTCCTGTCTACCGTCTACAGCCCCCTCCAGAACCTATAACAAGACTCAAGGGGCTTCACAGGACGCTTACCTCCACTGGGTTGCTGCGCAACAAATTACTTGACTGATCTGTCCTCCACCAACCGGTTGGGATTTTCACCGCGGAGTTTCCGTTGCTTTTCTCTGAGTTTCTCCACTTCGGGTCCACTCTACGTCAGGGAGCAAGGAGAAGCCCCTGGAAGCTGGTGGGCTGCCTAAATCAAGGCAGGGCGCCATCCCACTAGCACCCAGGAGTTCACTTACTCACCGAGTAAAGGATCCCGGACGAGCCCCCAAACTGTGTGGTACGGAAATGGTGAAGGGTCACCATTTAATAAAAAAAAAGCTGGAGAGAGCTCTAGAGAAAAGCAAAGTTTATTGTACATTCTCGCGAGAAGGGCGTCCCACTCTTCGAGTAGACTATCAAAGAGAGGAAGCGCCTCCTGTGGGCAGGACAGCACCTTTAATCCCTAACGCAAAACGCCCCCTCCCACCACTGACCCTCATCCTCATTGGCTGAGAGTCTTACATTCTAAACGCGAGATCTACCCATGAAATTGAACTTGACCAATAAGTACATAGTTGCCCATATTTGGATGAAATAGGGAGATAGCATAGGAGGGGAAGGCAATGTCCTTTACTTGAACTTCAAAGTCCTTCAGGCCTACTAGAATTCTGAAGTAGATGAAGCCTTACTCGATTTTCGCAACTGTCTTGAGAGATCTCACCTTATCTCATTCCCTATGGTCACAACAGTTAGTATGTCTCAGAGGCAGAGGACTTCAACTCAAATCATCCCAATTTGAAGACCAGCCTTCTATCTACTAGACTAGGGGTTCTCAAACTATGGCCAGTGGGCCAGATGTGGCCCACTGAGGACGTTTATGCACAGGTTATGGCAAATGGGCTGAGGGGCAGAGACAGAGTGTGAGTTTTTGTTTTTACTATAGTCCGGCCCTCCAACAGTCTGAGGGACAGTGAACTGCCCCCCCTATTTAAAAAGTTTGAGAACCACTGATAATATATGTTTTAATCCTTATGGTTCAGAGCTATGTTGTAGATATTTTACATACACTCAATTCAGTGATAAGAAACAAGTACTGAGAAGCTTAGTTACAATAATCTTACAATCCAAGTAGTTTCATTTCCTTTGACATTGCTTGAGCTCAGATATTTAGTTGTGACTCTCAAAGTCTTTTCTGACTTCATCAATATTTAAAGGTAATGTTGTTTTGGACAGTCCAAGTTTAAATCTTGTCTCTGACTTGCTAATTGTGTGAACTTGCACAGCACAAGTGATTTCTGTTTCCTTAGCCTTGATCTTCTCATCTGTAAAACTGTAATATATATGTGTGTATGTGTATGTATATATGTATATATATATATATATATATACATATATATATATATATATAATAACTATAATATAGAGTTGTAGAGAAAGAACTTTGTGAAATTTAAAGCAGTTAGTAACATTGATTTAGTATGCGTTATTGGACATGTAATTGGTGAAAAATAAAATATTAAATTAATAAGTATGTGCTATTGCTAAAACAATGGGATGTATTCTATTTTTTATGTAGATTTTGGTCTCCTCTTGTTCTATTTTTTCTTACTCTATTAAAAAAACAATCTCAGAGGCTAGTCTTATACATAGGATTCTTTTTGAAGTGCTCAAAAATCTTTTCTTTGGGAAAACCACATTTGACCACACAATTGAATTTGAATGCATGCATGCATAGACACAAACATAAACACATACACACACACACACACACACACACACACACACACATGCACACACAGCCTTCTCAGATCTTTCCTTGTCTTCATCTCAACCCTTTTGATTCCCCATTTATAATGCTTTGTAACTTGATTTTTAAAGCTATAAAACAGGTGCTATATGAGAAGATAAGGGGCATAGTAACTATGCAAAGATGGAAGAAATGAGGAACATTAAAAAGAAAAATCTCTGAGTAATGTTTTAGATCATGATGTATTTTAAGAAAGGGTTTATATTTGCAGCTTCCACAGAAGAGTGAAAAAGACAAAAAGTGAATTGAAGAAAGAGAAAAGTCAGATAAAAATTTGTCTGACTTGGATAGTTTAATGCTATGTCTGCCTGAATTTAGAGGTAGTTTTAAGGAAAAATTTTAAGTTCCTTCCTAGCTCTGTGATTTTACCATTGTTTTCTGTCATCTTTATGTCCATATTCTTATTTTTGAAATGGCTATCTGTTTAGTCAATTTTTATATTAGTTAGAGATAGGATTTATACACCTGGACCCAGTTATTAAAAATTGTCATTGAAGTGATAGGTGGAAATAGATTGCACCTATGATTAATTTTTATTTTATCCAATAAAATCAATTTCTTTGACATTATTTTAATAATTTATAATAATGTTGATATTTGTATCATTCTTTGTCTATATCTTTTTTATATTTTAAGTTAAAAATTTTAATTAAAAATCTATTTACTCTCTCCAATCTTTCCCTATCCCCAAGTTGAAAAGAAAAATGGAACCCTTGTAATATTATATAAAGTCAGGCAAAACAAATCCTCCCATTTGCCGTATCTTTGTCAAGAGGTACTAAGATATTTCACCAAGGATCCTCTGACATAGTAGATGATATTTGCATTGATAAAAGTTCTCAACATTTTTGAAGTTTTAAAATTTATGTTGGTATATAAATTATTCTAAATTATTCTTCTAGTTCTGTTTACTTTAATTCAGTTCATACAAGTCTTCCAAGTTTCTCTAAAGCTATTCCTTTCTTATTTTCTTTCAGCACATTAGTATTCCATTATATTCATATCAAACTTTGTTCAGTCATTTCTCAATTGGTAGACATTCTCTTATTTTCTAGGTCTTTGCCACTGTCCAGTCTAGTCTGATGATAGATTTTAATTCATTTTCCTGACTCTAGAATTGTTGCTCTATGCACTGTACAACTTAGCTGCCCCTACTTAAAGCTATCTTCCATTGCTTTGGTGCTGGTTGTCATGAAGATGCAAGTTAATTACACTATTAAAGCTAGGTAATGAACTTATATTGGTTTTACTGATGAACGTAGTATTAGAACAAGATCCCTGTGTCAAACATGTACCAGACACCCTGGTGTGTAATTGCTAGTAAACATTTTTGTTCATTTGAGTCTTTTTCCTTCTTTTTAAAATCTACTTCCCACATACATTTTAGGTGACCATAATGTGCATTTATTGCAATGTCAATAAATCTTTAAAATAATTAAATTTTAGATAAATATCTTAATCAGAGATTAATTGAAGGTTTTTTTTTTTCCTTTCTATTCCAGGATTATACCTTGACCATGTATTTTCAGCAGTATTGGAGAGATAAGAGGCTAGCCTATGCTGGGATCCCTCTGAACCTCACACTCGACAATAGAGTGGCTGATCAGCTGTGGGTCCCTGACACATATTTTCTAAATGACAAGAAATCTTTTGTGCATGGAGTGACAGTGAAAAACCGAATGATCCGCCTTCACCCTGATGGAACTGTATTATATGGACTCAGGTCTGTCTACCATTGGTTAGGATTACTTTCTCACATGGTTATTGTTCCCTTAAATAAGGTTATTAATGTGGGAGGTGTGGAGAAAGGGATTTTTAGGTAAATTAAGATACTTACATTAAGCATATCAATTAAAATTTTTTACACAAATTTAAAACTTTGAATATGATAGTTATTACTATTTATAGTTATAGTGATGGAAAAATTTGTACTTTTAGGTTCATTTTATTCATTTGAATTATTCTCTCAGGAAAAATGTTAACTTTTTGGCCTGAATTTCCCTAGCACAATCTCTAAAGTTTCTCATCAATGTTTTAGTTGTTACTTTCAAAATTCATAGGTCCATCATTGAAAAAAATCTTGAGTTCTCAATGCTGTCTTTAAAAAAATTGATACTATGCATTTCTATGTGAATAGCCAAGTTTTCATGTACATACAATTTTTATTTCACTCTCTTCTTTGTTTAGAGTCTATAATTCTGTCAAAAGGGGAAAATTGATCTGGGATAGCGGTTGTTTGGAGCAGGAGATGGAGGAGAGTAGAATCCAGATTTGTTATTTTATCAGAGTATGTAACTCTTTTGGGGGAACTCCTTTTATAAATGGAATTTAGAAACTGTTATTTATGAAGAGATTTAATGAATTACTTGTGGATACTGAAATGTTATGTCTTGTTCATAATCTGATGCCTAACATTTATGAGATTAAGGACTTGAACTCAGGTTTTCCAAAGCCAGCACCCTATGTCAGATTGCCTTTGTAATCAATTGATATTGCTTTCTAATACTCATCTAAAATATTTTTAATGAACATTTCCAAACCTTTCTATTGATTATGGTTTGAGATTAACTTTTCTTTTATAAATTTCCACAAATAAGATACGATTTCTTTAAGAAAAATCTTCCCTTAGGATTATTTGAGGTATACTCATGGGTTATAAGAAGATATATTTGGAGGATTCTGTGAAAATCACCTTTAAAGTTTACAACTTCAAAACCTTTGAGAAGTCACTATGGAGCTAAGAATCAATATGATCAACATGTTAAACTCCATTGATATTTATTATTGTTTTTAAACATTAACTATGTACAGATTATAAATGTTAATCCTATCCTTGCAGAGGAGAGGACACAATGTGATTTCAATATTCTTACTTTGACTACTAGGTTAAGATGGTCAACAATTGAAATTTCCTTGTATGGGGATATATAGGAAATGAGTTCTGGTGCTAATGGCATCATTACAATTATAAAATGTATGGTAGAAAATGCAATGAATTTGGAATAAGTATATATGGGTTCCAATCCTGTCTCTGATCCTGTAGGATCTTTGACAAGTTACTTAAATAGCACTTAACACAGTGCCTGGCATATAGAAGTCATTTAATAATAATTTCTCTTATATGATTCTTGTGGACAATGTAGAAAGATGTGAACCAGATGATAGAATATGTGTGTTTACATACAGATACATATATACATATACATATACATATACATATACATATACATATACATATATATATAAGCATACATACACAGAGATGCTTTTGGAACTAGGTACCATTTTCCCTAAATATATTGGTGAAATCAACTTACAGAAAGGTAGATAAATCTAGTTTACATTGCTTTTGTTGAGTAGTTAGATAAAATGAATCTATGGTAAAACTAAATGATTGCTAAGTTCTTAGAATGGAGTAGATTCTTTGTAATCTTGTTTTCTGGATGAGGCATTGACTCATTGCTTCTGAGTTTTGGGTTTGTTTTTTTTTGTTTTTGTTTTTTTTGATAGATATTGATTGAATGTTATTCTTTACTAAGGTAGATTGTAGCCTTTAGTTCATATTGAGACTATAGCCAGCAAAGCTATTAAGTCTTTGAGGCATGTGGAATTACCTTTGAAGGCTTGTTTTCCCTTAGTTACATAGTTTCATTACTTACTTACATAGTGATAAGTACTAAATTAGAATAGTTTAGAAACAAACAAAAATTACTGTAGGCCCAACAAAAGATAATACACTCCTTCCTATGAACAGATAATTTTATTGACATACCAACTATTATCAAATAAGGCCTATATTCCTCTATGTTTTTAATTGAATATGTTAATATATGAGAACATTTCAAAGGATTTATTCTTGCATTTTAAACAGAATTAGCTAAAATTTAGCCTTCTGAATCTTGCCTTATGCATCTCTACTTCATCTTATCTCTTATCTCAAATAGATTTCTTGTCCCAAGAGGAGTGGTCACTATTATCTGTAGTCATCATTTATCACAAAAAACTTTAAATTTTCACTATTTCTTACTGATATCTATAAAGATCCAATAAAACATAAAAATGACATGCCTTTGGGGGTCTGAAGTATAGAGTAGTAGTAGAGCTTTTAGGGTCAACTCCTTGATAATGAACTGGGAATAGTTCCCTGTAAACTGAAGAATACAGGTCTTTTACATCCATCAAGACCCCTTGACAATAACACTACTTGAAAAACCCTTGCTTGAAATCATACCCTTTCCTGACAGTGTATAAGAGCATAAGAAATTTGGTTGACTCTGATGCATTTCTAATTTCAAACACAAGTAAATACCCACAAAGAAGGGTCATCAATATAACACAAATCATGATGTTCAGGGATTTCAGGGTAGATTAAAGTGTTATTTAAGCAATTCATCATAAAAGAATTACAGAAGAAAAATGTTGGGTATTGGTGAAATTACAGGATCCAAGGAGCACAAAAGTATATTCATCAAGTCTAAATTAGGTCTGGAAGATTATGTCCCATTCAGATCCTTGGCAGAAAGAGATTATCAATCGATTTTTATCAAGTATCAATCAATTTTTATCAAGTGTTTACTATATGTCTGGGCACTATGCTAGTTGCTAAGAATACAAATGAAGAAGAAAGAAGGAGAAGGAGAGGAAGAAAAGGAGGAGGAAGAGCAGGAGGAGAAGAAGAAGGAGGAGAGGAAGAAGAAGAAGGAAGAGGAGAAAGAGGAGGAGGAGAAGGAGGAAGAGGAGGAGGAGGAGAAAGAGGAGGAGGAGGAGAAGAAGAAGAAGAAAGAAAAAGGAAGTTAGTAGAAGAATATTCCTTTTCACAGTGAGCTTAAAGGGTTTTTTCCACTTGAAATTATCATTTCATTTTGCATAGTGAAACTATAATGTTAAATCATTTTAAATCCATTTTTATCTTCAGTTCCAAACTCTTTCCCCCCACCTCTACTGTCTCACACATCAAAAACACAAAAACACAAAATTCATTTCAAATATGTATAGTTGAGTGAAGTAAATTCCAGCATTAATCTTGTCCAAAAATAAATAAATAAATAAATAGGAGAGAAAAAGAAATATAACACACACAAAAAAATTAAAGATACTTTAATTTATGCTGAGTCCACCATTGAACTTACACACACAGACGCACACACACAACACACACACACATACACACACACGTGTATGTATGTATTTAAGTTCACAAGTATATATGTATATAGAGTAGTTCAAATGTTAGGGGAAGTGGAAGAAATAAGTGTGTAATGTGTATTATGTGCAAGGTACTATGCTAAGTGCTTTATAAGTATTTTGTTTGATTCTATGAGATAGGAGAAAGAACACTGTTGCAATTAGAAAAATCAGTAAAGGCTTCAAACAGAACATAGTGCTTGAACAACATCTTAAAGGAAGAGAGGGACTCTAGGATTCCTGTAGGGAAAGAAGCAAGTGCATTCCAAATGGCAGGGAACAGGTCTTAGATACAATGTTATACATGAGGATTAAAAAGACCAGTCTGACCATAATGAACAGTAAAAGAAGAGATATTTTTCGATTAACATAGGCTAAATAGTTTGGAGTCATAATGTTCAGAATCTTTTAAACTATACAGAGGAGTTCATATTTTATCCTGGTGGCTAGGCAATAGAAAGCTACTGGTGTTCATCAAGTAGGAAAGTCATATATAATTGGATCTGGGTTTAGGAAAATTACTTTCCCATTATTACTTATCTCCCATTTATTCTACATATCATTTGTTTATACTTAATTTGTTTGCATGTTATTTTGTTCTTTAAACAGAATGCTTCTTGGGGATAGGACTGTCTTTTAGTCTTTTTATATCTGCACCACAGCACAATATCTGGCAAATAATAGTTATGTAATAAATGTTTATTGATTGATTAGTTGATTGATTCTGGAAAAGCTTATTATAGTCATTAAGAAACAGTTTTTCACATGTAGAGTACCTGAGAATCTTCTGAAGGGAAAATTGTGTAGTCTGAATCAGAATTTTGAGAGACTTAAGGTAGAGACATCAAGTAGCAATCCGTTGCAATAATCTGGAGAAGAGATAATTAAATGAGATTGTGTTTCTCCATTGTCGTCCACTTTGTATTCTGACTCAAATAGTCCCAAGAATCAGCAGTGAAGGCAGAGTCCTTTTCTAATGCTTGATTGTATAAAGGAATTGATGCAGCCATAGGTTGTTGTTGTTATCTTAACAATGTTGGTCCATCAATTAGGAAAATTAATGGCTAGGTTAACTCTTATTTGATATGAATTTATATGAATATCCCTAGGGACAAGATATGAGAAAGCAATAAATGTGATCTGATGGAATAGAGATTTTATGTCTATATTAATCACAATTGTTGGGGGCAGTGAGAACATGAGATATTGTCTTTAATAACACCAATATATTCTAATACTTTATATATACAAATTTGTGGTTCTGAACCAATTGCAATTGAGGGAACAGAAAAGTGGCATATTGTCAGAATCTTCCTAAGTAATCCTAGGTTAAAGCCCCAAATGTACACAGTTACACATTATTTTCAGTCATATGTATTATAGTATAGGGGCTTGTATGTCTTGCACAAATCACAGTAATCAATTAAGAAACATTTTATCAAGCACTTATGAATGTCATGAACTGTGATAATATCAAATCGAATCAACAAGTGTTTATTTAGAGCCTATTATGTGCCTCGCATTGTACTATGAGTTGGGGATAAAGAGAAAAGTGAAACACAATCTCTACTCTTAAGGAACTCGTAGGCTAATGAGAGAGATGAAATGAAAATTATCAAGATATTGGATAAAACAAAGAGAAAGAATTTGGATTAAAGGGGTTGTGAAAGACTTCTTATAGAAGGTGGTATTTGGGCAGGGACTTGAACAAAGTTGAACCCTTTCTGTTATAATTCATAGGGAAAAGGCAGGTCAAAATTCAAGCAAATTATTTGCATGCCTCATGTATTCCATAGTCAGGGGTAGGGGGTGGGGGTGGGAAGGAGGCTTCAGGATCAGATGTCTTCTTTTAAAGTCAAATTCTCAGCTGAATAATCTGAACCTGGCAAGCCACTATTTTTTCTTAGAGTTTGTTTAATGTAGCCTTAATTCTATAGCAGTGTCGGCAAAAGCTTCCATTTGTTTTTGAAGAGAGCTAAAGGGAGTTGTCTAAATCTATGTGGACCATGAGCATAAATGGCTATCAATCAGAAATACCCCTCAGCAGGATATCTCAAAGATATTATCTGACTAAGCCAGATGATAGCCAACCAGAACTGCTTCTTACAGTGGTATTTATGAAGTATAGTATAGAAATCATAGGATGTGTTGGCTGCAGGGAAAAGTGGACCAAATCAGATGGGTGTTAACCAAGGGTGAAAAGAAGTGATGACATTATACTGGGTTAATGTACCAAGGAGGTTCGATCTCTGAGAAAATTGGAATGGATGGTACAGAGATTTGAGGTTAAATGATGTTAAGATGTTCAATCAAAGCACCAAAGAAGTTCCAACCCCTAAGGAACAGAGGAAGTAAATGAAATACAGGAAATAATGGAGTTAAAGCCACCTAATTTGGTATTTAATGCTTCTTTCTGAAATGAATGAGTTGTCCAGCCTTGGATTTTCTCAGTTTCTTGGCCCTGGCCTTTTTTGCAGGAATGTGTCTGCATATCTGTGAGCATTGTTGTTATAGCCATATGGCTCTATCGGTCCTTCATTTTCAAATATATTTCTTTGGGTAATATTGATCTTCATATATGAATATCCTTGAAAAGATTTCTCAGGTACCCTATATGTGAAAACTGTTTCTTAGTGACTATTGTAAGCTTTTCCAGAATCAATCAACTGATCAATCAATAAACATTTATTACATACCTATTATTTGCCAGATATTGTGCTGTGCTGCAGATATAAAAAGAGTAAACAGCAGTCCTATCCTCAAGAAGCATTCAGTTTAAAGAACAAAACAACATGCAAACAAATAAGTATAAACAATTAATATGTAGAATAAATAGGAGATAAGTAATAACAGCAATTCACTAGAATTAAGAAAAGTTGGGGAAGAATCCATCTGTAAAATACAATTCAGTCTCTTTGCCTCCCAAGCTTTACATTAGTCTCACATTTCTATAACATTTTGCCATTACCAAGTCTTTTATTTATATTACCTCACTTATATAAAAGAATGCAGCAGTTTATTCTATTTGACTATACTGTAAGTCCAGTATGGGACATTAGACAACAATCTTGTCTCACAAGCAGTTAACTCAATTTTGATTCTCAGATACAACGAGAAAATCTGGAGATAAAAAGAAAGGACATATTTGAAAAAATCACTTTAGTGGGTGTCTTAAACATGAGGTGGAGGGAGGAGAAACTTGAAAAAGGGATTTCAGAATTATGTGTTGCCCAAGCAAGAGATGAATGAAGACCTGAAATAGTTTTGTGTCCACTTGAAAGAAGAGAATGGTTCATATTTGAGAGATGCTGTTAAGAAAGAAATTAAAAGATTAGCCAACCGACTGCACATGTGCACTGAGTGAGAATGAAGACAAAATGTTGATACAAAAGTTGTGACTCTGGATGACTTAAAAGATGGTTATACCCTCAACAGAAATAGGAAAGGTAGGGGGAAAGAGTAGATTTTGGGGGAAAAATAATGATTTATATTGGACATATTTGGGTTTATGTGCTGTTGCAATGGCCAATTCAAAAAAATTCCATTTGAATTGGTGATGCAGCAGTGGAGCACAGAAAATACACTGGGGAATTTATCAGTATGGAGATGAAAATTGAAATGATAGGTACTTCTATGATCACCAAGTGAAAGAGAAATGTCTTCAAGGACACCCACTGTGAATGAATAAGACAAGGATGAAGATTAGCAAAAGAGACTGGAAAAAGGCAGGAAGAAAGAAGGAAAAGAACCAACAGACTGTAGGAGGTAGAGAAGGGGAGGAAAGGAAGGGGGGGAAGATAGTTACATAAAAATTTTATTACATAGTTAAAAAGGAATACTAAATTATGAGATTTGTAGTTTTGTGTGCAATCATCCCTTTTTCAGTGTTACTGTTTATTTTATTTTATAAATTACAAATAAAATAAATAAAAATTTAAATTAAAAAAATGATAAACCAAAAAGAAGTGAATATCCAGGGGGGACAAAGTAATTATTAGAAACAAATGCTTGAGAGTTCTATGAAAGATAAACTTGAAGAAAGAACATTGGTTGCAGATAGATTAGGAAGTGATTGATTGACTGGCATAGAAATACTTATCAGTTTATCAAATTCAATCTGAAACGATATCTCTAATGCAATTTGTCTTTGTGCTAATTAAAAATTTTATAAGCAATTTGTAATAAATCATACTTAGGAGAATTGTATGTAGCATAAAACTGATAAAAAACAGCTAAGTTAGTATGTCAAAAAAAAAGAGCAAGCTCAATAAAAAGATAATGAAAGTCTAGAATTATGAGTCAAAGTCAAAAGAAAATATTAGGTTAGACACTTGGGTTCAAAAATTCAACCTTTTACAAGTACAAAATGGGAAAGGCATGGCTAAATAAAAATTTATGTGAACAAGATCCTCATTTAGAATACAAGTTCAACAACAGGTAATCAAAAATGGCAGTCAAAAAAGGTAATCAGGAGCTATCCAGATCAATTGAAGTGTAATGTCCAAAATTAGGAAGATGATGGTCTGGCTGGACTCTGCCCTGATTAATCCATATCTGAATTGTCATGTTCAGATTTTCATGCTTTATTGCTAGAGGAAATTTATAAGCTAGATAGAAATTGAAGGAGGATAATCTAAACAGTGAAGGTTCTAGAGACCATATTATATAAGGTTGGAATGAAAGAAATAGGAATGTTTAGTGTAGAAAAGATATAAAGAAGAAATTATACCTTTCTTCAAGTATCAACAAATAACAACTGACATTTTGATAGCACTTTAATGTTTACTAAGTACTTTACATATACTCTTTAATTTGATCCTCACAATAACCATGTGATGAAGTGATATTATTATCCCTATTTTACTAATAAGAAAACTCAGAGTGGGAGATTTTAGGTTACATGCAATTTCATGTTTGTGTATATTCTAACACATTCAAGTGTCCATCATACTTATTTATGTACATGTAATTTTCTCCCTCCCTTCCTTAGATTGTAGACTCACTAAAAGCAGGTACTTTTTTTTTTTTTCTTATGATTCAGTGTCTTGCAATAATACACACTAAATTTTATTTAATAGAATTGGAACTACAACATCATTTCTATTAGATGGTAAAATTGATGATAAAAGTTGTACTTTTTTCCTCCTATGTATCCCCAATATTTAGAACATGATGGATATATAATATATTTTTTAAAAACTGAACCAGAGCACCATGGTACCACTGAAATGATTGAAGAAGTCATGCACAGAATTGGTTAGAGGGATACAGCTGGGTCCAGTGATAGCTCAATTATCTTTATGCAACTTTGATGTCCACTAACCTTGCAAAAATTAAGCCAACCATCCACAAAAAATTACTGAGTTGACCTTCATTCCAACTTCCATGCTTCAGCCAAATATTGCACCATTGCATATTGTCTTTTTTGAACAAAAATAATGATAATGGCTTTCATTTAGATTTTGCTAATAAACAGAGGATGATATGTGGCTGTGGATCTAGTTTCCCTGGTATAGAATAGTACATTACCTCAGAATTGAGGTTACATATTTAAAAAAAGAAATAGTAAGTTGATTATGAGATCAGTACTCTGATGTTACTGCCAAATAATTGATTAGTTGTTCACTGATCTAGCATCCTACATTGTTATTAGATTACAAGGAACCCTGAAGATGATCTGGTCTAGAAATTTACTGAATTTACTGAAAATTATACAAATAGTTGTGTAGCTGAGACTAGAATCTCTTGATTTCAAATCAAATATTCTTTCTATTATACCATGAAGCAGCTTAAGTATGTGTGTGTGGGGTGTACAATTACTGTGTTAAAATATATTTTTAAATCTTTTAAATTTTTTAAATTAATATCATAGACTAGAAACCAGATTTAATATAAGCACCAACATATCCTGAGGAATAAAGATGAAACATGTGATTTCTTGATATTAGGAATAGTCAGGATAGTCCACCTAATTTAAAAAAAAAAAAAAGTTAGCATATCTTCAACAATTTATAGTTTTAGAAAGCTGTCTATATCAGTGTTGTTAAACTCACAAAGAAATAGAAACCACTAAATCTGCAATCTGAATATTAATGATAAAATTATCTATGTTCTATTTTATTTTTTTTTTAATGTGTTCCAATTATGTTTTAATTTGGATAAGGTCATCTTGAGGAGTGTTACAGACTGGCACCCAACAGTCTGCATGTTGGATATTCTGGCTTATATAAATCGCTTAGAGGTTAAGTTATTTGCCTATTGTCTCACAGCTGTTATGTGTCAGAGGTGGGTCCTGAATCCAAGGTTAGTTCTACCGCTACGATACCAGGGTCTCTGAGTATAGATCCAAAGAATAATTAAACAGATAAAATTAAGCTATTCTATAAGCCTGTTTTACTAGGTGGGTGATGTAACAATAATAATCTTATTTGTACAATACTTTAATGTTTATAAAATGCCTTTCCTACAATCCTATAAATAAATTAGTTGATACAAATATTATTTGTGCCAGAATATAAGCTCCTTAAGGTATTTAGAGAGAGAGAGGAAAGTGAGAGGGAAAGGAAGAGGGAGAAGAAAAGGGGCAGGGATAGGGAGAGGGACAAGGAGAGGGACAGGGAGAGGAAGAAGGAAAAGGAGAGGGACTGAGAAAGTGAGAAAAAGAGAAAGAGAGAATGAGAGAGAGAGAGAGAGAGAGAGAGAGAGAGAGAGAGAGAGAGAGAGAGAGAGAGAGAGAGAGAGAGAGATTTTAATTTTGCTTCCAAAGTGCCCAGCACAGTGCTTAGAATTTAATAGGTACTTAATAAATGCTTATGGATTAGAATTGAACAATACACCAGAATTCCTCACAAATGCTTGATTCTAGTTTTACTGATACAATATTGATGTTTGCCTTGCACAGGGATAAATGATGAAGATGTCTCAAGATTAATCTATATTCTCTTAATTTATTATCACAAATACCTAAAGTCACTTTTCTCACTAAAGTTAGTGAACTTCACAACCCTATACATTTTTGGAATTGTTCTTTTGGGGATTAAGTTTACATATGGACATTGCTATTGCTTTGGTCCCAGAAATGAGGAGATAAGGAGGAAATGGTTTCTGGCCTAAGAAATATCAAGTGAGTTGTCATAACTCTCATATAAGAGTTACCCAATGATAATTCGCTTGATATTTCTCTGTGTGTATGAGAGAGACAGACAGACAGGCAGACAGATAGACAAATACAACCCATTGGTGTACGACCTCCTCCTTCTCTGCCAAGGAGTCTTCTGCAAAGCCTTGAAGGGGAAGGGAAACTCTGCAGAACAGTCTACTTATATTAAAACAAGAACTGGTTATGTACACATATAGACATGTATCTACATATATGTATTATATTGTATGATT
This sequence comes from Sminthopsis crassicaudata, assembly GCF_048593235.1. Lineage (NCBI taxonomy): Eukaryota > Metazoa > Chordata > Mammalia > Dasyuromorphia > Dasyuridae > Sminthopsis > Sminthopsis crassicaudata. Next base: position 246,040,518 of record NC_133619.1, read on the forward strand.
TGTAAATCAGTACATTTCCTCTTATTAGTCATTTTTTTCTACCATCAACTTTTGAGCCAGGATACTAACATAATAATATTATAGTTCATCATATGCCTATTACTGATTTACTCTGTTATCTTGACAGTCATCTATCTCTTTTGGTCAGTTATAGATAGATAGATCAATGGAGTGATAGATAGACAAACATATAGATTGGTAATAGATATAGCTATACATGTATATACCTGATTTTTTTTTTCCTTTAAAATATACTTAATAGTCAGCATATTCCCCATGGCTTTTTCAACTTGAATAATAAATACTTGGTTTAGAACACTCTGCAATATGAACCATTTGGCTTCAGGCCCTCAGCTCCAGCATCTGTTCTCCTGGGTAGTTGGCACACAATACTGACAAGTACTAGAAACCTCTAAGGCCAGGTGGACTTGGCATTTGAGAAAGCAGTAACAAAGATAATTATGTTACTATTTTAATGAAGAAAATATAGCTAAAGGTTATTTTTGTTTACCTTTTCTGATGGTGTCATTTGCTATATTTTTATGCCATGACTATTGGCAAATCCATTGCTCAAAAAACTCCTGAAAGGTACTATTATATAGTAGTAGAGGATAAAGTATATAAAGTACAGGATAAAGTGCTAAAGTTAGAGTCTGAAAGGCCTGGGATCCAGTCTTATCTCAGATATGCATAGTTGTGTAAATGTGGACAAGTCATTTAATCTCAGTTTATTCATTTGTAAAGTAAAGGAATTTGACTCAATCACTTCTAAAATTGCAACTTCATATCTGTGAGACACCCCTTCAAGGCTTCAGGAAACTCTGAGGCCAGATGAAGTCCAATTTAAAATCATATCTTTTTTACCCTTATTGAAAATTAAAGAAGAATTCTGTGAGACCAGGCCAGTCTTGGTGGCTTATACTTGTAATCCCTGAGACTGGGGAGGTGGAATCTGCTGGATAGCTTTATCTTAGACTGATTTTAGTGTCTTAGTGTATTAAGTCAAACAGGTGCCTGAACAATATCCAGAACCAATATGGTGAGCCCTGAGGGTAGATGGTGACCTGGCTACATAGAAGAGAGAACCTAGCACCCATGGAATACAGAAAGACTGAAGTCCCTTGTTGATTACTATTTGTGTCCATATTATTATTCTTTCATTCTGGGTGAAATGGAGAAATAGTTTAAAAAAAAAAAAAGAAGAAGAAGAAGAAGAATTTTATAAGGCTTCAGAAAAGATGGAAAGGTCCTTAGAAGTTATCTAATTCAATTCTCTCACTTCAAGAATTAAGGAACTGAGGTCCAGAAAGGTTACATGATAAGTTCAGGTTACAACAGTTAATTAGTGGCATAGAATATAAAGAGTTTTAAGCCATCAAGATTCCAGCTAACTTTGGTACTATCCTTTACTATATGGAAATGAGATTCATAGAGATTAACAAAGGTCACTAAATCATTATACTTAAGACTCAGACATTCAGCTACTTAATTCATATATTGCATATATGTTTCAGAGAGTTTTATCAGAGGAAAACTGCCATCCAGTAAATTGCTTCTTTTTTTTTTTTTTTTTAATCTTTCCAAAGATAGCAAGCTCCTTCTCATTACCAGAGAAGTGAAGATATGATTTCCCTTCTAGGTCACAGTTGATTCAAAGATGTTTTGTGGATGCTAAGGAAAAAGGAGACTAGACTAGACAGCTTAAGAAAATATCTCATGCTTCTGCCACACTCTAATAGGTATGCCAATGGTCAGAATAACAGGTGGCAAGCAGAAGATAAAGAAGCCTGAAGATCCATTTCTTTTGGATAGTCTCTAAATAAATAAAATATTTCTGTAGCCACAAAACTTAATTTGTTAATACATTCCCCCAAAACTATAATAGGAAAATAGCAAAGAACTTTTACTTGCCTGTTGGTTAGGACATATTTTTTACTATCACTTCTTTATCTTTTGGGGGGATGGGGACAACTGTGTGGGAGTGGACTTCATGTGTGTAGGGAACTCTTGGTGTAAAAAATCCCTTCTATAGTTACTATTGGAAATTAATGTGTGACTAAAAGTTGCCTAGGAAAGGCTTAAGTAATTTACCCATGGTTCCATAGTTAGTAATATTCAGAAGTAGACTTGAATTTTGCTTTTCCTGACTCCAGGATAGGTCCTATAGCCACTAAACAACCATGCTTTTCTTTTCCTTTTTAAAAATTACTTTTGTGAAAAAATCACTTTTATTTGAGCTAACACAGACAATTTTCCTCAAATTAAAGCCTTAAAAAAACACAAAAATCAGATTAAGAAAATCATAATAGCACAACTTGAACCTCAATTGTATAAACATACATATACATATGTATATATACATATGTATATGTAAATAAATGTATTTACTTATATATCCAATCAACAAATATTCATTTAGTTAGTATTATATACTAAATACTCTCATGGGGTCTGGGAACACAAATTCTAAAAGAATTTTCTTTCCTCAAGAAACTTACTTAATTCTCACCTCCACATATGTTTTAAAAGATAGCTTCATTTGAGAAAGTATGTGCCTATTTTTTTTAACTATCTCACTTTTCATCTCTTAGAAGTTAAGTTGCTGTGCCCTTAAGTTGAAACTTGAAAGGAAAAGAAATCCTAAGTGTGAATGTAGATTCTAAATTCTTGGCAAATTATTTCCCTTTTCTTATTCTCCTCTCAAAAATCTTTGAGGAACTTTTCTAAAAATGTGAAAAATCACTAAAGAGTTTTAAGCCATCAAGATTCCAGCTAACTTTGGTACTATCCTTTACTATATGGAAATGAGATTCATAGAGATTAACAAAGGTCACTAAATCATTATACTTAAGACTCAGACATTCAGCTACTTAATTCTTTTCCAATCTTAACTGTAAAAGACCAGAGTAAAGTGTGTATGTGTATAATTAAAGGACATTTTTATTTGAATTTACCTCAGCCCACATTAAAGGACTCTTTTAGAGATAACTGCATTCTTATTCAGCTCAAAATTTGCTAGAATTTAAGATTGAGTGAGTTGTACATGAATGAGATGAAAATAATATATATCATTGTAATAAGCCAAATAGCAATTTGTTGATTTTTGAATATGCAACTAAAAGTATTTTATTGAATGAAAAATTGGGAAATCTTCTGCCACTTACATAATAGCTTAATATCACTTTGAGCATTGTATATTACAGAACATAACTCAACTTGGCATAGATATTATATTTGTTTAGAAAAATTCAAGGTTTCAGCTAGACTTCCTAATAGTCATGCTGTGTCCCACTGCTCCTTGAAAAAATAGCAACCTATAGCTTATAGATATTTCCCAAATCTTCTTTATCTCCAGTGAATAGGGATGGGATACATATTACTTTACTTCCATTTCCCGTTTCTCATTGTAGATACTGTAGTTTATGAAAGATATAGATTGTATAGAGGTCATTCAGAAGAAGGCAACTGGCAAATTTCTAAAAACTGTGCTGTTAAAAGTTCAGCTGAAGGTGTGGGGTATATTTATATGAAATAGAAAACTTGGGAATGCTGGGATAAATTTAAGTTTTCAAGTATTCAAAGTAGTAATTGGGGGAAAGCTTATCCCCAGAAGGTAAGATCTATGAGTAGAAGATGCAGAGTGAGAGCCCAATGAGTGTGAATGATGAATTCCCTGAAAAGATAGCATTATTCACACTCACATAGCACTATTTTTATCAGAATGAAAAGACTGGTTTCCACATCAAATAGGTATGCCATTGTGTTGGACACTAAGGTCATAGCCAACTCCCTTCCTTGCCATTAGAACTGGGAGAACTGAGTCAAGAAAAACCTTGGAGCTCTGGTCACCTTTACATATCATTGTGTCATAAACTCCAGGTGCATTATCTTGATCCTTGCTAAGATAATTCCCCCTTCTTTTGAGTATTGTCCCTCACCTTGCTGTCTCTTGTCCTCGACCTTCTTATCTTGACTCCTATCCTGTCAAGATTAAATTATGATCCTTTCCTGGAATTATGGGTTGGTCTGCCCACCTAGTATCCTCACCTCTCCTTATCTACCTTTGTTTCTGCTATAAGGTTGTGTCTCAAGTTATGTATTCTGTTTGCAATCCTTAGTTAGCTAAAATCCTATATAAGTTCCCTGCCTCTGTTCCTCAGGCCGAATGCTTTGTACAGGAATCCCATTTGTCAGGCTAGTCTAAGACTCTCCACGATAAAAGATTAAAAAGCAATCTCTGTCTTGTGTCAGGGTTCCCTCTTTCATGATATATATAATGATATGTACCATTATAAAATGATTATAATTAAATACAGTATGGTGAAAGTTGTATAGAGGCCAGTCTTAGACTTAGAAAGGCCTGGTTTCCAGTGCTGTCTTATTCACAGACTAGATATATGACCCTGGGCATGTCAGTAAACTTCCCATTTCCCCAAGCAAATCTCTAAACTGAAAACTAGAGAGGAAAGGTCAGTCTGCACTTGCAGAAGGCATTTCCATACCAGGGACTTCCTAAAAGATGACAGAAATCTAGACAAAACAATTTATTTATATAGTATTTTTTTAAGTTTGCCAAGTGTTTTTTTTTCCCTCTTATAATAAAGCAGATAATCAAAGTATTATTATCCCATTTTAAAGATGAGCAAACTGAGAAGCAATGAGGTTAAGAGGCTTATACTTGATCACAGGGTTCATTATGTTTGGGAACAACATAAAACAGAATGATTTAATATTTGGGTGACTGAGAAAAAGAAAGGAATTTATTTTAAATTCATTCAAGTGTAAATATGCTAATAACCATTAATCAGTTAATATGTTTATAGCTATTAGTGCCCAAATTAGTGCAATTGAGTTGCAAATTTTATATTAGCTAAATTCTGACAAATGGGACAAATATGAGAATCACCTAAAACCATTTTGGAAAATAGATGTCCCATGACAAATAACTGTGCTGAAATATCAAATAACTTCTTAGTCTCAGCATATTCCCATTCAGCTCTCCTGTCATTGATCCAAACACATAAGAACAAAATATAAATACTAATGGCAAACTTCCTTTTAGAACAAAATAGATGACATGATATTAAGAAGTTCTGAATATATAAGTAGAATCAGAATCCAGATATGAGTGGTGAGTATCTCATCGATAAAATTGATTGAAACAATTATCACTTTGGAAGCAAAAATTGACAATTTAGAGCACACTTTATTTAGAAAATGAATCCATCATGGAGAATTTTGAACATGTTAGAGACCAAAGTAATTACAAAATGATTAGAAGCAGTTCATTAATAAAGAAAATATAATATTATATAGTAAATGAGTACCTTGCTCTTCTCTCACCATTCCCAGGCCTAATACAATGTCTTTTGTTTCTTGTTGAGTCGTTTCAGTTATGTCCAACTCTCTGTGATTCCATTGGGGGTTTTCTTGGCAAAGATACTGGAAAGGTTTGTCATTTCCTTCTTCAGCTCATTCTATAGATAAGGAAATTAAAGTAAATAGGGTTAAGTGACTTGCCCAAGGTCATACAGCTAGTAAGTGTCTGAGGCAGATTTGAACCCAGGTCCTCCCAAATCTAAAACTGGTGTTCTATCCACTATACTGTCCTATAATGAAATATCAGAAAAACTATTAGTTAAAGTGGGAAGAAAACTAATAAATACAGACTTTATATCTGATAATTTAAATTAAAGAGTTTCTAGCAATATACTCAGATTAATAAAAATACTAAATTTCCAAATTAGTTCATTTTCTTAATTCTCCTTAACTTATTCTTTTTAAATATATATTTTAATCTGTTTTAATTCTATAGTTTAGAACATTAAATTTCTGTGGAAGATGTGTCTACCATGAGCTGTAACCTTGTTTTTCAATAAACGGGTTTCACTACTAATAGTAAGATGTTATTGGCCCTAGCAATAAACAATAATATTTTCCTCTCCCTTCTTGTATTGTAGAATTACAACAACAGCCGCATGTATGATGGATCTGAGAAGATATCCCCTGGATGAACAGAACTGCACTCTGGAAATTGAAAGCTGTGTGTACATATCTGTGTTCCCTTTAGTTTTCTTAAGTGGTTCAGGACAGTTTCCCATAGTGCTACCATACTAATTATTTTCCATTCATAGACAGATATAGTTAAAAGTCTCAAAGGAATAGAGAAGGCTTTAATTTCTCTTGAGGCTATTTCTAGGGGGTAGGAAAATGAGGTTGAGAGGTGTTATTAAGCAGTTCTCTATTCAAATCTGATTAGACAGACGATTTGCTTTTCTGAAACATAAGAAAGCTAATGCTCCCCATCTTAATCCACTGAGTTTTATGAGAGCAGACAAATCAATTTGCTTACAAAATGCTGTAAAATGCATGAGTCACATTGCTTTGGATACTCCTGAGATTTAGATGGGGGGGGGGATGGATTACCATTAGGAACTCAACTTCACATATATATATATATATATATATATATATATATATATATGTGTGTGTGTGTGTGTATATATACATGTATATATATACATACATATATATATGTATGTATATATACACATATATATATAGTTTCTGTAGCATAGTAATGTATTGCAACTTAACCATGATTCAGAAATTTTATAATTTATTTTGGAGTGCCTATGTGAGAAGGACAATTTCTGCACTAATAGAAAAAGAAATGGACCCTCTGCTCTGTGTGTCAGAGACTGTTGATTAGCATTATGTAATGCTATTTTTCCCTTTAGTAATTCATAGATAAGGCTACTATTTTGTCCAAACTGATTTAGACTTGAAAATATTAATTCTTAATTGAGGTAAAAAATGTGTGTGATTTTACAATCTAATTTAGTGTGTACTTGAGTGGCAAAGATGCATTTCTATATAAAACAGATTGGAGAAATAATTATTTGGCTCATATAGATATTTTTTATTTTAATTTAAAATAGTAATTGTTTTACTATGTGATCTTGGGAATGTCCTTTAACATCTCTGCTTGCTTGTTTTATGTCAGTGTTTGTATCAAATGACCACTAAGATCAATTCCCAGTCAAAATCTAAGATTCTGAGATCTTAAGGTTATAGAACCTACATTATAGCCCTATAAGATTATAGTCTTTATAGTCTGTACATATTGAGACATTATTGTTGAAAATTCACAGTATAGAAATTAAGTAAAAAACTGCATTTAAAATCTATAATGTCTTCAAGGAAAGTGAAAACCTGATTATACTACTAAGACATTAATTAAATCAAAGCTTCTTAAACTACGGTTTACAACTTCTTATGGTGTTTTATAACAATGTGGGGGGGTCTCAAAACTATGATTTATTATCACTAAATGTTTGATTTGGATATCATTTTATATACATAAATCTGGGGTCTTATAAAAATTTCTCAAGCAAAAAGAGAACCCAAGTGAAAAAATTTTAAGAAGTCCTGATTTAAAAAGTTATATTGATGAACTGAAGTTTGGGGAAGAATAATTAGGGAGTGTCAAAATCACTTCATATAATAATAACAACAGAAAGGATAGTTGTTGTTTAATTGTTTTTGGTTGTTTTTCACTCATATCTGATTCTTTATGACCCTATTTGGGATCTTCTTGGCAAAGATATTGAAGTTGTTTGATATGTCTTCTTCAGCTCATTTTACACAAATGAGAAAAGTGAGGCAAAATAGGATTAAGTGTCCAGTCACACAGCTGGTGGGTCTCTGAGGTCAGATTTGAACTCAGGAAGATGAGACTTCCTAATTCCAAATCTAGCACACTATCCACTGCACCACCTAACCATTCTGATAGAAAGAGCCCTTATGTAGTGTTTTACAATTTACAAAGATTTTTTTATCTGTTTTCTCTTCTTCCTTATCTCAGTTAAAGATAGGTATAGGGATTAGATTTGTGATTTCACAACTATAGAGAACTCTGTCTATAAAAACTGCCCCTGCTCATACAGTTTGGCTTCTTTTCCCCAACTTAAGAATCTTAGAGAACTGCTGGCAAACTGTAACACTCTGAATGCAACCAAAGCAGATTAAAATGTAATTGAGAAATATTTAACAAAATAAATAAACATACAAAAGAACATAGATCACATTAAAATATGGATTTCTAAATCAATATGCTGCCTTCAAGGATCCTGAGGCATCATTTAATAGTGTTTTTTTGTTTGTTTGTTTGTTTTTTTAATTGGAGTTTGAAACAAGTGACAGATTAAGAGATTTGTCCTGTGTTCCACATACCTTGTGTGTCTGAGTGTGAGGCAAGGAGTAAGCAGAAAGGGGTAAGATTTAAATATAGTTATTCCTGCTTCTAAGACCTGCACTCTATTTATTAGGTCATACTACCTTCTCTCTTTTAAAACTCCATAAATAGTAAAAATAGGATTATCACCATTTCAAAGATGAACTAGATGGAAATGTGAAATGATTTTTTTCAGAACCATATAGCTGGCAAATGAAGAGCTGGAGCTAAAGTTTTCAGCTCAGATCTCTGCCTCAAAATTTGGTGTTCTTTCAGTGGAGAAATAATTAAATTTCTATAGATGTAAATATAGGAAAGAAAGTTCAGAAGGAGATGGTGCTATCTTCAGACATTTGAAGGCTTGGATGAAGGGAATTTTTTTTTTTCAAAAATGCTGGTAATAATAGCTAAGCTATACCTGTTTTTTTGTTTGTTTTTGTTTTTTTTTTTTTTGTTTTGTTTTGTTTTGTTGTTGTTGTTGTTGTTGTTGTTGTTGTTGTTGTTTTTCTATTTGGGGAGAGAAGAGAGGAGGAGAAAAGTCAGGGAAGAGCAATATAATATTTGAATTATGCCAGTACCATATTCAAAATTCTAAGAAGAGAAATTTTACTTAAACATAAGGAAAATATAATAACTGAAACTGAAATAATCCATTTCTTTAAGGGGTGAGATTCCCATTATTGAAAGTGTTCAAGAGAATTGATGGCTTTTTGTCAAGAGTATTATAGAGGGTTAAAAGATTTTTACTGAATGGTGCACAGATCAACATGGTTTCTAATGTTCCTTGCAATGTGAAGATTTTTAGGTAATATTTAGGCCATGATCTAGAACTTTTCTATAAAAATAATAAAAATAAATATACACATAAACATACCTTATGCAAAAAATTTAATAACTAAAGAGGCCAAAGAAGCGAGATTACATGTTTTAGTAAATTATAAATGAAGTTTATTCAGGAAAACCTGGTTTTAAATCCTGACTCATACTTACCAACAAAGTACTCTAAGCAAGTAAATTTATCTTTATGGGCCTTATTCTCCTTATCTATAGCATAAGGAAATATGTTTTAAATTGAGGTGTTAATCTGTTTTATATCTTTCATTCCTTTGGCATTGAAGCCTAAGGATCCCTTTCAAGAATAATATTTTTAATTTAATAGAATAAAACACACAGGATCTCAAAAGAACACAAATGAAAATAAAGATTTTTTTTCCCACTGCAAATTTATGGATCTCCTGAAATCTACCCACAGTCTATGAAATTGAGGTAAGGAATCTCTTAAACTAAAACATCCATTTTATCTCTAAAACTTTGCTATAATGATATATCAATTTACCCCAATTCCTCTAAAAAAGTCACCAACAATTGTTTTTTGTTTTTAATTTTTAATATGGGCTTCCTCACTGGTGACAGTTTTGAACTACCAAATTCAATCAATCCTTAGTGAGAAGATGCAGTTTCTTATCACTTATAATAGAATTAACAAAATCCCTATTGATAATTTAGCCTTATCAGAATAATAGGAAACATTCATTCTTATTGGTCCAATTAAGCAATTATCCCTTTTCTTAACCATAGACCATCTTTACCTACTTGAGCTAGTATGAGAAAATGCATTTCCCAACATCCTGAATGTAAAACTTTTAGTCACCCTTTAAAAATCAGTGTTTTAGCCTTCTCAATATGTCAAGAAAATTTAATTATGCTTCAGGTATCTAATAATCTCAAGTTATTAAACATTGCATTGTAGAAAGTCTAAGTATCTTTAGCTTTTGAACTTTTCAGTGTTTTGAGATGTCTCCTGTCTAGAAATGTGCTACTTTTATCCAGTCTTCTTATTCACTACTATTATTAAAGTCAACAGTTCTAAACCTGGGATCAATGAACCTTTTTTTTTTTTTTTTTTTTAATGATAACTATTTCAATTTAATTGATCTCCATTGAAATCTCATGGTTTTTTTTTTTTTCCTATGCATTAAAAATATTATTTTGAGAAGTCTGTAAACTTCATCAGATTGTCAAAAGGATCTATGAAACAAACAAACAAAAAGAAATTAAGAACTCCCATTTTATTTTTGCATAACTTCACATGTGTCTTCTCAATAGGGGGTGCTGATAGGAAGGGGAAGAAGAGAGAGAATCTGGGTAACAATGTTTCACAAAGAAATGTAAAAAAAGTTTCTTTTACATGTAAGTGAGGAAAATTAAAAAAAAATCAAAATATTTTTAAAAACCTATTTTAATTCAGTATCTCCCTAGGAAACTTCCACATAATTCCTCTATCATTTCATCATTTATCTATGGAATATGCACAGATTTAGAAATGGCAATGATCCTGGAGAAGAAATCTAGTTGAATTTCCTTATTTTTCAATAAAGGAAAATTGAACCCAAAAACTGCATCAGTTTAGCCATGGTCACTACAGTGAAAAGTCCAACTGGAATTTATACCCAATTCCTGTGATTCTAAATCCAGTGCTTTCCCCATGATACCAAATTCTATTAGGGCACTTATTCTGAGTCTATTTAATTGCTAATTGCTTCACCCTATTTTTAATATAAAGCAGATAAAAATGGTAATTCAACAAAGCCAAAAGAAAATGTACCATATAAATGAATATATATGCACATAAATTAATCTTATATACTGACAAACTGAATGAATTTTTACTTTAAAAAATAATAGCAAAAGGTGATACAGTGAATAGACTTGAGTTCAAATCTGTCCTCAAACACTTACTAACTGTGTGATTCTGGGCAAGTCACTTCAAGTTGTTTGCCTCAATTTCCTTATTTGCAAAATGAGCAAACCAATTCTGTATCTTTGCCAAGAAAATTCCAAATGTGGTCACAGAATTAGCCATGATAATAACAATAATAAATGACAATAGTATTGAATTTATTTTTTTAACAATTATGTCAGACTAAGACTTAATACCTCTGTTTTTCTGTTTCCTTCTTTGTAGATGGCTATACAACAGATGACATTGAGTTTTATTGGAGAGGTGGGGACAATGCTGTAACAGGTGTGGAAAGGATCGAACTTCCACAATTCTCCATTGTAGAACACAGACTGGTCTCAAAGAATGTTGTCTTTGCCACTGGTAAGTTCTCCCTATATATGTATTTTCTCTTTCATGAAAGATAATATCCTAGATCTGCTCCTGAATGGAAGAATAATAGGGCTGATACCCACCTATAGCCAATTTTCACTTAAATGTGGTTTTCTCACACTAACTCAGATTAGCTAGGTGACTTAGTGGATAGAGCACTGAGCCACAATTCAGGAAGAAATGAGTTCAAAATCCAGCCTCAGAAAGTCATTCACTGGGTGACCCAGGGCAAGTCATTTAACTTCAGTTTACCTTAGTCCAGTGAAAAAGCAAACAACCTCAGTATTTTTGCTAGGAAAACCCCATGGATCATAATAGACAACTACAAGCAACTAGATGGTTTAGTGGGTAGAGTGCCAAATCTTGAGTCAAGAAGATTCATCTTCCTGCATCCAAATCTGGCTTCAGACACTAGCTGATGAACCTAGGCAAGTCACTTACCTTATTTGCCTCAGTTCCTTTACTTTGCAGGAAATGAACAAGAAAAATGGCACTATTCTACCATTCAGCTGTTAATTGATGAAATTTCTATTTGTGCCCTTTCTCTTATTATTTCCAGTTATGGTTTAAATATTACCAGCTTACAGTTTTTTTCTTTTTTTTCAACAAAACTTTTATGCATGAAGTATCAATTCATTAAACTAAAGATGAAGTTAGACTCTCAAGGAAAGTTTCTGTAACTTTAAGAGACTGGGCATAAATATGGCACATGCTGTCAGATTTGTTAATTATCTTGGTTTATTTTGCTGAACTGTTTTTCTGTCTTATTTTTTTTAATTATTACTTAAGATATAGGGAGCATTCAGAAATGAAGTTACATAAAATATTTTAAAGAACATTTTGAAAAATTGATGCTAATATAATTTCTCTACTGATATAGTTATTTAAATAGGGGAATCAATTCTGCCTGTTATTTTGATAGTTGACATTCTTTTGTTTTTCTCCCCTGAATGTGGACATCAGCTTCTGTTCCCCAAAGAGTATTCAAATGTTGAGTAATGTCTACACATTGACAGGCTAGGAAAAGCTTTGTTATCAGTGAATTAATACTCTTTGAAGCATAGAAAGTAAGAAGTAGGCAAGAAGGGAAATAGGTTGCCACATGTGATAAGGATGGGAAAAACATTGAATGTTTACATTGTCAAATTCATGCAAGCAAAGACTTCTCTGATACATTCTAGTTGGCTTTTTTTTTTTTTACATGGAAGAGCTATCAACTATCATATCCTAGTTTTATATGTACAAGTTCTAACCATACTTCCCTAAATAACCATAAACTCAAACCATTTTTAATAAACATTTCTCCACAGTCAATAAAATTCCCTTGTGGTTAACTAAAAAAAAAAGTCAATTATTAAAATGATGGTTTAATCTATTTCATGAACCAAGTTGGATCAGCATATAACCTCCTGAAAACACAAGGGGATTTTGATTGTGAAATAGATCCAACCCATGCCTACCTCTGTCTGAAAAATTGTCATCATTAGGTCATTAGAGTGTACTTAGAGAAGAATTCTTATAGTTTTTTTATGCGGTGTCATCAGAAATATTTTATTAGGTGGTTGTAAATGATGTGAATTCTTTTAAAGAGTAGCTGTAACCAGGGAGGGTTTCATATAACTCAAAAATAACCAATTCGTTCTTCTTTCCATTAATTTCCACCCTCTCCTTCCTTAACTTTAAATATCTGTCATGGTGAAAATAAATATGATAGGTACAGTGGATAGAATGTTGGATGGGGTATTAGGAATACCTGATTCAAATTGGGCTCAGACATTTTTTTTTTTAAAACTTAATCAGTGCAGGGAGCCACTCATATAAAAACTTCTTTTACCCAGTTGGCATATAATATTAGAGAGTTTCCTGGGTTACAGAGGTGATAAGTAACTCAATCAGGTCACATAGTCATCTTGGAAGACGCAGGGCTCAAAATCAGGCTTTCCTGGTTCCAAAGTTGGCTTTCTATCCTCTATGCCTTGCTTCCTTTCCCCTGAATATGACTCCTTAAAATAAGGAAATGGATAAAATCTCCCTATTCTACAACTGTATTTCACTGGGCAAAGAGATAAAGTTTACTATATCATCAAATTCATAGATTCTTTTAATGTTGGGAAACATTTAGTAAATATGATAATATATTATATTTATGTAATATCTTATATTATACAAGGACATTTTCCCTACACAATTTAATTTTATTTAGTTCCATTTAAGAAACATTTAAAAGTCTATTTTGTGCTTTGTATTTACTAGCAACTAGCTAGGAATTTAAAGTAATACATATTTATTTCATATTATATCTGTGCTTTCCATTTTTGTACCTTCCACTAATTTAGATTAAAATACATTTGTGTTTTCATCCATTACTATTGAACTTTTAATAAATCATCAGTGAATCACCACCCAGACTACTGGACAATTTCTAAGCCCCTTACCACAGCCTAGATATCAACACAAATTTAAATTCTCCATGCTCATCTGGTAATAGATCATACAATTCCTTGATGAAGATTTGACATCACTTCTTGGAAGTCATCATCAGAATTATGCTGCATTTATAGTGATATTAATAACTACAATCACAAATATTAGATATTGGGGCTAGAATTTACATCTGATAAATTAGAACAATTTCCTAACCGATATTGAAAGCCATTGTTATTTAATAATAAGACTAAAACATTATTAATTCAAATCTTGTTGCAATTTATAATGGACACAGCAAAAAGTATATCTTATACTTTTCATAAAAATAGTTTTCTAATCAAATAGCAGTACAAATAAGTTGGGAAGGATATATTACTCCCTGAATACATTCCAACCATTTATATATTCATTACAACTTATTCTTCATTTATAGCAAGTTTTTCTAAGATGTTCTGGGCAGGATTTTCATCATAGTAGTGGTGTATATTATAGATCTAGAACCTTAGAGGTCATCTAATACAACTGCTTCATTTTTGAGATGAAGAAACAGGCATGTTAAGGTTAAGTGACTTGCCCAAGATCATAAAAGCAGTCAGATTCAGAAGCAATATTTAAACCCACAGAAGTATTATATATATTCTATCTAACTAGCACAGAACTTTGCACAACATGGATATTTAAGAAATGTTTGACAAATTAATCTGAATTTCCAATTAAAAAAGAATAATAATTGAGATTACTAGCCAGATCATATAAATCAATGCATTTATTAAGTCCCTTCTGTGCACTAGCCATTGTGCTAAGCACTGGAGATAGACAAAACAAAAATAAAAGTAGCCCTGACTAGAGCAGAAGACAAGTATCTACATAAGTACACAAAATACATACATTGTAGTCAAATCCAAGGTCTAATGATCTTTTGCTACTGCAAAGGAGGGCTCCATAAGTTTGGACAATTAGGAAAGGCTTCCTGGGGAAAGTGAAGCCTAATCAGAATCTTGAAAGAAATGGGGTATTCTATGAAGCAGAGGGAAGGAGAGAGTGCATTTTAGGTGCAATAGAAGTCAGTAAAAAGACAAAAGAGATGGGAGACATGAGATGTTAAGTGAGATAATGAAAGAGAAACCCAATATGGTTGGGTCACAGAGTGCAGAAAGTGGAGTCAATTCAAGGATAATTCTAGAAGCAGCTCAAATTGGCTGTTAGAGTTTGTTGTTAAATTTTCAATATGAATATTCATACATCTAAAATCAGCAAATGCTACAAATCAGAGTTTGATCTATTGTTTTGTTGCTTGTCTAGACTGAAGGAAGTGATGAGGGAAATGTTAATAATGTACATTAAATTTTAAAGTGTGTGTGTGTGTGTGTGTGTGTGTGTATTTCCTTTCTGAGGGTTAGGTGTAAAGCATTTACTAGCATACACCTGGGACTAATATATTTTTAAGTTGTTAAGATAATTTAAGGTCAGGTTGTTAATTGTTTTAAAAGCCAAACAGAGGAATTTTTGTTTTATCTAAGATGAAATAGGAAGTCACTGAAGCAGTCATGTAGTCCAGAGAAGCTAAAATTAAACTAAATCCTAAGATATTCAGCTTTTCTTGTAAATGTGTGTGTGTGTGGGGGGGGGATGGACTAGATTTAAGGCAAAAATATTGTTTTGTATAGTTATTTTGTTTTCTTCAGTGAATTTACTAGCATATATTGGGAAAACTACCTTTTTGATTTATTTCAAAATACTTCTATGATATTTGAAGGGAAAAGAAGGAAAAAGAAGGAACCAATGATGAATGATAACGAATAATTCTATTTGCCACATTAAATTATTATCTTTCAGAGACCAGGCATCACATTTATTTTTATCTGCTATTTCAATGAGAAGTCCAAATTGCTATTTTCTATAAATTAGAAGATAATAAACACTGCCTATGGTTAATATGAGCTCTGGTAATGCTCTAGAATCCAATTTGCAAACTCCTACTAGCTTTGGTTTTCAGTGAAATTAATAAAAGACATATACTTTACAGGTTTTGTAACTTCTAGCTTAATGGGCTTTTACATAAAATAATTCTCCAAATATATGCTTTAATAGAAGACTGCAATGAATTAGTATCAAGCATATATATGTATATATATATATATGTATATATATATATATATGTATAGATATATAGCACACATAGAGAACCCACTTATGTGTGTGTGTATACATATAAATGAATGTGTATTTCTTCTCCAGGAAGTTCTTCCCCCTAGCCTATCCTTTAAAACAACTAGAACCTAAAAATTAGAAGAGACTTTATAGGTTATTTAGCCCATATTTCTACCCAACCACAACAGAAGCAAAATTCCTATGCACTGAGCTAACAGAAACCAGTATATTGCTTCTACAAAGAAGACATTCAGGTCCAGGGTCCATAATGGAGTTCAATTGTCATATCTTTCTGATGTCCTATTTTGAGGAAGCTCCCTTTCCATGCTCAGAATTTCTTCTTTGGGGACCTAGATTCCTCTTGGGCTATAATGGTTTCACATTCACAGCAAGGAGAGTATCTACTTGACTCCTTTGGTATTATTTTTAGAGCCTATGTCACATCTTTAAAAAAAAAAAAATCCTCAGTGGTGTGTAATCTTTATCTTTGTGGGATGTATTTGATTCTTTCAACTAGAAATTATTCTGATCCAAGTTTGTGAAGTGAAGTGAAATGTGAAAAACTGAGTGAAACACAAGTGAAAAATACAGGTAATTGATCCAAGTAGTATTGTTCTGTTTTGTTTTATCTTTGTATTGTGAAAACAATGTGACAAAAAATACTGAAAATATTGATATGGTAGCTCCTAAGCTAGCTACAAAGATGTTCTCAAAGATGATATAATTAGTGATAACATTGCTAAAATGAATGCATACACTCCAGTGAGATTACTTTGAAAATCAATGCTCATTCAAATATAAAATATTGTCAGAATTTAAGCTTCATGAAGGGAGAGTTTATCTAACTTTGTCATTTTATCCCAAGTATGTAGGAAAGTGTTAGAAGCATAATAGGCACTTATAAAATAATTGTAGATTTTCTGATGGTATTCCTATTTTTTAAAATAATTACTTTCTAAAATCATGGTTAATATAATCCAGAGTTCAAAAAGAGGAATATTTTATGGATATGGAGCTATGGAATTCTTACTATTCAATTTATGAAGTTACACATTCTTAAAAGTGCAGTGAACATCAAGAAATTATCAAAATGAATCTATATCAGAGAAGGCATATCCTCTACAACATCCCTGACAACCTCCATTCCAATTTGGAACAGAGACACTTTTGAAGAGTTCCATTAAGCAGTTCATTCTTTCATTGCTATGAGATCTGCCTCTCTGGAACTTCCATCTGATGTGTCTTGATATGTCTGAGATAATTTCTTTTAATATTAGTGCTATTAAATTTTATAAATTGCAATTCCAACAAGACTTCAGATACAGTTTTATTTTCTTTAGCCCTACCAATAGGTGTCTAATTGGAGGAGACTTCATAAATGTCCATACTTTATTTTAGAGATCACCTGGTTCAAGGAGTGTAACCTTTTTTTGTGTCATAGACTCCTTTGACTATCTGGTGAAATCTCTGGAACTCTTCTCAAGATAATTTTTTTTAAATTCATAGTTGAAAGAAATGCTAAATTTTAGTTAGGAATTATGGACTCTCTTCCTTATTTTCATCCCCATAAATCTATTCAGAGACCCAGTTTAAGAACACTCAATCTATTTGTAATGCTTTTACTTCATAAATTAGGAAGCCCATAGAAATCAACTCTCTTGCTGAAAGTAATACAGATAGGTAGTAGGAAAGTCAGAAAAAGAATCCACATTTTCTGATTTCTGATCTAATGGTCTTTCTACTATCCCATTTGGGGAATAAGGAAGAGACTGTGAATTGTATTATTATATGGAACAACTGACAAATTAGATGAATGAATGAAGCATTTATTAAGTGCTTAATATGTACAAAGCACTGTATTTTATGCTAGGGATGCCCTTAGAAAAATAAGGCAGTCCCTGCTTTCAAGGAGTTCACATTCCAATAAAACAACACATATGGAAGGTTTCATCAAGTCAGATGAAAAAAAATCCCATGGCTCTTCACATGCAGTGGCAAAGCAGATGGTAATGCTTTTCTTGAATGTCATCTCCATTGCTAAAATCATATCAGTTTCTGATACTGAATCATTTGACAATATCAAGAAACGTAGTGACAGGGGTTTTATTTTCTAGCAATCTGCATTTTCCCTAAGTTTGTTCTCCTAGACACTGAGCTGGAACATTACTATCCTGAAAGTTCTTGTGTTCAGGATACTGGGTTGTATCTGTCAGAGTCCAAAGAGAATGGTGGTCAAAGGCATAGTGTTGTTTTGATTTGCTTCTCATCTTTCTCCTTCCAGTTCCCCTGGCTTGCTTGCCCTCTGAGTGGCAGTTGGTTGACATTTGGCAGTGATGGCTTTTCCACATGAGTTGCTTTCCTGGATAATGTCTATGTAGGCTGAGCTAGAAAGCAGGACTCGTTTTCTGGGGAAAGTTCCCACTCCTATGTTTTTTGTGCCTAACTGCCTATTGGTGGCATTTGGTCTGCAGCAATTGTTGGTGATAATGAGTAAAGTAGCCTTCTCCACAATAATTTCTCCCCTCAATGATGGCAACAAGGGCTGGATTGGAAGCAGGTTTGGTGGCAGATACCTTTGTTTTGGTCTGACAGAAGAATTTAGGAATATGTCCAGAATTTTGCTTAAGTCCATTACTTTGGTTCAGCATCTACCTTGGCATCATCAAATATCTGCATTGGCACATTCACATTAAAGCTTCTGCAAATTTCTCTTGACATTTTGAAACAGGCTTTAATGCACTAATGCACTGCGGTATCAATTTCACAGTAGCAGCCTTAACGCAGCTCTATCATAAAGCATTAACTTCTGCCAATGGAAACTTTGCTAAGTTTTCTGTGCAGTTCTGGGATGTGTGCATCAATGCATTCTATCCTGACAGTGCTTTTAGGAGGTGATGCTATTCAATACTCTGAACTGTTTTTTTGTAGTTTTTTTTTTTTTTTTCTCAGAGTACTTAATGATAATTCTTATTTGTTTAGAACTTGAAAGTTGCAAAACAATTTTCTTGTAATGATTCTGGGCTGTGAGATAGGAAATTTAAATAATGTTACATACATATTACAAGTGGGGAAACTGAAACCAGGGAGAATAATTGGCATTCTGAAGTCACAGAGCTAACCATGCCTGAGACTTCTAATTCCAAGGCCAATGTTTTTCCTCTATACTAATTTATCTCAGTTCTAAACTCTTTTTTAACTGGCACTGATTTTTGTACCTATTTTATTATTGTCTAAACAAGAAGTTATTGTTATTTAGACTTCTGTTTATGAATATCTTAGGGTGCCTGCCATAGGATACCTAGAGGAACACTCAGAGAAAAATATTTTAGGGATAGTGATACTTCAACACATATCCCTTAACATACAGAGCTTCTCTACTATGATACTCTCTTACAACATTGTTGCAGGGCTTTTTTTGTTTGTTTGTTTTTGTTTTTGTTGTGTTTTGTTTTTGTTTTTGTTTTTTATTCTTATCGCTTTTAGTATCTTTAAGTCTAACTGAAAATTTCCAGGGGTGAAAGCATTTTTGAAATGAGAAGCACTCCTGGTGATACAAGATCCAAAATGATCACTGAAATCTCTGTGTTTTCCCTCCATACTAAACTCAATAGTCAACTACAGTGTGATCTCAAAACACAAAAGAAATTATCTTGATCTTTAACTATATAAATGGGAACATGATATCTAGAAAATAGAGATGAGAATCCTGCTCTTCTCCATTAGGGTAAAAACCAAACTGGAATATTTTGTCCACTTTTGCATACCAAATTTTATAAAGGACATTGATAAGTTGGAACAGAATCAGAAAAGAACCAACAGGATGATATGATGTGAAAACAGGAGATCCTGTCAAATGAAGATTCAGCTAAAAGAGCAAGGAATAATAAAAGATTTTAGGGAGGGGTGTATGAGAGGGAGTTATCATAAAGAAAAAGGATTAAATAATAAAAATAACAATTATAATAATATATAATATATAATAATATTATGATAATAATAACAACAATAATAACAATTACTATTATTATTGCCTCAGAGGAGAAATATAGAAATAATATATGAATCCTGAAAAAAAATCTTAGTAGAAAGTAAAAAAAAGAAAAATAATTCAAAACTATACAGAAGTAGTAGGAAGATGTCAGGGCATAGTGTTTTCTTCTTTCAATGACAATCTTCACATGAAACTATGAATGGGCACTTGTCTGGAATTGTGTAGAAGCCATTCTAAGTAAGGTATAGGATGGATTAGATGATGTCTGAAGTCCTTTTCAGTCTTAAAGATAGTTAGATATGCTAAATAATTTCATAATAAATTATCTCATTTGATTCTTTTAAAAATCCAGGTGGGGACAGAGGGAAGTAGGTATAGATATTATCCCCATTTTACAATTGAAGTAACTGAGGCAATGAGAAGTTATGTGACTTATCCAGGATCACAGAGAGAGCTGGTAAATGTCTAAGGCCACTTATTCAGGACTTCCTGAATCTGAGCCAAGCCTTCCCCCAAGTGTGCCACCTAATGTTTTGAGGTTATGTAATTCTGGGGATTTTCTTCCTTATTTATCAATAGCACATTATCCCTGCAATATGGAATAGAACCTAACATGCTTTAACAGGCAGACATCTGTGTATTTGTTCTTTAATAGTTCAACACAAAATTTATTCTGTAGAGCAGATAATTTTCTATTTGCTTTCTTTTTATATGTCGTTCATGAGAAATTGAGGGTGGGGGTCACTAAAAGAATTAACAATGAAGTCCTTGATGTGAAGATGTTTACTGGAATATTTCCCATAAGAAGGTGTGTCTCAAAGGAATTCTAAAATGGATGGCTTAGCTCATGAGGATCTGGAGTATATTTGAGATATACATAATAAAAAAAAAAAAAAAAAAAGGTTACAAATCTTTTCTCTTTCTTCAAGCGTGCAAACTAAAATCCAGTGGAATCGCTGGGGATACAGAAAAGAAAATTTGAGAAAACAAAGCCATTATACATGGTTTGATCTCATAAATACATAACAAAATGATATTTATTTATTCATCAGAAATATTTTGAGCCCCTAGGATGTGTAAGTTCCTATGTTGATCACTTGGGGGATGGGGTTAGTTACAAAAATGAGTAAGACCTAATCAAGTATTTTATAACATGGTAGGGAAAACAGAACAAAGTATAATAAATAAGACATAAGACAGAATAAAATAACACCAATTCATAGTATTTTTATTCGACAAAAAAGTTTTATAAACAGCAGTCAATAAACTTATGTTTATCACTGAGAATATGAAGAAAGGCAATAGAAAAGTTCTGCTCTCAAGGAGTTCCCAGTCTAATGGAAGAAACAACATATAAACAATTATCTACAACCAACATCATATAGACAAGATAAATTGGAGATAATTAAGCTAGGGGAAGCACTATAATTAAAGGGAATTAAGAAAATCTATTTGAAAAAGTTGGGATTTCAGCCAAGATTTGAAAAAAGTCAAGAAATCTAGAAGAGACAAAGAAAGAGGACATTTCTTGCATGGAGGACAATCTAGATTCAAGAGATGAAGAATGTCTTGTTAGAGAATAATGAGGAAGCCGGTTAGCAAAAATAAAGATGTATATTCAGGAAATAATATATAGTTTGGTTCGACCTAAGGAAAATATCTAAGAAATAGGAGAAATAACTCTGTATACTGGAGCTAGGACCAGATCATAAAGGACTTTGATTGTTATACACAGGAATTTGGATTTTATTTGGTAGATGGTAAAGATTTATAAATAAAGATGACCAAACAATTGGATGACATGAGTCAAATTCTTCTTTAGAGAAATTAATCTGGCAATGGGATATAGAAGGGAAAGAAGTGAGGTGTGGAAAGACCAGTTAGGATTAATTTTATACTGATGAAAAAGAATGGGAGCCTAAATTAGGCTGACAGCAATAGAAGTGAAAAGAGAGATATGGATATGGGACACATTTTGAAAGTGAAATATATAGAATATGATGAGGAAAAAAATCAAATAATGGTAGTACCATTAATAGAAAATGTAAAATCATAAAGAGAACTGGATTCTGCAGAGAATATAAGCAGCTTAGATTTTCACATATTTAGGTTGTTCAGCAAATATTCAAATGGAGGTGCTCAAGAATGTGCTGGAACCAGTTCAAATAGTAATGAGGGTGAATTATTAAATTCTGTGAGTATTTATACCTAGAAAATGGGTGTTAAAAATCAAAGCCTTCTTTGTTATTTTGTTGAAATATAATTGAGAAAATATCAATAACATAGGTTTAACTTAAAATGTATTATATAGCCAGTTGTTAAATATTTATCAACATACCCTTGGAAGTATCCATCAATCAGTTTGACTAGTATTTGGGCGAAACATCAGATTCAATGGTATAGATTTGAGAATTCTTTGCATAGAAGTGATCACAGAATCTGGGAGGATCCTTTCTGGAGAAGGGAGAACTCTAGATATAATATATCCAGTGGTTCTTGATCCAGTTTCTATAGAGTGGTTTTTTTCAAGATTTTGATAACTATTTCAGTTATTTGGTTTCCTTTGTAATGCAAATTATTTTAGGCATTTAAAAGCATTATTTGATTAAAAAAAAAAGATTCTTATGTTTCATCAAACTGTCAAAAAAGGCCTTGTTTCACAAGAAAAGGTTAAGAATTTCTGCTCTGCTAGAATTCCCACATTTTATATATGAGGCTAGTGGAACATACCTGAAGTTGATGCTGTTCTAGTGGTAGAGAACTGAGGTGTGAGAATTGATGTGAGAATCCCCTCTAGTATTGGACAGATCCAACAAACTGAAATCTTAGTGGCAAAAAAAGAAGTTTTATTTTTCACTAAGAAACTCTCTCTTAGTAGACAAATCTCTTAATGATGATATTTGCAAAGAATGTGTTAACAGAAACCTATTTTATGAGCAAATTTTCGGGCTGGGGGCAGGTTGAGCTGATTATCAGACCAAGATCTCCCAATTGAATGAAATCACTTTGAAGGCTTTTTCCAGAATTTGGAATTTCCTGAATGGGGATCCAGCTACCCAAAAGATCATTTGGGGGAGAGGGGTTTAATTTGCCCAAGATATCCAGTTGAATGATGCTGCTTATCTTAGAAAAATGCCCATCTGGAAAATAGGCCTCCTGCCAGTCTGGGAGACACCAATCTTGCTTTTTTTTTTTTTTTTTTTTAAACAGATCAAAGGGGACACAATTTCAGAGTTCACCTCCCCCCAAAGTTATCAAAGCTTATAAAAAGAAAAAGACTAAGGAAAAAAATTTTCATGAATAACATATTTAGGGAAAGAAGAAATACAAATCTGATGCAAAGTGAAAAGTCACAGTCAGAACAAAGAGAATAAAAATAGGAGAATGTGTGACATATACCAGAACCTTCATAAATGCTTATTGATTGATTGAGGGACTCAATGAGAAGTCTAGTTTTTGGGGTTCCCGGTCAGGGAACCAAAAATATGATGAGGTTTAGGTTTTGAGGTTCTCTTTCAGGGAATCAAATGATGAGGTGTAGATTTAGGGAACCAAAATGAAATTAGGATTTCTGGTGGTCAGGGAGTTAAATGATAAGGTTTAGTGGCAGATTCTGGATTCAGGGAACTAAATGGAGAGATTTGGCTCCTCTACATCCTAGTGGGATTCAACACAAGGGTAGGGAGTTTTGGGGAACTCCCTTCTGGCAGCACAGAGATTTCTCTGTAAAAGAATTTACAAACCTGAAAACCTAAATTGATAAAAGAGGTTTATTATAGGGATGTATATGGGAAGTAAGGTTTGAAATCTAGACAGAGAGGCATAAAGTCTCTTTAGGGAAATAGATGAGGGTAAAGAGAGGTTTAGCACTGGAAAAGAATATTATCCAGTGGGCAGAGACCTCCTTGGCATAGCAAGCATGGCATAGCTGGCATATCTAGAACCTCTGGAAAGAAAATGAGTTTTTAATGGCCATTTTTATAAAGAGGTGTTTAGCTGCAAGGGAAGCCTGCTCCCCCTCCCAGTGAAGCTGGTGGGTGGAGTTGAATTGAATAAAAGATCTTTAATTTAATAAGGTTGGAATTCTTTTAGCTCTGGACTGAACCAACCCCACCTAGATAACAGAATGAAACTGTTTATCTTGTTCCCCTCAGGCAGGGTCCCTCACTGAGGCAGAATTGAAGGAGATTTTCCAGGTTTTGAGTCCCTTCTTTAGACTGTCATGGATGCTAATAAGTATGGGAAAAGTTTTAAGGATGATAATAGCAAATGTAGACTACTCTTTTAAGTTAAAGTTGTTAAGATAATAAGAGTAACAGACAAGGCATGACTAATATGGAATTATGTTTAAAAAGAATTACACACATTTAACCTATTTGAAATTGCTTGCTGTCTTGGGGAGGGAGAAAAATTTGGACATAAAGTCTTACAAAAATGAATATTGAAAATTCTCTTTATATGTATTTAGAAAAACAAGATATTGTTGAGGGAAAAAAAAAAGAGTATCAGATTGATGGAGTGAGAGGAGATTTATAGGGAATGTTCTTTTAGAATCAAGTTTTTCTGAACTTATTTGTAGGATAAGAAGATTCTAATGAATCTTTGTGAGGTTGTAACCTTGAGGCATAACTTGAGGCAATTACCTTCTCAGAGGAAGCAGGAAGGGAGAATGATCCAGGACACAAGTAGAGAGTTTTTGGGTGAAAAAAAGAGACAGTTCTCCTGGGACAGAAAGGAAAGAAGCAATGCTACAAGTACAGGAAAATTTGAGATTAGGAGAAAGAAAACTGTAAGGAACTCTTGTCAGCTGCTTTTGATTCATAGAATGGATCAAAGAAAAGCATGGCTAGTAGGAATAAAAAAAAAAAAACAACACACACATTTATTATATGTCTATGTAATGTAAACCAATGCTTTTTACAGGATGATATGTGGGAAGAAGACATATAAAGAGAAAAGCATTATTATGTGCATATAGATGTATGAATGTTGAGAAATAGCAAGGGTAATGAACTCAATGCTTTCATCTGTCAAAGAACTGTAAAATGTCAGTGTAAAGTTAAGGAATGTGTTTTACTAGGGTTAAGTTTCTCCCATCTTTAATCCTTCTAATTTTTAGAGTTTTTCATTACAAAATTGTAGAGTCTTTGTACCTTTGTTCAGTGCCCCCATCCTATTAACTTTTGCACAGCTGTTTTGAGCTTGGTATGTGTGGGTGGCAGCAAAAAAGAAATCATTTGGCTTGGGGCAGCTCTGGGCCAAATCTATCTACAGACAATGAAGAAGTAGAAGAACAGCCATTAATTAAAGCGATAAACAAGACATTTGGTTTTCTTTTGTAGCCTTCTATTAAAAGCTTTTCTTTAAAAAAAAAAAAAAAAAAAAAAAAAAAGTTTTCCATAGGGATATTTCTCAGTTTAGTGTTTAGCCTTAGTAGCATTTCCTCATTATTACATTAAAAATAGACTACATAACAGTATTTTTTCTCTCAAGATACTGTTGGTTCTCTGTAAATATCATTTGCCAGACAGAAATAAATTGTATGGTTGTGGAGTATTCCACAATCCCTGTGGCTCCAATGATATGTTTTAGTCTCCATGGCACAAAGGCAAACGATTTTGTTTGCCAATCTCTCTCTCTCTCTCTCTCTCTCTCTCTCTCTCTCTCTCTCTCTCTCTCTCTCTCTCTCTCTCTCATTATAAATAACACTTTTGTGTTTTTTCATAGGTGGCCTATCCACGACTTTCATTGAGCTTTAGGTTGAAGAGAAATATTGGATACTTCATTCTTCAGACCTACATGCCCTCCATACTGATTACAATTTTATCATGGGTGTCATTCTGGATTAATTATGATGCATCAGCAGCAAGAGTTGCTCTCGGTATGTGATTAAAAAAATAGCATTATAATTTAACTAAATATATCATTATAGTATTGAGTGATTTCAGAGATTATAGTTCACTTTTAGCATTTTGACATCTCATGACACTAGCTTTGTGGACATAATTCAGTTTTCATCTTCAATCAAAAAACTCACGCATGATTCCTTTGATGTGGTAATTTAATTAAAAAGGCTTAAATGTGAATCTTCACAGCCATGATAGGGAAAATATGCCTCTAGATTGTTTTCATCATAAAATATTTGTTACTAAATTTTATTAGGCAAGGAATTATTACCTTTTTAAAGGGAAGCCTGTATCCCTGGAAGGTACCTGATCAATTCCACATTTAAAAAAAAATTAAATGGAAAATAATTAAATATTACAGTAATATAATTGGAATTGCACCATTTAATGAGCATTATAACACATCATTTAATTCTTAGTGCTACTCTAACAGTTATTCTGCTCATTTGGTCACCATGTTACTGTGTAGAAAATAATGAATCAGGATTTTTATTTATAACATTTTCTTAGATCCTTAAGGAAAATATAAAATAAAATTATGCTTAACCTATACAATATAGAACAATCCTCAGTTAATTCTAATTTAGATACAACTGAGATAGCAAAGCTCATAAGCAACAGACATTGATGAAATGACTTTTAAAGTACTTATCTCCAAGAAATACAGTACAGAAATGAAATCTTACAGCAATTTTCTCATTTTTCCTTCCTCTCCCTAAACAGCACTGTATTTAAAGCATTATAAATATAGTTATTTATAGAATTCATTCAGCTAATCAGAGAAGAATAAACACTGTTCATTGTTCAAATGCATTTGTGTAGTCTTGAAAGCCATTTAATCTGGCATTGGGAATTCAGGATTATCCTTCCTCTGATAAGCCTTGTCCTTGTGATCTTAACTTCTTCGGATTCTAAATGATTCTTTTATACTGTGTCTGATTTTTCCTGATCCCATTTGGAGTTTTTTTTTTGTTTGTTTGTTTTTTTTTTTGACAGAGATAAGGAAGTGGTTTGTCATTTCCTTTTCCAGATCATTTTACAGATAAGAAACAGAGGCAAACTGGATGAAGTGACTTGCCCAGCAATTAAATATCTGAGACAAGATTTGACCTCAGGAAGATGAATCTTCCGGACCCCAGGATAGGCATTCTATTTATGACACCAGCTAATTTCAAATGAAAATATGCATTAATAGAGTTCCCTACATCAGTGAAATCACAGGCTTTATTCTTAAAAAGCAGGAGTTTCGTGGTGTTAGTAAAAAGATCATAGGTGAAAATTATCCATTCCTTACATTTTTCCACTCCTTCCTTCCCCTCCCTGGGTTTCAAGAGTCAGGAGAACAATTTAGAGATCCCAAACTAATTTTACTATTGTCAAAACTCTTAAGCCAGGTTCTTCCTAAATTCAAATCTGACCTCAAACACATGCTAGCTTGTGTGACCCTAAGCAAGTCATTTGATCCTGTTTGCCTCAGTTTCCTCATCTGTAAAATGAGCTAGAGAAGGAAATGACAAATCACTTCAGTATCTCTGCCAAGAAAAGCCCAGATGGGGTTAAAAAGAGTTGGATTCACTGAAAATAGCAGAACAGAACAAGGAAAAAAATGTGGAGATTTAAGTAAAACTTTTCATTGGAAATGATGTTATGTGTATCTATATATTTATATCTATATCTATATCTATGTTATTTATGATATTTGTCAGTAATACAATTATATTGTATATAATATGTAAAATATATAGTACTTTAAGGTTTGCAAAATGCTTTATAAATATCATCTTATTTGATCCTCTCAACAACCTTGAAAAGTATTATTAGCACCATTTTACTGAGGCAGATAGAGGTTAAGTGACTTGCTTGAGCAACTTATTAAATGTGTGAACTATATTTGAAACAAGTTTTTTTTTTTCCTGATTCCATGTTCAGAGCTATATTCAATGTGCTATCTAAATCTAATAACCATAATATCATCTTACATTCTTAAAGCAATTTTAGATGTTATATATTATTTTCATTTATATATTATGTGAAGTATTCCCAAGAAATTCTCATAGGAAAAAGGTAGATTGCATACTTTAAAGATCTGTGATTGATATGGAGATTGCCTTCAGTGATACAGGTCCCAACCCATTTGTGACTTATTAGTAATAATAAACATTTATATAGCACTTTAAAATTTGTAAATCATTTTGCCTAAATAATCTCATATGATTCTCACAGCAATCTAGTGAGGTTAAGAACTGAAATATTAATTTGCCAGTTTTACAGTTGTAGAAACTGATAGGAATTATAAAAATTGTCTAAGATCACATGATTAATAAGTGGCTAATTTATGATTGATGCATTTTTTTGGTTTTGTTTTTTTACCATACATCTAGTCTTTAAAAGTTATTCTGTCAAAAAAAAAAAAAAAGAATCAACTTACAATTAGCATAGTGATGAGCATATCAGAACCCATATAGACTGGGTCTTGGGCAACACCCACTGGCCCTATACTTAAAGTTTTTTCAAGTTGGTTCCACCTTCCAGAGCTTGTAGTCCATTGTCTTAGTTTTGATGAACCTGGTTTGTTGTAGTTTTTCAGTCATTTTCAATAATATCCAATTCTTCCTGACCCCATTTGGAGTTTTCTTGGCAAAGATACAGGAATAGTGGGCCATTTCCTTCTCCAGCTCTTTTAATAGATGAGAATACTGAATCAAAGAAGTTTGTTAAGTGACCCAGGGTCACACAGCTAGTAAGTGTCTGAGGCCAGATTTGAACTCAAGATCTGCCTTCCTGTTTCCCTACCTGGCATTCTATCCATGTTGCCTATGAAGAGCCTATGATCTCTTCCAAACCATGAGACAATTGAGTAAAATTTAACTTAAATATAGTAAAGTCTAAGATCTTTATGAACTATGAGTTAGAACTGAAATTATTTTTCTCTATTCTTTAGTTCTGTATTTTAGCAGTGATGCTGAAGGCAGAGGCACAAAAACTTTAACTTCAAAGTAGGAGACGTAGGCTCCGTTCCAAAATCTACAAATGACTCTATGGGTGGCCTTGATTTAATTACTTTACTATCGCATCTATAAAATAAGATATAATAATGATTGTTGCACTCTCTGAGCAAATATTCAACCAATTATATTAATATATTTAGCAATATAAAATGTTTTTTTTTTTTTTTCCCTTTAAAATAATGGACTTTATTCTTCACTTCTTAGTAACTTGAAAGGTGTTCCATAGTAGGAAGAGAGAAAATGATGCACTAGCTTGGTAACTCTTGGCAGTGAGCCTCAAAGTACTTGCTGAGCTTGAGGAGTATGGTTACTAGGAGTTATGGCAGCCTTGCCTGTCAATGTCCTTATGTCCTTCTCCCAAACTTTTCTCAGAATTGTTTTCCATTGCCCAAGTCAACATATTCTGGGGAACATGGCTGTAATATTTTTTCTTTAGCTTGATATAAGCCTTATGTCACAATTGGGCCTGCTAGCAAATATTACAGATATGTAATTCTGTCTACACGAAGGCTGAAATTTAAGAATAGGAGAACTTTCCATTCTTTTTTTTTTTTTTTTTCCCTCATCTCTAAAATGGGAGTAATAACATTTATATCTTCCTCATATGGTTGTTATGAGAAAAGCATTTAATATACAAATACTATGTACAAATGCATGTTATTATGTTGCTATTGTTATTATTACTATTACTGTGTGCTTGAAAGGAGTTAAATCTTTCCTAGATTCTCTCCTCCCAGTAAATACTGAATTAGATTAGTCTTACATGTAAGAAAGGAGTAAGCTACTTACTTTTGAAACATTTCAAAATATGAGAGGCAACTCCCTTCATAAGTCCAAATAACTTTTTCTATAATGTAAACAACTTTGCCCTACAGTAACCAAAAGTAAGTGATCTTTCTGCCCACGATCTTAGAACTGGACTCTAGTTGCTTGGCCAACTTAGATCCCAAGCCAAGTCCTTAGTGGTCATTGTTTGGGTCCTGATTGATTCCTGAGTGGAAATGTAAATAGTAGTCCTTTCTATTTTCCCCTCTTCTCCCAGATGCATGCATTCATTCATTCATTTATTTAATTTTGTGTTTATTTATTTATTTATTTTGACTAGGTGAAAGAGGCTATTCTTTGCCTCAATTTCTACCTAGTCTTAGACACTGGAGGGTGCAGTCTCAGTCAAACTGAGACCTGTTGAAGACCTTAGCTTAAAAAGGCCAAGGTCTCCCACTGCATCTAGAGCCATTTCCAGTCTTCCTGATCTATATCTGGCCACTGTTCACATCTGGAGGAGAAAGTGAGGCAAGTGATATTTCACAGCTCTCTCTCCCTATGCATGTCATAGAATCATCTCCCTAATATCTTGGTCCTCTTTGAGAATGAAGGCCAAACAAAAATAAGATCTTAGAAAGATCTAACAAAAACAGTATCTTATGCTATCATTTAGTAATGTGCTAGCTATGAAAGAAGCATCAGGTAAGATGTCTGGCAACCCTTCTCTTATGGTTTTCTTGGAGTGTCAAGACTCACATGTGTAAAATAATTGTGAGACATGCATCATAAATTCTTAAAATGAATTTATTGACATTATTACATGACCAAAGTGTCAATCAGTTTTATTAATATAGAAAATGCCATCATATTTGGTTTCAAGAAAATTATTTTTTAACAGATATTTTTTGAGGACCTACCATAGGTAAGGCATTGCTAAATCCTGTGAGCATTACAAAAATAAATGTCTTCCCCTCAGGAATTTGGATTATCCTTTGTTGTTATCTTGCTCTATATAAGTAGGGAATTATCCTCTATAATAAAAATTGTTCAACAGATGATCTTTCTAGTACTTTCACCATATGGTTGATAGCTGTTTCTATTATTTTCTGATAATGCAATTCAATAGGCATTTATCAATCAGTAAGTTTCATTTTGCTACTGTTATGAGCTCTCTCATTACTCCAAATTTATTTTCAGTTCTCCCAACTCTTCACATGTGGCATTTCTTCACTAGTATTTTTCACATTTTCATCTCTGTTTTCAGAATTCTATTCCATTTATTGTAGCATATTGGTATTATGGAGCACAGATCTTTATGCAGCATTCTAAGTGCTATCTTCCCCAGAGTAGATATGTCATTTCACCACTCCAAATGTTAAAGTTCTGCCTACACAGCTCCAAATGACATATTTTATGCTGTATTGCATTTCAATCTCACCTACTACACATGAGCCAAATAATATCCAACCCATCATTTGAAATGACTGAAGCCATTTGGGGATTTCTTTTTTTAATATAGGAAAGATGAAACCCAGTGTGGCAAAACTGCAGAAACTTACTGTCACATTTCTTTTATAGGAATTACAACTGTACTAACCATGACAACAATCAACACTCACCTTCGAGAGACTTTGCCCAAGATCCCTTATGTGAAAGCCATTGACATGTACCTGATGGGATGCTTTGTTTTTGTCTTCTTGGCCCTCCTTGAATATGCCTTTGTTAATTACATCTTTTTTGGAAGAGGCCCTCAAAGGCAGAAGAAGCTGGCAGAAAAGTCTGCAAGGGCAAAGAATGACCGCTCAAAAAGTGAAACCAATCGGGTAAGACTTTTTTCTACTAATTTAGTGCTTAAAACAAGTTAGATTAATCTACATGCTGTTCTATTGTACTCCATAAATTACCATTCTCATATCCACAGACTTATGGAAGTATTTGGTAAATTATCATATTAGTTGATATTAATTTCTCACAAAAATGTTTCCAGTAAGCCACTCAACAATTATATTAGGACTCCCCAAACTAATCTATTTATTTAGTGCTATACCAATCAGACTCCAAGAAACTATTTTAATGACCTAGAAAAAATAACAACAAAATTCATATGGAAGAATAAAAGGTTGAGAATTGCAAGGGAACTAATGAAAAAAAAGTCAGAGGAAGGTGGTCTAAGTGTACCTGATCTAAAGCTATATTATATAGCAGCAGTCACCAAAACCATTTGGTACTGGCTAAGAAATAGAACGGTAGATCAGTGGAACAGATTAGATACAAAGGCCAAAAAAGGGTACATCTATAGCAATCTAATCTTTGACAAACCCAAAGATACCAACATTAGGGACAAAAATTCATTATTCGGAAGAAACTGTTGGGAAAACTGGAAATTAGTATGGCAGAAATTAGATATGGATCCACACTTAACAACATATACCAAGATAAGATCAAAATGGGTCCATGATTTAGGCATAAAGAATGAGATCATAAATAGATTAGAGGAACAGAGAATAGTCTACCTCTCAGACCTGTGGAGGAGGAAGGAATTTATGACCAGAGGAGAACTAGAGATCATTATTGATCACAAAATAGAAGATTTTGATTACATCAAATTAAAAAGTTTCTGTACAAACAATATTAATGCAAACAAGATTAGAAGGGAAGTAACGAATTGGGAAAATATTTTTAAAAGGAAAGGTTCTGACAAAGGTCTCATTTCCAAAATATATAGAGAACTGACCCTGATTTATAGGAAACCAAACCATTTTCCAATTGATAAATGGTCAAGGGATATGAACAGACAATTCTCAGATGATGAAATTGAAACTATTTCCACTCATATGAAAGAGTGTTCCAAATCACTACTGATCAGAGAAATGCAAATTAAGACAACTCTGAGATACCACTATACACCTATCAGATTGGCTAAGATGACAGGAACAAATGATGATGAATGTTGGAGGGGATGTGGGAAAACTGGGACACTGATACATTGTTGGTGGAGTTGTGAAAGAATCCAGCCATTCTGGAGAGCAATTTGGAACTATGCCCAAAAAGTTGTCAAACTGTGCATACCCTTTGACCCAGCACTGCTGTTATTGGGATTATATCCCAAAGAAATACTAAAGAGTGGAAAGGGACCTGTATGTGCCAAAATGTTTGTGGCAGCTCTTTTTGTTGTAGCTAGAAACTGGAAGTTGAATGGATGTCCATCAACTGGAGAATGGTTGGGTAAATTGTGGTATATGAAGGTTATGGAATATTATTGCTCTGTAAGAAATGACCAGCAGGAGGAATACAGAGAGGCTTGGAGAGACTTAAATCAACTGTTGCTGAGTGAAATGAGCAGAACCAGAAGATCACTATACATTTCAACAACAATACTGTATGAGGATGTATTCTGATGGAAGTGGAAATCTTCAACATAAAGAAGATCCAACTCACTTCCAGTTGATCAATGATGGACAGAAATAACTATACCCAGAGAAGGAACACTGGGAAGTGAATGTAAATTGTTAGCACTACTGTCTATGTACCCAGGTTACCTATACCTTCGGAAGTTAATAATTAATGTGCAACAAGAAAATGGTATTTACACACATATATTGTATCTAGGTTATATTGTAACACATGTAAAATGTATGGGATTACCTGCCATCGGGGGGAGGGAGTGGAGGGAGGGAGGGGATAATTTGGAAAAATGAATAAAAAAAATAAAAAAAAATTAAAAAAAGAATTATATTAGGTCAAAAGAAAGCTTGTTATAATGGAATCAACCCTGGATATGGAGTTATAGGAGTTAAATTAAAATCTCAGTTCTGGCAACTTAGTAACTGGGTGAGTTTAAGAAAGTATTTTTTTTTCATCTGTAGAAGGAGATTTAGAACAAGTTTATTTCTGCTCCAAATTTATGAAAACACATTGTTTCTATGAAAAAGAAAGCATTACTCGTATGTTCATTAGGGAAATTGATGACTCGTGAAATAACATCCTTTTCACTCAAAACAATTAAACATTCAGTTATAAAATCATTAATTGATTTCTCTACAAGGAATCACTACTTGTCATTTTGCTGATCGGTTATATATGTTGACCAAAAGTGCAGTTCAAATGACACAAAAATTAGACATTTTTGTCAATTTGAATATGAGTAGTAACTAAAAAACATGCTGCCACTGTTTTATTCCTATACAATCTCAATTATCCTATTGTACAGAAAGAGAATATTGGTCCGTTAGTTGATCATAAAAAGACCCTATGGTTTCCAGCAATATCTCCCTGTGGTAGGAAGTGTCTTCCCTTTTCTACTCCTTGGGTAAAATCACAGTGACTATACCTTTGGTGAAATGTAACTTTAGGACTCATAAACAAAAGAAGTAATTAAGTTACATCCCTACATCCCAAGACTTTCTCTCTCTCTCTCTCTCTCTCTCTCTCTCTCTCTCTCTCTCTCTCTCTCTCTCTCTCTCTGTCTCTCTCTCTGTCTCTCTGTCTCTCTGTCTCTCTGTCTCTCTCTCTCTCTCTCTGTCTCTCTCTCTGTCTCTCTGTCTCTCTGTCTCTCTCTCTCTCTCTCTCTCTCTCTTTTTACACACACACACACACACACACACACACACACACTACACACACAACTCTGCACAGACCCATTCTGTATATATGTCTCTCTCACCTACTTATTGTAACTACTACTTCTCTTGGTTGTTCCTTATCTATCTTCCTCTTCCTTATCATGTTAATATCTACTACTCTTCCACCTTCAAGTTTGTCACAAAGTGGAGATGATGCTATCCATTACGGCTACTCTAAGAACCTAACACAGCTCTGCCAAATCTTAAAACTGCATAGTATTTCATAAAGAGCCCTATAATTGCTATCAGAATAAGTCTGAGAAAAACAAGAACTTGAGCAAAGCCAAGTTCAAACTAAATGGAAGCCTCTAAACCCTTTTCCTCTTATAGTCAATACAGGATGGTGCCAGAACACTTCTTTTTTTTTTTTTTTCCCCCTTCCTTGTATATCACTGTGGTTTCCACTTGAATTCAAATTTATTTGGTGTTGAACTAATTTAACTGGAGAAAATTGTCTTTATTTAAGATTATTTATTCTTTCTTTCCACCCCACTCCCACCCCCACCCCCACTTCAGTAAGGGTCATTTATTTGTGCTGGATCTGTGGATGAGGTTGTTAGGTTTTGCAGCAGGGAAGGAGTGGATTAACATCTTTTACTTTCTAGGAACTAAAAAAAGAGCAGGGTACATATTTTCAGCTGTTGTAGCAAATCCTTTCTGAAATTTCACAGTGAGTATTATCTTAAAATAGAAGAAAGCTAAGAAAAAATAAGTAATTTGAAGTTATCCACCAAAGCACAGTGGAGCAGAGAGGACTATAGTTGGAGTTCCTGATATCTATTTTGAACCCAAGGAATGACCATTTGCAATTCATAACCTTGCACCAGATTAAATTGAAATTTCTATGCTAGCAGTGTATTTACAATCAGGCTTATATGGAACATCTAAATTGACTGGTGTCTGACTGTGGATATAAAATATCATATTAAATCAAGACATGCTCATGTTGTTTCCAAGGAAACCAGAAATGATTGGAATAATCCCTGGTTCTTAGATTTTTGACTCTTCTATAGCCTCCTTTGTTATAGCAGATTAGAAATGTGTTTTCTTTCCTTAAAAATAGGATATTTAGAATAGGCAAATGCAGCACATTCTGAATATGAAGCTGTTAATTAAAAAAAAGATAAGGACCTTTACTGACAATTAGTATTGTTGAAGATATGCTTTTAAGTGTAATAAAAAAAAATACAAATTGGAAGATATACTTGTAGTGTCTTTTCCTTTATGTTTAAAATTTTCCTTACCATATTTGCTTGATACTTTTTAAAAACAAATTACTTAAATTGCCTATAATTTAAGTTTATAATTACTTTTTAACTCTAAAGGTTCTAAAATTGAGACATAACTATGTGATTAGCCAACTTGACAACTTTATAAGATGTTCTTGACTTTCCCCAGGTCAAGGATTAAAAAACTGAGCCAGATGACTATACGGAAGGACTCAGTGATAATTTTTAAACATTAAAGTAAATCTCATCAGTTATCATTCCAGTGAAATTTGAAGAAGTTTAGGGACTAGGAGTAGACACTATAATAATATCATTGAAATATACATAAAACAGATTTTAGTGGTATTCTTAAAACTTTGTACTGTTGGTTATCAAGGGAGGCCGATGATTGTCTTCAGTACAGGCCATTTACTCATGAGATCATAGTTCTAAAACTGGACAGAACTTTGTGGAAGGTGATTATCTTGTCTGACTCCTTTATTTTACAAATGAAGAATCTGAGGCTTGTCTTCACTCTCTACTATATCAACAGATTTAAACACTCTTGGCCATATCTAGTCAATTTTTAGATGCTTGCTATTGGAAATCCAGCATTCACATTCACTTCTTGATTGAAACCTCTCTTTTTTTCCAAGAGAAATTCAGTGGTCTTTTTTGCTGTTCCTTTTGAATTCTCCAGAATATTTGGCACTGCTGACAATTTTCTTATGAAAACCCTCTTACCTTTACTCCTTCACTAGATAAAACTCCTCCCGTTCTTCTTACTAAATCTAATTATGTTTTTGTCCAGCTCCCCTTTTACTAGCAGGTGACATGCATGTCTTCTATTCCCCAAAATTCTGTTCTTCATTCTCTTCTGTTATCTTTCTATCTTCTCTCTCAGAAGTTTTATTCAAGCCAAAGGCGTTGATTTTTTCACTTCTATGCCAAATGACTCCCAAATCTAT
The DNA here is from genome assembly GCF_048593235.1 of Sminthopsis crassicaudata. Classification (NCBI taxonomy): domain Eukaryota; kingdom Metazoa; phylum Chordata; class Mammalia; order Dasyuromorphia; family Dasyuridae; genus Sminthopsis; species Sminthopsis crassicaudata. The sequence goes on from NC_133619.1 coordinate 246,076,912, forward strand.
AAACCAATCTTGCTCTTTCTCTGAGTTTCAGACTTGAATCTCTGACCACCTATAAGTATTTCTATCTGGTTGTCTCACCTAATATCATTCTCCAAAACCTCATCTTCTACTTGACTTCATTTGTTAAGACTACAGGTCCATTCTCCTATTTTCATTGCTCAAAGTTTGATAAAGGCTTTCATTATTACATGTTTGGGTTATTAGAGTTATTACATAAGTTTTTCCACTTATCTTTCCTTTTTCCAACCCACTCTATTAAAAAAATTACCATATTATTTTTCTTGAGATATATTTTAGTCAATATTTTTGAAGTATGTGTGTATGTCTGTCTGTATGTCTGTACATGCATGCATGCATGTCTGTGGTGTAATGGCTCCCTATTGTCTACTGAATAAAATTCTAAATTTTATTAATCCATAAATTTTTGCAATTTGTAAATTCAATTCAATTCAACAAACATTTATAAGCACCTGCTATTTTTATGGCACTGTACTTGATATTAAAGATTTATTTTAAAAGACACAATAGTTCCTCTTCTAAAAAATAAGTGTATGTTGAATGGAATTGAAAGAATTTATATTTAAATAGTACTATTCTTTTTTTAACCTAATTTAATATTAACTTTCCACCTACTATATATTCTAGTCATCTAACCTAATATCAGATAATTCCCTAACACCTGCTTGCATGCCTCAGAACCATTACTCACAAAAATTCCTTTGCTTGTAATATTGTCCTTCCCCTAACCATATATCCTTTAAAAACCAAATCAAGCAAGCCACTTGCCCAGTTGATGATGATCACTTCCTTTGACCATCCCATAATATTTTATTTGATGTTTTCCAATATACTTAACATATATTACTTTGCACTATACTAATATGTTGTGTCCAGACTAGCTTTCTGGAGGATCTGGGTACCAGCCTGAGTCCTTAGTCTTAGAAGAGGAGTGAAGAGGTGGGACTCATATGAATGGTCAAAACATGAGGTCCATTTATTCCAAATTTTCTCAGCCTTATATACTCTAATACCCTTATATAGCACACTACACATGCACTAACTATATACTGTTTATACAGGACCACATAAACAACTTGCTATTACGTGTAAATGTCTCTTTGCCACTTGGTATCACTTTACTTTAATTATTGCATAGGTTGTCATTGCCTCCTGACTTCTCAGGAAGGCTGAGAACCTTTAGGCGAGATGAGGAGCCAAACCACACATTGTCAGCAGTTTCCCTCTGGGATGAAGGATCTTATACCTCACCCAGAGTTCCCCACTATCTGTGGCCCTCTACATTAGTATATATTATAGAATCTTTGAGTCTGAGAGTAAGAATGTTTCTGAGATTTTATATATTCCTACCTATATCTGAATAGGAATATTTTCTACAATTTATTCAATGATTCATCTCCCACATATCTCTGGAAGCCCTCCATTGATAGGAAAATCAGTTTTCCTGAGAAAATCCATTTCATGTTTGGATACTTCTGAATTTGAGAAAAATTTCCCCATATTTATATTATGTGCATGTTATATGTTAATTGCATTTCTATCATTTGTATTTATTTTATGTTATTTACATTTTCTTTATATTTAATCTGTCTGAAACTTCTACTCATTCTCCCTCATTCTCTGTAAGCAAAATTTACTCCTTCCATAGTCATATTATGATTATAATCATAATTTATCATATTAAATATTGGGAGACAGCTAGCATATACTCTTAAGGTTTTCTCTTTTCTAGGCAAAACAAATGATTTGTGAATGGTATCCTTTCTCATCCATCTTGTTCACTCTTCTCTAGTTCTCTAGAAGATTAGGTCTTCTAAATTTTTCTAGGTTTTGGTTGCCTAGAACTTGAATTTGTACATAGTAATCACTTACAATGCTATTGTTGAATTAAATAATAATGATATTGTCCCTTAGCAAAGCTATGTGGTTAAATCAATGTATGCAGTAAATTTAAAATTAAGTACATGCTCTGTGTAAAGTTTTGTGTGGATACTTGGCGAGATGAAAATATAATGCTCCTTGCTCATATGGAGTTTATAATATTGTAAGAGGGACATGAAAATCATAAATACCTCAATTTCCAATAAAAAAGTAATTAAAACTTCATATTCTTTATTTCTAGTTCATTAGCTTCATTCTTATCTCTGAAGGATAGTGCTTCACCCCACACATACACACATTTTCCAGCAAGGTGGCAGAAAAGAAGTAGAGATTGTAAATAAAATATTTTTGGGAGACCTGCTAAAGCTATAAATCATCAGAATCATTCACAGATGGTTTGAATAAATAGACTTGCCAAGTATTGCTTTCCTTTCCCTTAAAGAGACACTGGCTAATTTGGAAACTGTTTCATAAAAGGTGCTTTTTATAATCCATTGAACTATTATTTATAAAGTGGTTTTACTATATAATTGTTAATAACATTAGCAGAGAGAAATTGTCATTGATAGTATTTCATTTTTCAGTTTTTTTTTTTTTATTTAAAGTTGACAGTGACTAGTGAAATTCTAGATCGTGTATGGATCTTAGCATAATTAAGGCAAAGTCTCTGCCACTGAATTCTCTTTATAACATTCCCAAATGGTCATGCAATATTTCCTTAAAAGCTCTGAGTGCTGGCTTCATTTTTTTTTTTTTTTTGCTTGTAGCAAGTTTATTTATTTTAAATATACATTACTTTTTGAATCCTGTTGGGAGAGAAAAATCAGAGAAAAAGGGAAAAATCATGGGAGAGGTTAAAAAAAAACAGAAAAAAAGAAGTAAATATAGCATGTGTAAATTTACATTCAGTCTCCTTATATGTTTTTTCTGGATGCAGGCGGCACTTTCTGTCCAAAGTCTATTGAGATTGCCACTGATCACTGAACCACTGAGAAGAACCAAGCTTTTCACAGTTGATCATTGCACATTCGTGTTGTGATTGTGTACTGCTTTTTTTGCTCAGCATCAGTTCATGTAAATCTTTCTAGGCCTTTCTATAATCAGTAATTCATCATTTTTAAACAATAATAATATCCCATTACCCTCATGTACCACAGCTTGTTCAACATTCCCCAATTGACATTCACTCCTTTTCCAATTATTTGCTACCACAAAAAGAGCTGCTAGACATGTGGATTCTTTTCCCTCCCTTATGATTCCCTTCCAATATAAACCCAGTAATGGCATTGCTGGGTCACAGTTTGATAGCCCTTTGGGCATAGTTCCAGATTACTCATCAGAATGGTTTGTTTGTTTCACAATTCCACCAACAATGCATTAGTGTTCCAGTTTTCCTGTATCTCCTCCAACATTTATCATTATCTTTTCTTGTCATCTTAGCTAATCTGAGAGGTGTGAGGTGGTAACTCAGAGTTGTTTTAATTTGCATTTCTCTAATCAATAATGATTTAGAGCATTTTTCATGTAACTTTAAGTGGCTTTAATTTTGTCATCTGAAAATTGTCTGTTCATATTTTTTGACCATTTATCAGTTGGTGACTGAACTACTCTTTACTTCACAAAGCGATGCATTCTATTTCCTAACCATCTGATTATGCAAAAGTTTTTATAGGGAAGGAAGTTCATATAAGTTCTTTAGAGGTAAAGATGGCTTCTCTAATTTTGAACACTTATTCCTGATTCTCCCCACCTAGATTCAAAAGGAATAATATCCAAATCCTCTTCTCTGGGAAAAAAAAAAAAAAAAAAAAATTAAGACTTGGTTTTCTCATCTTTCCAGGCTGAAAATGAAAGGGCAATTCATAGATCCAATTTCTCTACTGATAGGCAGGGGAATTCTAACCTGCTCCATTTCTCACCTGGGTCATTGTATCTATCTTTAGGCTATCCCACTGACTTATGGTCCCAAGGACTCACCATATTATTGCTGAAATTAGTGTGAACACCTGATAATCCCATTACAACGTAGAACTCATTAAGTCAAGAAATCAGCCAGCCTCAGCCTTCCTGGAAGCTAGAATCACAGGAGTGCAACATCATGCCTAGCTCTTTAAATATTTAGGCAATAATTAAAAGAAAAGAAATATATGACACATAATTAAAATAATTTTAATTAGGCCTAATTAAATAAATTATTGACATTAAAAATGCATAAAGCAAAGACACCATTTCCAAAGGAAATGTTAACATTGTCACTCAGTTACAATAAAAATCCTTAAAACCCACCTCAAACTGCTTATAATTGATCTTCTGGCCAAAGAGAAATATATCCATGAAGGGAAATGAGTTTAAAAGATAAACTCATTTGTAGAACAGCAAGAAGTTTTGGAGATTATAAGCAAGTTTATTGAAAGCTTGACATGAGATATAATTAATCTAGAATATACCTAAAATGGAACTGGAAGAATAATGAGCTTTTAAAAATAGAAAAAATCTGTCAAAATTTCTTTAATTTCTCCATTGATGAGAGTAAAGGCACTATATTTGTATTTTTTATCATATCATAATATCATTAACATTATATAGGAAAGAGAAATGTCACCAATGGCAACCATTAAAAATACCTGAACCGGACCAAGCATATACAGAGAAGGCATGTGCCAAAAAAAAAAAAAAAATACATTTTGATGATACCAAGGGACTTGTTCTTAAGATATCTTAAAGAAAGAAAAATGCTGAGTTTTGGAGAGGAGATCACTAGAAGGAAAAGGCAGCCAGTCTAACATCATAATTATTAATCTGAAGGTCAAGATTGCATAGTAGATCTAGCTTTTGAGTCAGAAACATGTGGGTTCAAATTCTCCTTCTGGTTGCATACCATTTGAATTACCTTGGTTAATTCAATGAATTTCACATAGTCCTAAGCAAATCCCTAAGATTATAAATTGTAGTAAAGATAATAACCATCATAATATTCATATAGAGTATTCCAAACCTCCTATAATAATGACATCAGAAATCTTTAGGAAGAGAAGGAGGAGGAGAAAAATTATCTAACCACATTTTAAGAATATATTTGATGGAGACATAAGAATGAAGCAGGACCTTGTTCTTAAATGATATTATATACCAAATTATATCTTTACAGACATATGTTGATAAAATTTGGGGAATACAGGTTCCCGCTATGCATATTGGTCCATGATTTTAGAAAGTATTTGATTTGGTAAAAGTGAAATCTCCTTTAGGTTTTTCTACAACAGAGAAAATCATAGATATATACATACATACACATATATATATATATATATATACATGCATTTTGAAAGCATACAAGGTTACATGGAATCCAATATTCTATAATTTTTCCAGAGTCCTCTTTGGTAAAAAAAAATAGAGAGGCATAGTTTTGCCAGAAGTATTTCTCACTACCAGTTAAAACTATTTTCTCTAAAATTATCTAAAGATCTCCTCACTGACAAATCTAATGGCCTCTTCTCAATCCTCATCCTTCCTGATTCCTCAGCAGCATTTAAAACTATTCAATCTTGAATTCCCTCTCCTCTCTGATTTTTTTTGATATTGCTTTGTCCAAGTGGACTTCCTACCTTGCTAAGTGCTCTTTCTAAGTTTTCACAACACTTATCATCTGTGCCCACAGTCTCCAAGAATATGTTCTAGAACCTCTTCTGTTTTCTTTTTATACTTTATCATGATGATCTCATCATCTCCAATGAGTTCATTTGCTTCTTTAGATCAATGATTCACAATCTATATATCCAAATACATTCTTCCAGTCCTGTTTTCTCTCCTGAGTTTCTGCCCCACATCTTAGACTGCCTATGGAACATTTCAGATTAGATGTTTCATGGCAGTCTCAAACGCAACATGTTCAAAACAGAACTCATAATGTTTCCCTTATAATCCTACCCTCTTCTAAGCATCCCTATTACTGTCAATAGTACAACCATCTTTCCTATCACACAAGCAGCATGTGTAATCTGTTGCTAAATCTTTTCCATTTCACCTGAAGAACATTTCTCTCATACATACCCTCCTCATCATTTATACAGCTATTTTCCTAGTTCAGGTTCTTACTACCTCCTGCTTGAACTATTGTGATAATCTAAAATTTGGTCTCTCTATTGAAATATTTTATTCATTACATTTAATCTTCCACTTAGCATCTCAAATGAATTTGCTAAAGCTCTTGTCTGAACATATTTTACACACACACACACACACACACACTCTTATGGTGACTTCCTATTACACTAAAACCAGTTATATTTGGCATTAAATCTCTTCAAAATCAAATGTCTTTTTAAGAAGTAGAACTGGATCATATGTAGAAAATTGAATAGGGCTTTTAATGATTCCTGGTTTCTCCAAATAGTCATGTTCTTAATATCAATGGTCTTCTAGTAATGCTATATGACATGGAATCATGTAGTGTCACAGTCCCTGAAGAATCAAAATATTTTCAATCAAAGAATAGACATTTAACAGACATAATTGAGGATATTACCAATGAAAAATAGTCCAGGTGAAGAAATATAAAAGATACTAATGTGGTATAAGTATAAAAAGTAGATGGATTATCTTGTAGTGAGAGTACAAGATAATAGAAGGATAACTTATGTGCTCTATTGGCACCCAAACAATATAAAGAGGCATAAAGGAAGCCCAAGATATGTTGAGTACACTCCTGCAATGTATTGGAGGACATGGATAATAGGAATCACACAGAAGAAGACATAGATGGGTAATAACCTGCATTATTAAAGGAAATAACCTCATTAATCAGATTATAGATCTATAGAAGAATTAATTTATCATGTCCCCCTAATGTCTTCTCCAGTTCCTTCACTTCTTCCTTGTGTGAGAAAGTTTTAAATGATAAAGAAGAAGAAAATGGAGAAGGATAAGAAAATGTGGATTAGTTGTGATTGATACTATCTGGAGGAAGAGCCAAAATGATGAGACAGCTGATCTACTGATAGTATTAGAACACTCTCCACACTTTTTGCTCTCCATTCTCTAGTTACTGTCCAATCAATCAAGTTTCTGTTAAGATATAGGGCCCAGAATGGAACATATATGTAAAATAGAACCAGTATCTCCTTTATTCTGAATTCTGTGTTTTACTTTAAAACAGGTTAAGGTTGAATTAACTCTGAAGTCATAACTTGCTATAGTGGACTCACCTTATTCTTACAATTTAATAAAAAACAATGTTCAAGTAGGCTTTAAATCATTTGGTCAAATACATTTGAAAACTCAGAATGTATTTCCAAAGAAAATAAATTTTCCAGTCGTAGAATTGGCCCTTTCATGGCACCATTATACTTTTTTTTTCTACATTAAAGAAGCCTTAAAACTTTTTATGCAGCAAACTCTTTTTTTTTTCTATTTTCATGGAACAAGCATTTAAAAATCCTCTCCTGTGTGTTCAAAGCATTAGAGTTTCAAGGACAAAGCAATAACAGAAATCTCTTCCCTTACAAGTGGGAAAACAAAATATTGGTATAGATGAATACAATATAATTTTAGGACATAAAAAGTACTAATAGTTAGGGGGATTAGGAGAAAGCCCCTAAGTTGATCTTTTAAAGAAAGTCAAAAGCTAAAAATAAGAAAACTAAGGCATAGAGTAAATTATTTGTTCAACATCACACAGCTCATATGTTTTGGAGGTAGAATTTGAATCTGGGTCTTCCTGACTTAATTCAGTAGCTGACTGAAAACAATAGCATTTATTTGAGAGACATTGTAAAGATAAAAAATGAAGAAAAAATTATTTAAAGTTTTGATAAATATTTAGCAAATCTCATTATCCTTATGAAGAAATCACACTGACAGTGTTACTGTTTTTTTAAGTATCGTCAGACTCATTTTTAAACTCACCCTTTAGTAATTCTTTAAACGTGGGCAAAGCAGCTTACCTCTTAAACGTTTCTATTTAAAACATAGCCTATTTTTGAAAAGTGTCATTGATGGCTATAGTTTATTAAGTCCCTTCACAGTGATAATCCAGTTCATTTTCTTCACATTTCCATCTAAAAACAACTCAAGCTTAGAGAAATGGCTCCTTGTAGTGTTATTTATAAAGTTTCCTTTACTTGCATTTTTTTTTTTCCGTGCTGGAAAAAGTTAGGAGTTAATGTAAGACAGTAAGACACAAGCATATTCCCTAATCTCTCCCCATTGAAAAGAGACTGACATCAACATGAACTCTCAATCTTTCTTTCCTCTAAAGGTTCTTCATTCTTCCTGGGAATGGAAGGCAGCTAGCCAGCCAATCAACACCCTTTTCCCTAGAGTACCAGAGAGGAAGGGTTGGGAATGTTGGCACCCTGAATATTGCTATTTCTAACCAGGCCTGTAATCACAAGTTACCAAAATATTCATTTTTTGAAGAAATTGATCACTCAAAGATATTGAAATAGAAAAAAAATATTGTACCTATGGATATTCTCTTGGTAGTAGCAAACATATATATAAAGAGAGAGAGAGAGAGAGAGAGAGAGAGAGAGAGAGAGAGAGCATTTTATAAGTTTTTAAAACTTTCAAATGAGATAGTATAAATAAAGCATTTTACAAACTTTAAGCTGCTATATAAATATGAACTTTTTTGTTTTATATATGTATATATACATATATATGTATATATATACATACTATATATACATATATATATATATATATATCCCCCAAAGATCCTTTTTCTCTACTCTTCATATAGACATCCCATTACTTCAGGCTCTCACTATTTCAGTCAGTAAATATTTAAGAGTTTACTCTTTGCTAAGTCTGAGGATACAAATATGAATAAAAATAGTCCCTGGCCTCTAAGAATTTATAATCTAATTGAGGAGGACAAAATACAAAATGAAAAAGAACTAGTAAGGGAGAGTGTGGGTAAGGAAGGTACCCAATCAAGGATATGATGGAGATGCACATTTAGTCCATCGAGATGAGAAATAAAGAGATATCTGAGCTGAGATCTTACCTTAAATAGAGGTTTGGAGTTCATGACACTTTGCCACTCTGTAAAGATTAGATCCTACGATGTTAGAGAATGATGAGGTTATCCCAGTAGTGAGATTCCTAGGGCATAATGGAAAAGTCAGTGGGAGAAGTCCTAAATTAGTGCACCCAAGGCTAAATCTAAACCATTATAGTATATTGAATTCTTAATTGAGTTACTTGTCCATCCCATCTATCCCTCTCATAACTGCCAAAGCAAGTTTTCTGAATAACAGATCTGAATATGTCTCTCTCCCACTCAATAAATTTCAGTGGCTCTCTATTGTCTGTAGGATAAACTATTAAACTTCTCTCTTTTAATGTCCTTCACAAGGTGGCCACAGCCTCTCTTTTCAGGCAATGTATACATTATTTCACATTATTTCACTTTATGGTTTAGTCAGACTATCCATAGTTTGTTCTTCCCATATGGCACTTTAACCTCTGTCTCTCTTACTTTATACAAGCTTTCTCCCATGCCTAGAATGCATTCCCTTCTTCTACATGAAACCTGTCCCAATCTTTTCAAATGCTAATGTCCTTGATAAATACCTCATTTTGATGTACTTCATATTTAAGAGTAATTTTATATATATAAATATATATATTCATTCTTTATATATTCATATATGTGCATATTATCTTCTATGATAGAATATAAAGTCTCTATGCATAGAAATGGTTTCTTTCTGTTTATATTTACATTGCCTACCACAAAACCTGACACATAAGTGGCATTTGATAAATGTTTTTTTTATTAATTGATTAGTTTAAAAATGGCTGAACAAACTAATATATGAAAGTAATGAAATATTATTACACTAGAAGAAAAGACAAATATGAGGAATTCATAGAAATATGGGAAGACCTAAATGAATAGTTATAGAGCAAAGGAAGCAAAACTAAAAGAATAGCTCACACAATGACACCAATAATATGATTGAAAACAACATTAAAAGGCAGCTAAGTTCTGATTAAATGTAGTGACCAAATTTGGTTCCTGAGGATGGAGGATGAAAGATACTTCTTTCTGTCAGTAAAGAGGGTAGTTGGGTGCTGTAGATGCCAATAATGACATCCACCGAAAAATATAATTAATCACTGTATCAATCTTGCTTAACTATTTTTTTCAGTATAGTTGCATGGTTTATTGGAATGATTGTGTTATTTAAAAAAAAAAAAAAAGCAAAGGCATTGAAAGGACTTTCTTTTAGTAATTCCACTAAAAAAGTTTTTTATTGGATTTCTGGCTCAGTACATTCAGTAGCATGATATGATGGCCAAAATAACTTAATGCAATCTTTATAGTTGATTAGAATGTAACTAATTAGTAGTACATAATTGTGATATGTGTAAGCCCAGAATATATTGAGAGTACTAGCAGATTAATTTTCGTTTGCAGATAGCTAAGACCTCTATCTATTTAAATACCATCTGTACTCTTTCCCACATTTGTCCTGCCTCTTTCCTCTCCCAATACTACCATCACTGTGAAAATTAATAGAGGGAACAAGAGATTAAGATATATTTTGTGTTTTTGCCATGAAAATTGTCTCCTAAATAATTTTTTTAAGTCTCCAAATGTTTCTACTGGAATATTACATTGTATCTAAATACTTATTGTCATATTACATTGGTGAATTATTTTGATTGCATCAAGCCCTACAAAACTATAAAATCTCCTTATAGAATACATAGCAGTACAGAAAAGATTAGTCTAACTATCCACATGTCAAAATAAAATGGATGGAAATTCATATTGACTTTAATATTCAGCTAGATTTATGGACCTTTGCAATGTCCTTTCAATATAAATTGATGTTGTGGATGGAAAGTGAAGTGGTTTAAGTAGAAGAAGGTGATAGAACTGGGTTTAATTAGACAAAACAAATTATATTTTCAATAAATTCAGACTATGTGACAGTCTGTCAATAAGTGAGTCAATCCATAAGTATTTCTTAAGTGCCTACTAACTAGAGGACATTGTGCTAAGCCTTGGTAATACAAAACAAATTGCAAAAGAAAATCCCTGCACTAAAGGAATTCAAAATATATTGGAGGAGATAATAAGCAGAAAAGACATGTACAAACACACTATGTTTGGCACAAATAGAAAAGACTTAACAGAGGAAAGCACCACTAGAAGTAAGAGAGATTGGAAAGGCTTCCTACAGAAAGGGAAATTTTACTTAGGGACCTGAAGGAATCCAGGGAAATCAAAAGATAGAGATGAATAGAAAAAGAAAGCATTCTAAGCATAGGGGACAGCCAGAGAAAGTGCCCAGAATCAAGAGTTGAAGTGTCTTGTTAATGGGGCATTAAGGAAGCCTGTGTCTTTGGATCGAAGAGTATCTGGAGGGGTACATTTAAGTTTTAGAAGACTGAAAAGGTAATGATGGGCTTTGAATGCCAAATAGTATTTTATGTTTAATCTTGGAGGTGATAGGAAGCAACTTCAACACAAACACTTTTATGAATAGTGCTATATACCTGCAAATCACAGAACTTTAAAACTGAGCCCAGAAGAATTTAGATACACATAATTCAAAGAACATTAGGGCTTATAATGTGTTTAAATGTGCTGCAGCAAATTTAGCAATAACAACTTGCATAGAGAAGTTTTATAAAATAAAGTATTATGAACATGAAAAACAAACAAACAAAAAAAAAAGCATGAGAGAGCCTTAACCAAGAATAAAAGATCATAAATGACTAGTTGGAGTAGTAGGAACATTGAAACCCCTAAGAAATTGAGAGAACTAGAGCAATATTACAAGCAGGCATGTTGTGGGGCTCAATTGAGATAAAGGATGTAAAGTACTTTGAAAGCCTTAAAGCACTACATAAATAGATACTGTTATTGTAGTTGTTATGGTTGTTCTTATTATTATTATCTTTATTATTATTATTAGCCTACATATACTAGGCCTCCAGCCTAGTGATAACTTCATTCCCTTATCCTTCAATTGCACTCCTGCTGATCTCAAGCAGTGGTTATAGAGCAATACACAGGTATATTGTAAATATCTTAAAACAAAATTGGGAATGTATGAACATGCACTTTTAAGCATAATCTTCATTACTAATACTTTCTTAAGTTGAAAAAATAAATTACTCAATTTGGTACAATTGTCAATTTCTGAGATATAAATGTTCCCACTGAAAATTTAAGTCAACTCTTACAAGTCAGTTAAAACTGGCTCTAGCACAACCCTGATGATGAATATATTTCTTTTTTAAATTATATTTATTTTGTTTTGAACTTATGAATAAAACAAACATGTCCTTAACATAGTAGGATAGGAAAAAATGATTATATGTGAAAATGCATGTATTTCAGTTCTGATTGTCATAGCTTAGAAATTATATTCATGAAGTAAAATGAATCTAGAGAAACAGTAATGGGAATGAATCCCACTTTGGAATGAAACTAAAATAGAAAAATACATCAAAAGAACTGTTAAGGTTTTCCTTGGATTGTGGATATGATAATGAGTTATGATAGTTTGAAGACTTGACATTCAAAATAGACTGTTGTTCAGTCATTTTTTCAGTCATTTGTAAAACTTTGTGGCTCCATTTGGAGTTTTCTTGGCAAAAATATTGGAAAGGGTTGTTATTTCCTTTCCTGTCTCATTTCACAGATGAGGAAATTGAGACAAAAAGTGTTAAGTGACTAACCCAGAGTCACACAGCTAGTAAGTGTATTGGGTCAGATTTGAAGTCAAGAAGATGAGTATTTTTTTCACTTCAAGCCCAGCATTCCATCCAGTGTGCCAACAAGCTGCTCTACTCAAAATAGATTGTACTTGTTCTTTTTTTTCCCTAAGAGTAAAACTGGATCAACTGGTTGTATGTTGATTTTCCCCTAAATACAAGAATAAAAATTTATTACATAAGAATAGTGATAAATACCTGGAGTTATATAACCGTTATGTATCAGAGGCAGTACTTGAATCCAGATCTTTTTGTCTCCAAAGCAAACATCTATTCATTCTGCCATGGTGACTTTTTAATAATTGAAACATCCTAGAAATGAAATTTCATTATGTAATTCTCATTCCCTATCATAGGAAGGCTTCATGGAGTAGCTTGATTTCTGAGATACTATAGATAAGATTCATTCTTAAAGTGGGGCAGTGGAGAGGATTTGCATTAGATAATCTAACATCTCTTCAAACTCAATGAAGATAAGAACTTTATTGTTCAGGGCAAGAATCAGTTAATGAGTAAGAAATAACTTTGAAGGCAATATATGCCTTATTGCTATAAAAGTTAGGAAAATACTATCTCTGTGTTTTCCCACAAGATAAACATATGCCAGGTCTTTTATATGGAAGAATCATAGGGTTGTAGATCTCAAACTGGAATAGTCCAACTCCAACATTTTGCTAAAGAGAAAGGATGTAAAAACTCAGAAAAATTAAATTATTTGACCAAGAAGATGGTACCAGAACAGGATTCAAACCCAAGTTTTCTGACTAGAAAAGTTTTGTTCTTACCCCTGTGCTATATGGCCTTCCTACCAAAATATTCAGGAGCTGAAAAAACTATAACCTTCCCAATATAGTAAAAACCTATTACATGCCACTTTCCCTTCTAAAAAAATTAAAAATTAAGAAAAGTGCATGGCCCACAGTGAAAAAAGGAACTGAATCCAGTTCTAGATGACTACATATACCATATCTTCCTTGTTCCACAAAACAGGTAATTTATTATGTGGTTTCTAAGAGTCTTCAACAATGGCCCCTCTGGGATGAATATTTCTAGACAACTAAGTAATCTATTATAATTTCTCTAGGAAATATTTCAATAAATTGAGTCCCAGAACAAATGAATAAGTTTCAAAAAATACACATCGACAGGATTCTGGGTAGTTGAAATAGTGTCACAATGAGGGTATGTCAAGGCATTTGAGATTCTACCAACATGAAATGAACTAACCATATTGTAAGAAGCATGTTGAGTTTAAAATGCTTTATCTAGATTATCACTACCTTGACAGGGGGAACATGAATCTTTACTTTGAGTATATTCATATCCTCAAAATTATCTTGAAGGCGGTTCAACCATTGACTATACTGGAATACATCTTTTATTTGTGTGTTTTGAGCTAAAAATTGCTGTCATTTTTATTTTATTTGATAATAGATTTTTATCTGATAGCTCACATGCCAAGTTCATACAGAAATGTACTACCAATACATAGGTTAAAGTATCTTCCTCTTAGCTGTACAACAGGTAAGAGAGGCATCTGAACTATAGTAAAACACTTTTCTCTTAAAAAAAAAAAAAAAAAAAAAAAAAAAAAAAGGAAGAAGCTACTTTTCCAATACAGGAAAAAAAAAAAATAGTTGCAAGAAATTTAAAACCCTTTTAGTAATCTATCACAATTCCAAATGTATAAGTATTTAAGGAAACATTTCAAAGAAAATTTATAAAAACGAGAAATGTGATCTTCAATTTTCTAATAGTGCTTTGTATTCTTATTGTAGAATTTCAATCTGAACAAGTTCTCTTATTTATTTTCATACATAAGATTTTTTTCTTAATCAAGGCAGATGTCTAAGCTGCATTTTAAATTCTGGAAATGACATTTTCAATAAAATGCATCACTGAATATACATATATAATTTCCCATGATATGCTCAGAATAAAACAAATTAAGACCCTGCCCTGTGTTTGTAAGATGGAAATTAAATTTATTGGCACTTGAGTTGTCTGATGATGTATTATCTTTTCCTATTAGGTGGATGCTCATGGAAACATTCTATTAACATCACTTGAAATTCACAATGAAGTGAATGAAGTCACAGGTGTTGGAGATTCTAGGAATTCAGCAATATCCTTCGACAACTCAGGAATCCAGTACAGGAAACAAAGCATGCCTCGAGAAGGGCATGGGCGACATATGGGGGACAGAAACATCCCGCACAAGAAGACCCATTTACGGAGGAGGTCTTCACAGCTCAAAATAAAAATCCCCGACTTAACAGATGTGAATGCCATAGACAGATGGTCAAGGATCGTGTTTCCATTTACTTTTTCTCTTTTCAACCTGATTTACTGGCTGTATTATGTTAACTGAGTGACTATACTTGATTTTTCACAGACTTCATTTAACACTGAGTGAAATATTACTCTGCCTGTCATTTTTATACCTATATATAAATACACACACAAACATATATATACATATGCAAATGTATATATGTGAACTTTCTCAACATATATATATAAACACACATGTGTATGAGAATGTATGTGCATATGTTTATTATATACACAAGTCTATGTAACTATGTGTATATAATACAAATACACATACATGTATACATTCAGCAGCTATGGACAATTTAACACAGAATGCATATCAAAGGAAGTGGGTGCATTTTTTTTTTACTGAAAGAGACAGATATCATCTAAATAATCACCTTAAGAATGAGGGAGTGTTACATAATATCATCCCTAAATATGTCTTAACTTATCATAAATTAGACATTTTCAATACTGATTTTCAGAACCTTGGTTCTAAAGCTAATGTACTCTTCAAAAACCCATCCAATGGTACTGCTAGTTTAAAATGAGTCACTTCTCTTTCATTTGATAGGCTTTGTTTTACTGAGCTAAGTTTTCTTTGCTCATTTGGATTATAGGGTTTCTTTTCATCTTCCATGCGTGTCATTTTTCAGTGATCATTGACTTGGATTAAATAATCACAGAAAAAAAACTGTCCTGTTGTTTAAGATGCTCACATTAATATGCTCAAACACTCATCTTTTGAAAAAATACATCCATGGTGAAAGAAATCTCATTTGTAAGTATTGTAATACACAGTTTGGGGTTGGTTTTTGTTTTGTTTTTGTTTTTTGTTTTGGTACACTTGGACTGATTCCAGCTTAGTTGTACTGAGGGGAAATTTTTAGCACATTTTGGTATCATTTTAGTTGACATTTTAATTACTGAAAATTTGTTCTGCATCTCATCAATTTTCAAGACTGATATTCAACAGAAAGCATAGAAGTCTCAGGTTATTTGTTACTCTAACATAAAACAGTCTAGACTTAATTTTTTTTAATTTGTGTTCACATCATCCAAAATTCTTAAAACATTGTATGTTACTATAAAATATATTTGCATAATATGCATACATATGTATATTTTATGAAGACTTTCTTTCTTATGCTTGCTACTGTGGCAGCATGCTATGTCATATCTTTTCTTCATGTGATGTGACTACTTTTTTATTATCTGGAATTAAGACTTAAGCTACAAAGCTTCTACTGTTAAAACATAAAAATCAAGACATATACTCATGGCCTTTATTTCCATGTCCAACATATGCCATAAGGAGCACATCAAAACACTCCTAGTACAACTGGGATGTTGCAATCAGCAATCAGTAAACTAACTAATGCATGGCATTTCATCATCAAATACATGCAGTCATTTTTTTTTTTTTTTGGCAAACATTATCAACCGACAAAACAGCACGCTCATTTTTAAATTTCTTTCTGAATCCATCTCCTCATCCTATCGACTTTTTAAAGCTAGTAGATACAAGTCAAGGTGCACTGATTTCATAGATGCAACCTTAACTTGCTATTTAGACAACTAGATCTTTCTAAAGAAAAAAAAATGATATATTTTTTGTAAACAATATTTCTATCACAGACATCCATAAATGGACATGACTATGGTCCTATAAATAGGTGTCAAAGTGGAATTAAGCATTTGGAGGAAAAAAAAAGCAAAATGTGCAGGAAAGAACTGCTAAATTTCTTTTTGAGATGAAACTTATCCATATATTTCCTGGCTGGTGGTGTCTCAAAATGTTGCATATATCCCAGCTGCCTCTGTTCTGTCCAACACACAGAAGCAGTCAGCCAGATTCTTTTCCAACTTTCTAACCCCTGGATTTCATTTCAATATTGATAGGACCTATACCACCTGGGATGTTACAAGGATGTATAAGTTGCCCAGTATTACTGCTGTGGGAGTTCCCTTCAGTGGTCATTACAACCTTTGATTTGAAGGAGTAGATAACAGCTGCTAGTTTCACTCTGGGATTAAATAGAACACACAAAGTCTAATGCTGGAAGAAATTATTAATTTTTTTCTTTACCCTCCTTCTCCTTTATCCCCAGCTTTCTCCACTCTTCTTCCTTCTCCCTCCCTTGAAACAAAAACAAAACACCATCAATCAGATTTTCTCTTGTTTTAATTTTTATGGAGACTAAACAGGTTATTACAGATATGTGCTTATTAGGGTTTTTCTTTGGCACTCTCAGGATAACAATATGGATTTATAAAATATGAACAGAATGGGAAAATCTTGTGAGTGGCCTTATCCATTGAAAACATTTTAAAGAAAAGAGATGTTGCTGAAGATCATATCTTTTTCAACACTTCCGCTATTTTTCTGTGTCCAGTGACTCAAGATTGGAGCTCCACACATATGAGGGACTTGAAATGCAAAAGGATGTGAAGAAAGTAGTTCACTGTGGACATTTGGAATCTTTAAATGCACAATGTGTACTGCTCAGAACTATGCCACTAATTCTTTCTTGAGGATGGGAGGAGAAAGAAGAGAGGGTGGGGAGAAGTTAAAATAGTTGCATATGTGAACTTCAAGTTCATGATCAGCAATGGCAGAGAACCTTCAGACCTCAAAAGAGCTCCTGCAATCCACTTTACAAGTTTTCCTTGGTATAAATTTGCATGGTAGGTAATAATAGCTTTTGAGCTTTTTATATGCATTTGGCAATGAGATTGGGATTCACAACTTTGTAGACATTGCAATGAAGTAAATATAATGGCTATACTACATATTGTATTTGTAACTATATATATATATACATGCATACATGCATACATACATATATTCGATAAAACTTTTTTCAGATCCATGGGCATGTGTTTGCTTTACCCATTTCTGGGGCAAACAATGTTTTTTTTTGTTTTTTGTTTTTTTTTTTTTTTCTGACAAAAAGAATTGTAGAGTCTACCTAAACTTGTTTTCTAAAGCAGCAGAAAAATTTGGGAATGAGCATTTTTTTTACCATCATGACCCAGACTTTGTTTCCCAACTCTTTTCTTTAGCTCTCTAGACCAATATGGCCTCTCATGAACCCACAGCAACTGTTCTAATCATTGAAGAAGCTGTATAGATGAGGCTCAAAGCCAGAACTCTAGAATTAAAATTTGATTGATTGTAAAGCCTCATCAAGTTGTAAAGAAAAGGTTGGTGAAGGGACTTGTATAATTACTTTTCTGAGAATTTGCAAGGAATTAAAAAAAAAACCTCAGATTTCTAAGTAGGCTAATATATGTGTCTTTACAAAAATGCTCACAAGTCCTCAAAACATACAATAGAGTTCTTGTGAGTATGTTACAGCCCGACTCACCTATTCTTGAGTCAATTCATATTCATCCAATTGTACTACATTACTTCAGTGGGTTTGGGTATTTCATTTGATGGTGCAGATCATAAATCACCAATAACTTCTTAGCCTATGTGATTCTCACCCATGTCATTCCATAAATCCTCCATCTATGATCCACAGCACGGTTAGCCTCTTAAGTGGGTGTTGCTCTTGTTGCCCCTAACCAACATCTTAATGGGGTTTCATGACTGGACCATGAGTCACTCTTATGTCACTAAAATCCCAGACTCTAATGTGAGTGAGGAAATACCAAATAAAGTGAGGAAGAAGCCCTGAAGTTCCAGTCAGTTATGTTAGAAAAACCACACCTAAATCCCTTTATTTTTAGGCCTCTGCCTTACCCCTGTGCTGGATCATCTCTATGTAGCGACTCTCACAAGACCCTACTTTGTAAAACTTTGCTTATAAATGTTTTCAACTAAACACACGAAGGTAACTCCAGACTGTGTACCTTTTATAGGAATGAGCCTGCTGCAGGTCTGGGTGCATTATTTTGGGTGGCAATATTCCTTTTTGCTTTCTCTTGGCAATCTGGCCTTGTAACAATCTTTTTAAGCTGAGCAAGTGCCCAACTTTGAATACAAACTATGCCATAAATATTATGTCAATCTGGTACCTGATTTATAACACTGACCTTTTAATGAAAGCAAATTGGGCCATAAATTCGGTTATCCTATTATCCCTTTTGAAATTCACTCTTGTTATTTCATCAGACTGGAAAGTAATATTTTTCAAAGTGATTCCTTACTCCCACTCCTACCCCCAGGACACTAGGATGCCCACTGGATAATTACCTCTTTTACTGCACTTCAAAGGCAACATGATGTCCTTAAAAAATCATATTAACTTGCCTGGACAAGTGGTTTATTCTCAGAGACTAGTTTGCATATCATGCCTCACCCAGGACTAGCCCCATAAGTGTGCTCTCATTTTCATTTCATATATCACTTTTACAAGACTATGAGGGCATCCAAGGCAACTACAGGACTATCCTGAGTTACAGCCTGAAGAGTCTGAAGTAGAAATAGATAAATGTGTTGTGATAGCTAACTCCTATGTTAATGACATCCCATTGTAAAGATAAATTAAAGCCCAGTTTTGCTTAAGCACATTTATGTATATATTCTTTTGTATTATTTGACATGAAAAAAAAACAGCAAAACTGAGTGATAGACAAAACATGAGCAATGTTGATGAATGAATACTAATTTATTAAAAAAAAAAAAAGGACTAAATGATGACTTGCAATGATTCATTTGGGGAGAGGGAATTACTATTTAATTCTTTTTTTTACCTTTTTTGCTTTCATGTTTAGGTTTGGGATTTCAATAAAAGTTAGAGGAATATATGTGCAAACTTGTCAGGATTAGAAACAAATCACATATAACTATTGTTCCTCTTTAGCTACATGGGAAATATATTCACAGTGGTCATCTAGTCCTCTTTCTGTCTTTAAACAAGCTTTAGCAGAAATTATTATTCTTTTTTAAAAAGGTTTACAAAAAATACAATGGCTAAAACTACTTTTATGCTGGTAAATATTTAACTAGCTCTCCAGAAAAAAAAATACTCACCAATTAAGTTTAATCTATCTTTGTATCTTTCTTAAATCTAAAGAATTAATAACACAATAAATCAGGTCCTGATTTATAGCAATTGCCAATTCTGATTTCAGAGGTGTACTCACATTGCAAATTTAACAATTAGAAGAGTGGGTTGGGGTACACTCCAGGATATCTCTGCTTAAGACTGCCTTCTGAATTTTAATGATTGTCAGATTAGTGAAGATTTCCAGTTGAAATCTGCAAGGCTAAAATAAATATTTTTCTTCTTATAATTTTATTTCCTCAAGAGTAAGAAATAATAGATGAGCATAATATGTACTGAATAAAACACAAATTTATCATCTTAATATTAGAAATCTACCCATATCTCTACTCTTGTTCTAAGAAATAAGGAAAAGACTAATACCAATTATCATATAATTGAACCCTAACCTAATCTCTCTCAACTTTATATCAGCTTTAGAGAGGATAGATTCCCACAGTGGTTACTATGCCAGATAGATAGAGAGATAGATAGATGTTGTAGAGACAGATCAATAGAGATAAGTGATAGATAAAGATTAGATAATTAAAAGTTAGAAAGAGATTAATTTAAAAAAGAAATATTTAGGTTCTTGAGAACTTATGGAATTTATTCTTCAAATTATTCTTTTGTGAACTAAATAATAGAAATTTCTAATTGTTTCTTCACAGCTAACATTTTTAGGTTTTATATATATATATGTGTAAATGTTGTACATTCTTAAATTCTGAAAGCCTAAAACTCTGTAAAGTCCTGTTCAGATCTAAGAAGGTAAAAAACAAAAATTCTTCTCCCCATTATTCTGTAATATCATTATGTTAACTTAATTGCAGAATTTCTTCATCTACCTTTATCCAAGCAGATATAATTATCAAAATCAGAAAAGTTGGAAGAAATAAGAAGGAAAACTTTCTTTTTTCCTAAATGTTCTGAATATTCTGAAGAACTTATAATTTTCAAGTTTCAGGGAAAAAAATTCATTGATAAATATACCAAGTTCCATTTTTTAAAAATGCATCTTCAATAAAGTAATTAAATTATACATTGAATAGCAATGAACGTTTTTTCTTCCACTTACTACTATTTTCTATAATTTCCTGAATGGATCATTTGACAATTATTTATCCAATTGCTTTATCCCAAATTTTTGCTAAAAACTTTTAAGAGGCCCTTGGATAGCAATGAGGTCAATACTTAAAGAAATTGATTCGGGCTATTCACTGGAAGGTCAAATACTGAAAGTGAAACTTAAATACTTAAGCCACATAGCAAGAAAACAGGATTCACTGAAAGATGTTTTGTTTTTTGTTTTTTTGTTTTCCCCTGTATTGGGAAAGTCTGAAGGCAGAAGGAAAAGAGGACAGCAGAGGATGAGATGGATAGTGTAATGGAAACAACTAGCATGAATATGGATAGATTTTGAGAGATAATATTGATAGAAAGATAGGAGACATGGTCTGCTATTTTATGGGATCACAAAGAGTCAGATGTGACTTAATGACTGAACAACAAAATTATCCCAAATTTTTAGAAAATAGGCATTTTCTTTAATAAAATCTAAGTAATTTTTCAGCTTTCTTTTCATTCTCTTGCAAAAGAGAAAACTGCTAGTTTATTTTCAGGGGAAAAGATTGAGTTGAACTAAGGTAACTAATAATTTGAATCTTTTTCTTTATACATAAATAAGCAAACATGATAAGATTTATGTGTATATAGTACATACTCTTACATATATATGCTATATATAATACATGTACATATGCATATGCATGTATATAAAGGCTAGGCTTCCCTATCTCAAATGGTTTGAAGTTCATTAGCAATTTACAGGTTGAAACCCACTATCAGTTCATTAGTTTGACCTCCATTTCAGACCTTGGTCAGTTTATCCCTCTATAGACAATCTGGTCTTCACCTGTCTGTATCCAAAGTTCATCATTCTGATGCCAGACAGGTGGAAAACTGATTGGTTTAGTCCAATGAAGCTCAGAACTTAAACTCAAGTGTTCTACTGGCCTTTGCCTCCCTGGTGCTGGGGATTAAAGGAGTGTTCACCATGTTCAACTAGCAATTTAGTATATTTTGTAACTGATTCTAAAGAGAGATCTAATATTTTCTTTTAATAAACTTTTTTTGGTTTTTTTAATTTTTGTTTTTGTTTTTCATCAAGAAGGCAAAAGAAAGCATGGTATGAAATATTAAAGAAAAACCAGGATGGTAATGGATCTTTAGATCATGGCATATAAGAAATGATTTAAGAAAGGTGATATTTAGTCTGGAGAATACAAGAAAAAGAAAAGAATGGTACTTGCCTACAAGTACTTGAAGTGCTATTTTGTAGAGAGAGATTGAACTTGGTCTCCTTGACCCCAATAAAAATAGGAGAAAATTCAGTCCCATTGAAAAATTGAATGAACTTAGTCAAGATGTTATGAGTTCCCTCACATTAGATGACTTCAATCTTATGGATGAAAAAGTTCTTTTTTGGGAATGGATTGAAGTACATGCCTTATGAATTACCCTTGTACTCTGGGTTTCTTGGATTTTGTAATGAAATGCTGGAATATCTAAATATTTTTTCTGAAAATTGACTAAAAAAACCAATGTGACTATTCTAGAATGGATTTATGCCCACAAAGTAGGTAATTGAATTGCAGCAGCAATAGCTACCCATACTATGTCATGCTTGATCTTTTTGAAATTTTCAGAAAAGAAGGCTATTTTATTAAGTATATATGATTGTGCATTATATATAGTACACACAATATTATGCATAATTATATATAATTAATTACAATAATACATAATTTAACCACCAGGAAATGCCATCCTCAATTTAATAACAACATGGATTCATCAAATGGCATTCACTTTACATGCACCAGTTTTACCAATGGCAGGAGTATCACCACTGTTCACCTGAGGATGGTGAGCATACAAATGCTTAAAATACACTTTCCTCAAACTTTTTTGTTCAGTCATTTTATTTGTGTTTGACTCTTTGTGACAATTGGGGTTTTCTTGTAAAGGGACTGAATTGGTTTGCCATTTCCTTCTCCAGTCATTTAATAGATGAGGAAGCTGAGGCAAACAAGGTGAAGGGACTTCCTCAGGGTCACTCAGCTAGTGTCTAAGACCAGATTTGAATTCAGAAAAATGAGTCTTCCTGACTCCAGACTCAGTGCTCTACTCACTGCACCACCTAACTGCCCAAGCTATGTCTTATATAGTTCTTGAAGGGTGAGGCATAATGCACTGATTCAATATTGATCTAAAGATATGAGTATTGATCCAATGGTCCTTGATTCTGCAATAAATAGTAACATTATGAAAACCTTGGTTTGTTTCTCAGTTCCCACTCTTCATTTGACAAATCACATTCTCTTGGTTAAATAAATTCAATCATAATATTTAAATGATATACTTTTTGTTGGTCACATGAATTAATGTAATTGAAAAGAATTGTAAAAGAACTACTACATAGAAAAAGTATAAAGGAGCTGTTTTGTATAATCATCTGAACCTCAAATTTTTCCCAGCTGGTATGCTACAGAAGAATAAGGAAAGGTTAGCATCTTTGGAATTCCATTGAAACAATGTCCAAACAATCAGAAAACAAGGATGATGTGCTGCAATTTGGGATTAACTTCTTGACATAATAAATTGAAAGTTAAATATTTACTCAGAAAAATGCAGATCAACCTATGGGTTGATCTTTAGATTATGACATATACGAATTAATTTAAGAAAGGTGCCTGCAAGTACTTGAAGTGCTATTTTATAGAGAGAGATTGGTCTACTTGACCCCAATAAAAATAGGAAAAAGTCAGAAGAAGTCATATAAAAGCTTTACAATAAGGACCTATTTAATAACATTCAGTCCCATTGAAAAATTGAATGGACTTCGTCAGGATGCCATGCAATCCCTCACACTAGATGTCTTCAGTCTTATGGATGGAAGAGTTCTTGGACTTGTACCCTCTCATATTGAGCATGTATTTTTCTCAGAAAAAGGGTACTGTAAGACAGTGCAAAGGCAAGTTTTTCATAAATTAGGGGGGGAAGGTACATTGTTTAAACTTGTGTTTGAGAAGAATATTTTTCAGTTATCTCCATAAACACTGGAGATAGATCTTTCATCATCAATGCTTTTATCATTATTTGTAGTTTTAACTAGTCAAATCATATCTCAATTCCTTTGAATAGCCCTGGGTTTGTCATACAATCAAGATACTGGATTCAGCAAGAAAATCCAGATTATAAATGACAAGACACAAAACTAAAATCATTTAGTGAACCTTTTCTAGATTCTAAAGTAGTCATGCAAATACAAAAGATCTCCAGCAAAAAAGTATAGTTTGCCAGCTTTGGTAATATGCTTCCCCCCCCCGAAAGGGGAAATATCCACCATTTCTAAGGAAAAAATTGTTCTCACAACAAAAGCCAAAAGCAAGTGAATTATCATGAGTTCCAGAAGCTTTCAGAAAGATGAATATCCAAAATTTATTAAAGATATTTGGAGGCAATTCATGTTTCAAGTAAAGATTAGAATACTACCCTTTCCAACTCTACAGCTGTATGATTTTAATCCAAAACTAAAGTGAAAAATTGAATTTCAGAGTTATGATTTATGCTAAAAAAGGCTTATTTCTAGGTCCCATCTACTTAAATATGATAATTATCAGTGAGGATGTCTCAGATAACATAAAATCATCTGACCCAAAGGGCACATCTATTTGGTTTAAAAATGGCCCCAGATAAAAACTTCAGAGGAGTTCTTTAACCACTTAAGGGAAGTCTGAAAAAAAAATAATTCAAAATCTATCCCCAAAAAGACCATTTTTTGTTAATGCATTTTATCAGAGGAGGTGTGCTGCAATTTAACATGAAAATTTCTACGAAGAATGATGTGGGTAGCTTTAGTGGAAGTTTTCAAATACTAACTAGGCATAAATCAATTGACTATTTCTAGTTGGTGTGGGGAATAAGTATCTGTTTGACATAAAATTAGGTATCATGTTGTTCCTGATCAGTTTGTAGTGTAAAATCAGAAGTGTAAAATTTGGAGGACAATGGGCTTGTGTCCCCAGAATAAGATATAACATGACTACCCCAATATCAGCAGTTCAAGGACATGTTCATTGCTATCAGGCCTTTTTATAGCACTTGGAATTCTGTGATTAAATTTTATTTTCATTGCTAGGATTACCTTGAACTACTTTGAAACATTAATCAGACCCAATAAAGACATGCTAGAATTCTTAGAGAAAAGTATCCATGGGTAGAGGTAATATGGCCACAATCTTTGGCATAGTAATTATCAGACTTGGAGTCTTAGAATTGAAAGAGCTAGATTCAAACTTCCTGGGCATTTAATAGCAATTTGACCATTAGAAAAATAATTTGACTTCTCAGTACTTCATTTTTACAATACCTGCCTCACAGAATTGTAAGTGAAGTGCTTCCCATACCTTCAAACATTATATAAATATAAATTAATATTGTTCATCTATTATCTCACTTCTCTCCCTAGAAACCCTATGTCATTTGTGAAGGAAAATAATGGAGCCGTCAGTGACATAACATCTTTCATTGACTCCTAACTTGTTCATTTAGGTAGTTTTACCAACTGTATCAGCATAATATAGTGAGAAGCCCAGTAGCAAGATTTCAATTAAAATCATAGCTCTGTTACTTTATAATTTTGTTATTTTAAGTCCCCTAACCTCTGTTATGCTCAGTTTTCTCATTTATAAAATAAAAACTTGAATTAGATTATATTTAAAATATCTTCTACCTCTAAATCTTACAGGAGGACTCTAACATTATTCATATATCTGAGAGGAATTAGTAGAAGATGTTGTTTGGAACAATCTTAGTACAGTTGATATGTGTAATGCTTCCATGGTTTTGTGGGAAGTTATAATCTTGGTTTTTATGACCTGGTGGTTGGGAAAGCATACCACAATATTTATTTTGATTTATTAAGAGTTACATAAGTTACATTAGTAAAAACAATTGCTTCAGCACATGAACCAGAAACATGCATTCAAGAATCTAGATATGAATATGAAGAGGAATTACTAGAATTACTCAAGAAATGAGCCTTGCAATGGACGGATCTTTGATGGACCCATAGTAATTTGGTAAGTTTGCAAATTATTACTCCCCTCCTTTATGTTGGCACCAACTTTGCTTTGCAGAAATCATCAATAACATTTTTTTATTGTAACTTTTTATTGACAAAACATATGCATGGGTAGTTTTTCAACATTGACCCTTGCAAAACCTTCTGTTCCAACTTTCCCCCTCCTTCCCCTACTCCCTCCCCTTGATGGAAGGTAGTCCAATACATGTTAAATATGTTAAAGTATATATTAAATACAATATATATATATATGTATATATATATATATGTGTGTGTGTACATATATATATATATATATATATATATACAATTATCTTGCTGTTCAAGAAAGATCAGATCTAGAAAGAAAGTAAAAATACCTGAGAAGGAAAACAAAAATGCAAGCAAACAAAAACAGAAAGAGTGGAAATGCTATGTTGTGGTCCATACTCATTTCTCTCTCTGGGTATAGCTAATTCTCTTCATTACTGAACAATTGGAACTAGTTTGGATCATCTCATTGTTGGAAAGAGTCATGTCCATCAGAATAGACCCTCCTATAGTATTGTTGTTGAAGTGTATAATGATCTCCTGGTCCTGCTCATTTCACTCAGCATCAGTTCATGTAAGTCTCTCCAGGCCTCTCTGAAATCATCCTGCTGGACATTTCTTTCAGAACAATAATATTCCATAACATTCATGTACCACAATTTATTCAGCCAATCTTCAATTAATGGCCATCCATTCATTTTCCAGTTTCTAGCCACTACAAAAAGGGCTGCCACAAACATTTTTGCACATGTGGGTCCCTTTCCCTCCTTTAAGATATCTTTGAGATATAAGCCCAATAGAAATACTGCTGGGTCAAAGGATATTCATAATTCTAAATTGCTCTCCAGAATGGTTGGATCCATTCACAATACCACCAACAATGTAGCAGTGTCCCAGTTTTTCTACATCCTCTCCAAAATTCACCCATCTGAGAGATATGTAGTGGTATCTCTAAGTTGTCTTAATTTATATTTCTCTGATCAATAATGTTATGGAACACCTTTTCCTATGATTAGAAATAGTTTAAATTTCTTAATTTGAAAATTGTCAATTCATATCCTTTGACCATTTATCAATTGGAGAATGGCTTGATTTCTTATAAATTTGAGTCAATTCTCTATATTTTGGAAATGAGGCCTTTATCAGAACCTTTGACTGTAAAAATGTTTTCCCAGTTTATTGAATTATTCCCAGTTATTTTTTTTTTAATGTAGGATATATGGAAACTAGTTAAAGCACCATTTAAGTCCATCATTTGGAAGAAGCCTAAAACTCTATCATAATTCCATTTGCATCAAAAGAGCTTAAAGTACCTCCAACATTTCAAAAAGTGAAATTAAACTAATGAGAATAATATATCCCCCCATACCCCATCACAGCCAATTTAACTTTTTCATAACATAGCTTCAGAAATTGAAGAGTATTTCTGAATATCTAGTAACTTAAGAAAGTACTTTTAGGTCTAGGAAATTTCATAGTAATTTATTTGCAACTAGATCATATTAAAGACACAATATTGCATAATAATTAAAGGGCTGGCATCCATAAGAGGAAAATAGTTTCACTTTCTACTTTCATACTGGTTGTGTAATCTGGAAAAATAATTTAACTTCTCAGAGCAATGCTTTAAAAGACTATAAGTTACAGAAAAGGTGCTGATCAGCCCTGCATAATGAATCTCCTCATCTGGGAGTTTCCTATATTAATGAAACCACAGGTCTATCTCTGTCTAACCCTACCTCTATGGCAAACCTCATCAATATAATCTGACATAGGTACAAAATAGATACATACTCTAGGTGAAATATGTACTGTCAATGAAGAACTAACCCCATTAGTAGAGGGTCAGCATTTGATGAGCTTTTCTCCATTCATAGATTCATTGAATATATCATTCAATATATTCCAGCACTGTTTTGTGACTTCCTCCAGCTCTGTTCACCAGTATGTGAGTAGGAACAATGGAAGCAGATGGTAGAAGAAAGTAGGATTGTTGTCTGGCAAGGTATGAGTAGCTGTACAAAAACAAGTACAATGGATTGAAGAATGGATGGTAGTGTAGAATAAAATTGGTACACCCAGGGAACAAAACTTGGGAAAATAATAGTATAGGAAGCAAGGGTAACAATTTGGGAAAATACTGAGGGGCAGAAAAATTAAAGATCACTGCAAACCTTAAGAAGAGGTTTAGAAATATTAAGTCACTGGAACAAATGGAATGATAAAAGATTATGGCTAAATAATCAAATGTCATGGTTCAAGGACATAAACAGATTGAAGAACTAAGAATTTAGAGCATCTGAGACCAAGAAAGAGCTGGTATGGAGGAGGAAACTATGAACCAGGCAACGAAGTCGCTGAGAACAGCAGGGAAAGGTTGGTATTTCATAGTTACTAGAATCTGGATTGGAAAATAAGTTTGAATAATGTAAATCTAAAAGGAGATGGAGTTGTTAAGCACTGCAAGGTATAGTGGAGTTGAGGAAGAATCTTGAAGGGGAAATGTGAAGAAAGAAGTATTTTGACTCAAAGATGAGGATGTATGTTTGTGTGAGTGTGGATGTGTGTAGGAGGGAGAATGTTGTTATGGTAAAGGGAGCAAACAATATTATAAAGTTTGGCTAGCAATGCAGAGTTATCACAATGAGCCACGTCTAAGTGAGTGCCAGATGATAGAAAGAGCATGAGACGAAGAAGCTAAAAGACTTTTTCTCATAAAGAAGTAGTTCAAAGTGGCTTTTCAACTGAGATTAAACAACAATTAAGTATTCTAAGAGGCAGAAGTGAAAAAGGAGTATATTCCAGACATGGGGAAATATATAAAAGCATGACTAATCAGCAAAGTGATGTGTATGAGAAATAGTAAAACGGCCACTTGTCTGGATTATACTTTATGTAGCTAACTGAAATAATGGGTAGAACTCTGGACTTAGAATCAGAAAGTCCTAATTTCAAATTCCATCTCAGACTCTTGCTAGCTTTGTGACAAAGTCACTTCAGTTTTCTCAACTATGAATTGGGATAGTAACATTACCTACTTAACAGAATTGTTGTGAATCACATGAGATACCAGCTTTGTGATTCTTAAAGTACTATTATAAATGTTAGTTATTATTTTAGAGGATATGAAGGGCAGTAATGTATGTAATAAGCCTGCAAAGGTAGGTTGGAGTTATGATGGTCAGGATTTTAAATTCCAGAGTGGAGTTTATATTATCCCACAGAGGTAATACAGAACCATTGAAATGTATTGAATAGTATAACAAAATGGTCATATTTATGTTTCAGGAACATCTCTCTGAAAATTTGAAGAATAAGTTGGAGACAGGAGAGACCTGAGGCAGATAGAACATTTAGAAAGTTTTTTTTAATAAAAGTCTAAGTCAATTTGATACCAAAACCTATAACAACAATTCAATCAAAAGTGAAACATATTTATGCATCATTAATATAATGAGCAATAAAATATTCATATCAAGTATGAGTGATTAAAACCTAGCTTATCTTCAATGCTAGAATAATGGCAAGTCTGGATAAGAGCTAGGTGTCATGATTGGCCAGATACTTCAACACAGTGCATGAATGATTAACAAAAGCATTTTGCCAGTCTCTTCTTTGAGGCAAACTTCATTTATTTCTCTATAAAGGCATAACACATATTTTTTTCTTAACAAGATATGAAATTACCAGTGACCTCTCCACATATTGCCCAATTACATGTTTATACTCATGAAATGGAGTGTTATCACTTAAAGAGATCTCTAAACTTTTCCTCTCTTTTTCTACATATAAATGTATGTGTGTATGTGTGGTATCTATACATATGTACATGTGTATATATACACACATGTATATATGTATATATATATATACACACACACATATATATGGAATGCCTCTGCTCTGTTACACATTAGATTTTAAACTTTTTGAGAGCAGAAAGTAAATTTTGTCAGAACTTGATTCTTCCAACTCAACAACTCCCACTTAAAACAATGCTCTTTAGCCTGTACATATAATGTTTACTCTTTTGTATTATGTTGTGTTATATTGCATGGCATTATATTATTTTTCATTATATTGCATTGAATTGCATCAGAGGAATAGCCTGGGGAAGACTAGATCTGTGTATCATTAGCTAGTTTAAAAGTCTAAGAAGTGGAATTTTTGGTCACTTTGCAAAGAACTTTGCACATATCATGTTGCCCAA
The DNA here is from genome assembly GCF_048593235.1 of Sminthopsis crassicaudata. Classification (NCBI taxonomy): domain Eukaryota; kingdom Metazoa; phylum Chordata; class Mammalia; order Dasyuromorphia; family Dasyuridae; genus Sminthopsis; species Sminthopsis crassicaudata. The sequence goes on from NC_133619.1 coordinate 246,107,261, forward strand.
TCTCTGTAACAAAGCCTGGAAGGCAGTTGCTTACTATCTTCAGTTACAGAAGAAACTGAGTCTGAGAAAGGTAAAGTGGCTTACTATTGCTAGTACTCTCCCTTTTAGTAGCCTTTTGGCCATACTGAGTTCTAGAGAAATTATAAAAATCAAAATAATGATCTCTTTTCATGAAGCAAATTATTAATAAAGTTTAGATTTAGGGAACCAAAATGAAATTAGGGTTTCTGATGATCAGAGAGTTAAATGATAAGGTGTAGTGGCAGGTTCGAGGTTCAGGGAGCCAAATGAAGATGTTTGGCTTCCCTGTACCCCTTTGAGATTCGGCACAATGGTAGGGAGTTTTGGGGACTCCCTTCTGACAGTGCAAAGATTCTCTATAAAAGAATTTACATACCCGAAAACCTAAATTGATAGAAAAGGTTTATTATGGGGATGGGAAGTAAGTTTAGAAATCCTGACAGAGTGGCCCTGACAGAGAGGCATAAAGTCTGGTTAGGGAAATAGGTGAGGATAAAGAGAAGATGGCCCTGGAAAGAGTATTCTAGTGGACAGAGGCACTTGGCATCCCAAGCAGGGTTTTAATTTGGCTCTTTTATAATAGGAGTTTTGGCTACAAGCTGAAGGAGGCTTGTGGGTGGAGTACCCACTTGGCTCCTCTTTGAGTTTCAGCTTGAGCTGGAATTTGAATTGAATTCAATGAGTTTCAGGACCTAGCCAACCCCACCTAGATAATAAGGATGAAACTGTTTGTCCCTTGGGGCAGGGTCCCTCACTGAGGCACAGTTGAAGGAGATTTTCTCCTTTAAGGATTTTTTAGAGTTTCAGGGTTTCCTCTTCAGTTATGAATGAATAAAATAGCAGAAGACTATTTTTGACTTATGTTAATCTTATGCTCATTTATTCAACAAGTAATTAGCAAATGGATAAATTTTCTATTGAGTTATTAGCTCTAGAGTCAAAAGACTTGGATTTAAATAATTTTCCAGTTACTTCCTAACTGTATCACTTCGGGCAAGTCATTTAACTCCTTGAATCTGAGTTCTCTTTATTGTAAAATAAGGCAATTAAATAAGTTTGCTTTGGAGGTCCCTTCCAGTTCTAAATCTAAGGACTACTAATGAAAATTTTGTTCTAGTTCCTCATTAAATGGCAGAGTTCTCAAAGGCTCCTCAATGAAGAATAAATGAGGAGTCTTTCTTTGGCCACAGCTTCTCCTTAAAAGATGTTCTATGGGGGCAGGTAGACGGTGCAATGGATAGAGTACCAGCCTTGAAATCAGTAGGGCCTGAGTTCAAATCTGGCCTCAGATACTTTAAAAACTTCCTAGCTGTGTGATCCTGGGCAAGTCACTTAACCTCAATTGCCTCAGCAAAAATAATAATAATAATAATAATAATGTTCTGTGACATTTTCAAGGGATATCAATCTGTGCTGGTGGACAGAATGAAGGAATCTGAACTCCTTAAAATATGAAAGAATGACAGCACAAAATCTAAATACAATATTACTAGAGGGAACATTTCATTATTTTGAGTAGAGTCTACTATAGTTGGTATTTAGAGGAGGGATATCATAGGGAAAAAAGAACAAGGAAATCTGGGTTCAAGTTCTGCCTCTGTAGCAGTGGCAATGCAAACATGGCAAATCATTTAATTCTATGGTATTCTAGGCAACTTTCTACGGCTTCTAAAAAAAGTACCAATCTGCTGACCTGTATATTCTTTATATCAATGAAACTGCAAATGTAGTTTCAATCAATAAGACACAATGAGAAGTACAGTGAAATAGGTTTTGTTCAGTTGTTTTCAATTGTCTCTGGCTTTTCATGAACCCATTTGTTTTAAGCAAAAATACTGAATGGGATTGCATTTGCTTTTCAAGCTTATTTGATGAGGAAATTGAGGCAAACAGGGTTGTCCTATGTCATAGAGCTACTAAGTGTCTGAGGTCAAGGTTTCAAGGTTCCATTGTACCACCTAGGGGCCTCTAGCAAGTTATAAACTATTTCCAGAGTTGGGGGCAGCAGGTTTGTCTAACTGAGTCAACTTGAACATTTAGACCTTCTGAAGTATGGAACATGAGAGAAGCATTTTGGACTTATATGTCTTTGAAATAGTCTATTCATTGGCTTGAAGTATTACTAATTTCTTTTACATAGGAAATTTGTTTTCATCTGTAACTCCAATAAATTATTTGGGAGAGGATTATCTTCCAAATAAGATTGTGTGTATGTGTGTGTGTGTGTGTGTGTGTGTGTGTGTGTGTGTGTGTGTTTATGCCAATGTTTCCTTACATTATCAAAGTAATTTAGAGTTGACTCTATTTCACCATTGCTTTGTTGATTCATTCATACAGGCCTAAAAATTAGGTACTCCATAATCATTTTCTTATAATGTAAGTAAAATCTCATTAAAGTTTGCAAAGCACTTTCTATATCTTTGCTCCGAGACTCACAACAATCCTATGACTTATGTTTATTTTATGAAAGAGAATAGAAGCACAAGGAGAAGTTAAGACATAAGTTAAGACAAGACTTAAGACATAATTCAAACGCAGGTCTTCCCAATGACAAATCTGTCTTTATCTATTTTACTATGTTTCATCAAATATTTTATAAAGAATAATTTTCTCCATAAACCCTTCTATTTTGTATAACTTTTGAGCACAGGTACTCAGTCACATTCATTTTTACTTTACCTTGTCAAATATAAACAATAGACTGACAGTTTGACAATTGTGTTATATATTTAGTTCTTTATTTAGTTTTACCTCTGAAACACATTCCTCTAAATAAATTATTTCCAGTGTCATTCCAGTGTCCATAAAATATATACTTTTGGGAGGAAATATTTTACCACAAAACAGTATATGTTCACTTCATGCTTTCCAAGAAATTATTTGTCACATGAAGTAATAGATCTAATAAATGTGTTAGTACAAAAATGTGTGAGATCTGAAATAACTGAAGAAACAAAGATTTGGTTTTTCGAGCATATTGATTTATTAAGTAATGTGTGCCAATTGAATAACAAATTGGGACCAGGCCTCTTCAGCTTGGCACTGGACCCAAAATACAGGGGGAGACCAATTATACATTAAAAGAAGTCAAATAACAGGACTTAAAGCAGGATATGAGACTAGATAATGTTATTTTTTTAATTGGAGGAAAAATTAGGGTTTTCTAAATTAAGAATGGGATAAGTAAGTTTTAGGATTTGGGGATGGGGGGAGAAGAGTGAAAAGGTGGACTTTTCTGGATGTGAACAAGGATGTAACTTAATTGTCATGATTAGCAAGCATGTGAAATTTTTAGGAAAATAAAACAGGTCTTAAAATGGAATGAGTTTTAGAAGATGGAGGTGAGTCTGATTCACACAACTCCCATAATTCTCTCTGTTTCTAGCCAAAAATAAAATGGGAGGGGGGTGAAGTATCCAATATTAGTCTAAGTACCTCTTAGTTCAGGTTCAGTGGTGGGAAGAAATGAGATAAGTCACTGAACATTTTCAAAAGGAAGTTGATTTTCACCCAATGAAACAAAGATATTCATCAATGATAATTATGGGCCTTAGCTTCTCTGAACATGATTCTCTTTCTCCTCTTCATTTTATTATCAGAAACATTTCTGATCAGTAGGGCAGGGAAATCTTATTTTCCTGGGCTTTGAACTTCCATCCAATTTGAGAAGCTGAGGTTTCACATGACTGAGACTTTTGCATGCTCTTAGATCCCCAAGAAGCTAAATCAGGGAAATTAGAAACAATTAAGCTCCAGGATTATAATTGTTATAGGCCTGCCTCATATTAGAGGTGTGAGCTATGTCAGGAAATCTAAGGTGAAACACACAGGGTAATAAGGGCTCAGATGAAGGTTTGTTGTGGTGGTGTTTTTTAGGTAACATCTCCCCATATTACAGGTGACAGGGAAGAAGCTAAATTAGGAAAATGCTCTTGCTATCAAAATAGCTTCTTGAAAAATTCTGTTAATTTATCAAAAACAACAACAACCTACTCCTTAATTTCTTCCGTATGCACAGCTATTGCTAACTCAAAAGTTTAGCCAAAGGAAAAAAAAAAAGGAAAGCAAATTAAAAATCTATTCCTATTTCCTTTCTGAAATTTCCATTTGAAATCCCTTCCTTTTTTATTGGATTGTAAGGTCCTTGAGGGCAGGGATTGTCTTTTACTTCTTTTTGTTTGGGGGGGAGGGGGTATCCCTAGTGCTCTGGACAGTGCCTTGCTCACAATTGGTGCTAATGTTTACTGATTGATTGACAATTAGGAAGAAAGAAGAGAAAAGGTAAGAAAGATTCTAGAACTGGGAGAATGTTTGGGTTACAGAGATTGTATGAAACTATAATGATGCTATATGTTAAATGTTCAAGTTAAAATACCAGGGAGGACTTCATCCTTTTCTGTTCATCTGTTTGTTAGCCTCCTCATGTACTTCCCTCTTCATAATGTGATATTGTAAATGGAGAAAAGATCAGAGCACATCAAAAATTGACCACCCACACATCAGTGGCTCTGTACCCTTATTAGCTTCTTCCTGATTGGTGTCAAATTGCTCTTTATTGCTTTGGGTAACTGGATAATATCTGAATTATGCAACACCACTTCCTCCCGGAAACATTAACAATGGAATCTTCTATGAGAGAAATGGGATTTTTCAAACCAAAGATATTATTTCCTCAGTGCAGAACAGACTATCTATAAAAGGTAAAACAACTACAGATGATTTTGCTGACAATGAATGGTTAGAGGCATAATATTTTCCCTTACTCCAAATTTTTAAACTTTTATTATGCTACAATTACAAAGTGATAAATGGAATCCATTTCATTTCATCTTGCACATAATTATCTAGCATGGATATTTTTCTCCAAATAGAAATCCATTATATCAGCTCTGCATTAATAGAATTTATCATCTTTTGTATATTAACATATCAAACCTCATTGGATATAGTGATTGAAACAGTGACACTGATCTGTTGACAATCTTAATTTTGAAAATAAACATTTGACTAAATTAGGTAATTATAATTAGGTAACTAATTCAAGATCAGATTGTTTCTTGTTTTGAATGATGTTAATAAAGTTTTTCCACTAAATCTGTAAAATAGAAAAGAAAATTTGTAGCTCCTGTTGAGTGAAGCAAGAGAGATAATAAAGTTCCTAAGTAATACACAAACATTTTGTTCAGAAACCTATGGCATGCAGCATTACATTATGAATGTACAAGATATTGAAGTGGGTGAAAGTCCCAAATCACATAGCCTGAGTTCTAATCCTGACTCTGCTACTTACCATTTATCTAACTTTGGGTAAGTCAAATAGGCCCTTCTCTGAGATTTATCATTTTCTCTATCTATAAGTTGAGGGGATTGATCTCTAATGTTCCTTTCAGCTCTATTTTATAATCCTATGCTTGACCAATAACTTACTTTGCATTTTACACAATGGTCCATAATATTGGAAAGAAGGGTCCATTGAGATCTTCTGATACTGGGAATTCAGACAGGTTAGCATGATGTATTGAAAGTAATCCTGGATTTGGACTCTGGTTTTGTGAGTTCAAATAATACTTCAAAGAATTTTGTTGATGGACATGTTTTGTCCATCTTGATGCCCCAAATAAATGGGATAGGTTCTTAGCTAAAAATACTAGGAATTTTTCTACTTAGTTTTCTAGAGATTATATCAACCTGTGACAGAAATGATTTTGTAGTGCTTTTCTCACAACACAATTTTAGAGTAAATATTATTTAACCCTATCCAAAAATGGGTAGACAGATTCAGGGATGTTAGAAAATTGATAGCAAAAACAGCAAAGATAAAAAGGACTCAGAAATATATGATGTGTATTTACAGTTCTTGCAAGGAATTGTTGTTTCTTATAGATGCAGGAATGAGCCTTTCATTTCCTATCCTGCAGCACAAGGTTCTTCACTTGTATTCCAATTAGCTGGGGATGACAAAGTTAACAGATTTTTTGGTGCTACTATTGCATGTTGCTCCTTGAAATGTTCCCCCTCCATCATCATGCAATCTATGTTTAAAAATGGTGAAAACTCCTCTTTCGGGAGTTAATATTAATTAATTAATTAATTAATATTCATTAAGAAATTAAACGAGAATTTTGGGAGAAATTGTGTAGAAACCTCAGGTAATATGTGAAGGTCATCAGATGACAGAGAAAAATTTAGAAACTCAGAGATACATAAAATATATGTATAATACTGTATAATATAGCCTATAACCAAATAATTAATCCAAATTTTAAGATAAGGTACAGTAAATACCACTTAAAAAAGAAAAAAAAAAAAGATTTCTTTGATAAGAAGGAAGAACTAACACTGCGTGATGCACCATTGTCCTAACCCTGTGATGGGAAGGGATAATTGTATTTAATAAATGCTTTTTCTTTCATTCATTCATTCATCCCTTCACTTATTCATTCATTGACATCTTATACTAGATAGGAAAAATGTTACCATAAAATCAGATTTTTCATGCCCTACATCCCTGCATCTGAGGCTGTAGGGACTGTAGTTGGCATGGTAATAACTACTCAATGCTATTCTTGATAGCTCCAGAACAAATCATTGTAAAGTTTTTTATGCATTTTAATCAATCACCATTTCCCTTAAAATTCCTATAAAAATAATACAAAGAAACCAGAGAGGCATGAAGAACACATGAATCTGAGGCTTCCTAAGAACTTAGGTTTTAGTCAGTCTTTCAAAAATCACTGCAGGTTTGTGCCAGGTGTTGAACATACCAAAAAAGTTGCAAAAAAGGCAAAAGACATTTTCTGAACTTGAGCAGCTAAAGGGAAGACAACTAGCAAACAAATATGTAAAAACAATCTATGTACAGGATAAATAGGGAGGGGTAATTAACAGAAAAGTACTAGAGTTAAGAGGGGTTGGGAAAGATTTTCTGTGGAAGGTGGGGTTTTACTTGAGACTTGAAAGAAGCCAGGAACAAGAGGAGGGGGGAATGAAAACAGAAAATTCCAGATATGGAAGATAGAGAAAATAGCTAGAGTTTGAGATATCTGAATGGCAATCAGAGATGAGAAACAAATGGAAGATCAGGAGAGAGGATAGTGCTGGAGAGATTATTGGCCTTGACCACTTGCAAGTTATAGCTATAGGTAAATCACAAATTTCCCTTGTGGGCAACCTATAGAATTGTATTTCCATATAAGGACAAAGACTTAGAGAAAGATCACATCAGCTAACCAAGTTAATTGCACAAAACAAAATACTGGGCTGCTGAACTGATAAAAATCACCCCAAAACAAAAGTGGGTGAAAGGTAACTGCAGACACTGAGTACACATGCTTAATAAGTTCCATGATATATTGAAACTATAATAGGGAAAATTGTGATGTGTTAGGAATACCCATACATACTATGTGCTATCACTAAGCTCTGTGATTGTATATAAATAGAAATGTAAGACAGTCTCTGCTATCGTGGAGCTTGTAGAAAGACAGCATATAATAGAAAAGACAACATATAAATGTTTTCTGGATGGTGCTTCACCTCTCCTTTCCTTTCCTTTTTTTTTGTGGGGTTGGAGGGGGGAACAAATCTATCTTTCTATGTTCCAGACTGTAAATTTTGCCTGAAGAACAAAAGGAGTTAAAAATGTATGTTTTTCTCTTTCTTAAGTTGAGATCATTAGAGCTCTGAATTGGGTTAGATTACATGATTCTAGTGAAACAACAAGTATATCAGTACTTTAAAAAAAATCCAAAACTATCATATTATAGGATCATAGATTTGGAACCAAAGGGGAAGTCATAAAGCCCAATGCCAAATTTTATCTTTCTCTCCTCTTTACTTCTATAAAATCTTGCAAAATTGGTCTTTTTGTTATTTCTCTCACACATTTTATCTTCCAACTCTGATTGTCCCTAAAATGGGTTTTTGGCTTCTTTCCAGATTCAGATTCCATCTTCTATAAGAGACATTACCTGGAGCCTCCCTCTTCTACCATGGATTACATTCCATACATATGATAGATATATAGATGGATGGATGAATGGATAAATAGATACACAGATAGACAGATAGATAGATATGAATAAAGTGAACCATGAAAGCTGTTTCACAAGATGAAGACAGTGTTCTAAAGACTGAAGCTTGGCTGTGTCCCACGGCCGATTTCTTTCTCCAGAGATCATGTGGTTTACAAGAAGGGGGACCTTTGTGAGATTAAGTTGGGGTCACCTTGGCATTGAAAGTCCCATAGAAGGTAATTTAGTAATCCTAAAAATGTGGTTGGATTGAAAGTTTTTCCTCATTTATGACTTAGAATGTGAGATCATTTGCTTTGGCTAATCAGGGCAAAGATCCAACCTATAGAGAGTAGTTACCCCAGACCCCTACCTAATTTTTGTCTGTTAACTGGGCCTTTCCTTTCCTTGCCTAACTGCTTGTGGGGAGGGAGATGCCCTTTCTCACAAAATTGTAATAAAATTCCTTTCTGCTTTTACCTCGAGAAATCTCCTTATTTGATTTATTAGAGCCAGTGGTCTTTGTCTCACAAAGATACAAAGATAGATACATAGATCATATAAATGGAAGGTAATCTCCGGTATAAATATATATGCACATATGTTACATATCTATCATAGCTACTTATATGATACACACATATGCATATATATGTACATATGTATATTACATATATGTATTTATCTTGTGATTAATACACATAGTTATTTGTATATCATTTCCTTTACTAGAATATGAGTCCTTAAAAGCAGGAACTATGTTTTTGCCTAACTCTTTCTCCCTGGTGTACACAGTACCAGAAAAATAGTAATTAAAAATGCTTATTGACTGGCAGAATAATCAAATTGAGTGCTAGAAAGGTTAAGTGACTGGCCGGCTAGTAAGTATCTTAGGCAAGATTCAAACTCAAGTCTTCCTAACTTGAATTCTAATGCTCAGTTCACATCATGTTGGCTCTATTCTTACCACATTTTGGTCTGAAAGTTTGTATAAATAAAAGACTCATTGCCTAGTCTGGTGACCTGTCTTCTGAATGGATTCTGTGATCTGAGCTCATATAGTCCATGGGTAATCAATATTCAATAAATCTATAACAGGGCAATTCAAAAACTGTGTGATTTGGGAAGACCTGTAGTACCTTCCCTCTCATGGCAATGCCTTGAGAATAAACTCACAATGTTTTTTTCAGTCATTTTCTATCGTGTACACTCTCTATAACTCTTTGGGTTTTCTTGGCAAAGATACTAGAGTGGTTTATAATTTATTTCCTTTTTATTTCTCAACTTGATAGTATTTTATTTTTTTTTCCAATTGCTTTTAAATAGAGTTTTCAACATTTGATTTTAGAAGACTTTGAATTCCAATTTTTTTTCTTCTTCTCTTCCTCTTCCTCAAAATGGCAAGCAATCTCACATAGGTTATACACATGCAATCATGTAAATTATATTTTCACATTAATCATGCTGTCAAAGAAGAATCAGAAGAAAAGGGGAAAATATGAGAAAGAAGAAAACAAAAAAAAGTGAAAATTGTATAGTTTGAATTGCATTCAGACTTCATAGTTGTTTCTCTGGGTATGGATAGCATTTTCCATCATGAGTCTGTCATTTCCTTCTCTAGCTCACTAAAAAGTTAAAGAAATTAAAGAACATAGAGTTAAATGTCTAAGGTCACACAACTAATAAGTATCTGAAGTCAAATTTTAACTCGGTTCCTATAGGGAACTCATATGATGAAGACATTCCCTTCAATAAAGCAGAAACCCTGCCCCCTCTCCAAAAAACTCAGACATTTTCCCCTAAAGTACAGAATCAATTTGTCAGGATTTGAACTTAGTTCTTTCCCACACTGCAACTAACTCTTTATTAATTGTCACACTGATATTATTATCATAATATATAGCTCAAATAGATTTCTCTCGTCTATTTTTATGTTAGTTTATTCTGTCTTAATTGAGTCTGCTTTCTGATCTACACATCTTATAGGTAAACATACAGGTAGGGTTTGCCATTTCCTTCTCCAGATTATTTTAAAGATTAGGAAACTGGGGCAAACAAGGTTAACTGACTTGCCCAAGAAATTTGAGACCAGATTTGAACCCATGAATAGTATAATAGTAGGAGTGACTTAGAGAAGTCATGATGTTATTGGCAAATTCAGAGGACTAGATTTGTAATCAGAGGACCTGACTTTTCTTTTTTTTTTTTTTTCATTAATTTTATAATTATAACATTTTTTGACAGTGCATATGCATAGGCATTTTTTTACACCATTATCCCTTGCACTCCCTTCTGTTCTGAATTTTCCCCTCCTTCCCTCCACCCCCTCCCCTAGATGGCAGGCATTCCCATAAATATTAAATATGTTATAGTATATCCTAGATACAATATATGTGTTCAGAACTGAAGTTTTTTGTTGTTGTTGTTGCAAAGGAAGAATTGGATTCAGAAGGTAAAAATAACCTGGGGAGAAAAAAAATGCTAACAGTTTACACTCATTTCCCAGTGTTCCTTCACTGGGTGTAGCTGATTCTGTCCATCATTGATCAATTGGATCTGAGTTAAATCTTCTCTTTGTTGAAGATATCCACTTCCATCAGAATACATCTTCATATGGTATTGTTGTTGAAGTGTATAATGATCTTCTGGTTCTGCTCATTTCACTCAATATCAATTCATGTAAGTCTCTCCAAGCCTCTCTGTATTCATCCTGCTGGTCATTTCTTACAGAACAATAATATTCCATAACCTTCATATACCATAGTTTACCCAACCATTTTCCAATTGATGGGCATCCATTCGTTTTCCAGTTTCTAGCCACTATAAAAAGAGCTGCCACAAACATTTTGGCACATACAGGACCCTTTCCCTTCTTTAGTATTTCTTTGGGATATGAGCCCAGTAGTAGCACTGCTGAATCAAAGGGTATGCACAGTTTGATAACTTTTTGGGCATAATTCCAGATTGCTCTCCAGAATGGTTGGATTAACTTCACCAATAATGCATCAGTGTCCCAGTTTTCCCACATCCCCTCCAACATTCATCATTATTTTTTCCTGTCATCTTAGCCAATCTGACAGGTGTGTAGTGGTATCTCAGAGTTATCTTAATTTGCATTTCTCTGATCAATAGTGATTTGAAACACTCTTTCATATGAGTGGAAATAGTTTCAATTTCATCATCTGAAAATTGTCTGTTCATATCCTTTGACCATTTGTGAATTGGAGAATGGCTTGATTTCATATAAATTAGAGTTAATTCTCTGTATATTTTGGAGATGAGGCCTTTATCAGAACCTTTAACTGTAAAAATGTTTTCCCAATTTGTTACTTCCCTTCTAATCTTGTTTGCATTAGTTTTGTTTGTACAAAACCTTTTTAATTTGATGTAATGAAAATGTTCTATTTTTGATCAATATTGATCTCTCCTTTGGTCACAAATTCGTTCCAGAGACCTGACTTTTCAACTTATTACCTGTGTGACCTTGAGGAAGTTATTTTAGTACCTCAGCTTTCCTATCTTCCAATTGGAAATGGCATGGACTATGGACTAAATGACCTCTTACATCCTTCAAGGTCCAAATCTGTAAATGAATGAAGAAACTAATGAATAAAAAGCATTTATTGAGCATTTACTATAAAGCACTGCACTAAGACGGGGATATAAATGAAGTAAGACAATTATTTCCTTTAGGGATCACTTGATGATCGCTACAGGGGTTCTGTTAGAAGCAGGGCTTGTAGACTTCTGGGGCAATGCTATTCCCAAGTCCCTTGGGCTTAGGGTTCTGGGCTGTCACTATCTGATTTGGACAGAAAGTGTTCCATCAAGGATTTGGCCATAATTTGACTTGCCAGGGGCATGCCCCTTCCTTTCTCTCCCTTTGGTATCTTGCTATTTCAGCGAGGCTGACATGTCTGCCTCAGTGACACTTGGCCAAAAGTTGGTGATGACAAAAAAATGTAGCTATCCTGGCTGATGACTAAATGACCTGGCTGTATTAGAGTTAATTTTAGGAGGTGAGGTCCTACTAATTGCTGGACTACTGATTTACCTTGGACTATTGTTTAATAGAATTCAAATCATCCCTTATAAAAACCTGCCTACAAAATTAAAGTATTGGTTAAAATATTGGACTTACAGTTGGGAAAATTTAAGTCCAACTTGTGACACCTGTAATCTGACCCTGAGTAAGTCACTCAAGCAATGTTTCCCTTGGATTCAGGTGGAGAAAATTCTCTACCCTTATAAGATCAGAGACATTCTCATTATAGGTCAGAGCAGGAAGCTGAATGAAAGATCTGCAAATTAAAACTTGATTCAAAATTTACATGCATACATAAGCCTATTTTCTGTTTGCATATCCATTGAGATAATTTCATAAAAGTAATCTCCTTGATGTGAAATTCCCCTTTTTCATTAAAGTTGCAGGCTTATAACATTGAGAATGCAGACAACAGTTTTGACATTCACAAAGATGTAGTTTTAATTAGCATGTTGATTACTAGATCTGAAAAGCCAGATGCCTAAATATCATGAAAGGTCGAGTAGAACAAATCCTGATAGTTTTCATCTTTCACTATAATAAGCACTGTTAAATTGAAAAGAGATTTTTTTTTAAAGACAAGAATCCTTTAGGATAACTGAGGTACCAGGAAAATAAAAAAAAATTCATATTTTTATCTTGGAGACTATAGAGAATGGAAAACAATCCCCATGTCTTTTATGACATCATGCACATTATTCTTTTCAATTTGTAACTAAGATTTTATCATTATAAATTACCCTTTCCTTTGAGGTTGAGAATTTGACAATATAAGAAAGAAATCTTGCTTTCATTCAAATGAGTTAAAGAGGCATTTTAAAGAAAAGATCATTCATTAGAGAGGATTCCATTTTGGCTCTGTATAAGGAGTGTTCTATAAATGGTGTGTAGAGCTATAATTAGACAAAGGAATTGCTAAATTAGGAGATCTTTTCTACCATCTACACCTGCAGGAAAAAAAATGGCCATTTCTTGTTCTGGAAGTACTAACTATCCTATAAACTAATTTATCTGAGTCAAGCAGACTTTGCCTGGAGTTCACATTAGAGTGAAATTAACTATTGATTTAGAATAACTAGAAGCCTCTGATTCTAACCCTAAGCAGAAATTTATGGAATTCCCAAATACTTCTCCCATCGTTTTTCTTTCCATCACAATACCATGAAAAGGAACGTAAAAAAGGGCAAAGTTCAAACCAGCTTTGAATTTCCTACCCCGGTATAACTTTAATCTTTTACGACTTTGGGGACCTGAATGTCTCTGAATCAGTTAATAATCTATACACCAATATTTGTAATGTAGTTTCCCCCTTTAACTTTAAAAAAATGTTCCTAAAAAATTAAAAGTCTCCAGTAAGGGAAAATGTTGTTTTTTAGGTGGATTGCCTTTCATTGGATGCCTTTAGAAACAGACTGGATTGCCACTTGTTGGCTTTATTATGATGAAAATTACTGTTATATGTGTATTGCAGTCCACTTTTAGCTAAAATTCTTTGGTGCTATGTATGATTCAATGATTCAGAAAGGGAGCTCATTGTTAAGAGGAACTAAGGTTTGCCCTTGTACTAAGGGTTTGGCGACTTTTTGTAATGCCTATAATTTCCTTCTTTTTCTGGATAGTCTGTATTTTAGATGTTTGGTTGTTTTTAATTGTTGTCTTTTGCACCCTTTTTATTTATAATGATATATGTTTTATAATTGTGCCAAATTGAAAAGCTGTTAATTTCTTCATATAGAACCCTACTTTGATAAAAAGAAAAAGAGAATCCAGCCCTTATCTTTCCCAAGCCAGTTTTCTGTAAAATAGACCATACCACCTCAGTGATTTGGGTATTTATTAGCTTGTTACATACAATGCAGAGGGATTTAGCTTTACCACATTCTCATTAAACTTAGTTGCACTTGCCTGCCTTATAGTTATCCTTTGGAATGGCACTTTTGTGTGGCTGTATACCAGCTCCAAAGACTTTGTATGATCTCTATACCCACAAAGGGATCCATCCTACAATGCAATATACATATTTATGGGAGTCTCACTTAAGAGAGGTCTATTGAAAGAAAACACAAACACATTATTATTGAATAAATACACGTGTTGAGAATAGGGACAAAGTAGATAGATATTAAAGAACAGTGGTCCAAGAAAAGGATCTGGAGGGCTGAGAAAATGACAAATTGAACGGAAAATCTGATGAGTGTTCTACCGGGCTATGTTAATATAAGTATTCTTTGTAAAACAAGCAATGTAATTATTCTGCTCTACTTGGCACTGGTCTCATTTGAGAAAGTGGGATAGTGTGCTGTTGCAGCTGTTTATAACACATGTAGCATGCTAATAAGCAGGGCACTTTTGTACATACTAGGAAAAAATAGTTTGTGGGGGGAAAGGAAACTGTTCATAAGGGAATATATTATAGAAATGTGGTAGGTTGGCTGGAGGACTGTTTTCCAAGACTACTTTGTAATTTGAGTCATTGAGTATTTCTTTTGAATTCATTAAACATTAATTAATTGCCTACTAAGTGCAAGGCTCCATGCCAGGCTCTGGAAATACAAGATAAAAATCAAAGCAAAGCAAAACAAATAGACAAAACTTAAACAGGCCCCTGCCTTCAGGGAGCTTACATTGAATGGAAAGAGATGAAGATAAACTAGAAAGAGGGATGATACCCTCATGGAGGCAAAGCTATTGAGGAGAAAGTTGAGAAGGTCAGAGTAGAGAGAACCTAAATTCATCGTGGGGTGAAGTAAGCGCAACTGGGGCCCTTCATGAAATGTAAGCCCATACTAAAGATTTATTAGTTATGATAGCACAGTATGGTGATATCTCCAGAGAGGCAAGATTGTGGACAAAGAATCAATTGACCTAGAAGTAATGAGCACACATGTCTGTGTCCCCTCATGAAATGGAGTTCAGGCTAAGATCTCTCCAATCCTGAGAGCATACTTCAGGGCAAAAATATCTCAAAAGAATGCCAACTTTAAATGCATAACACTTGACTCAAACACAAAATACTATTTGATCTAAATCTTTATTGAGAACAAAATAAAGATGTAAGTAACATTTTAGCAAGCTCTATGTTGTCTATGCGAGTAGCCAAGTGTCACAGTAGAAAGAAAGCCAAGATTGAAGTCAGAAAGATTCATATTACTGAGTTCAGATCTAACCTCAGACACTAATTATATGACCCTGCTCAAGTCACTTAACTCTGATTGCCTCAGGTTCTTATGTTGTGCCACAATTCTTTTTATTGTCCTGACTCAGTTTCCCAAACTGTCTTGATTTAGTTTCCCTAAATTGTCCTGCCTCTTGAATTGTTCTGCCTCAGTTCCTAATTGTTCTGGTCAATCCTGCAACACCACCCCTCCCTCCTAATCATGATGATCCAGATAAGGAGAAAGACCTTCAGTCTTAAACTTCATGACCCCATACCTTCCCCACTTATCAGAATGCCTCTCCCAATCCCAGAATGTTGGGTGCCTCTTCCCATTCCAATTTATCAGAATGTTGGGTACTTCTCCCCATTCTGTAATCCCAGTTTATCAGATGTCCCCATGCCTTCCCCATCCTGTCAGAACCAAATCCATAGTCGTGTTCCCGCTCTCAGTGCTATGACTCTGCCCATCTCTGTCTACCCCCCTGTATCTGATCCATGTATGTATATGTCATTGAGAACTCACATTGTTTGCTGGATTCTTGGAGATGACAGTCTCATTCAGCCCTGGGACCAAACCATGGATCCATTTGGTCCCAGTAAATCTCTCCCTTCAAATAAAACATTGAATACTCTCTAATCTCTATCTTGCCTCAGTGTCTCTGGCATTACACTTAATCTGTAAAATGAGCTATAGAAAGAAATGACAAAAAATTCCTGTATATAATTACTCAAAAAACCCCAATGGGGTCATGAAGTCAGACACAACTAAAGTAAGTCAAGAACAGTCTTGTCTATAAGGAAGATCATTAAGAGTTGTTAATTACTGGGATAGATGAAAAGTTTAATAGTGGTGTTTGCTTTCATAGATATCTTTAAGTGTAGAATTATTATTGTTCAATTGTGTCCATCTCCTCATGACTCTGTTTTGAGTTTTCCTTGCACTCTATTCACTGCACCACCACCAGAATTGATAGGACAGAAATGGCATCTAGTCTGTGCTCATGAATTAGGACAACTAGTTCTACCTCCACTAAGAAGGGTTCATTTCTAAACATTGAATTGGGATCCCCATGGGATAAATGAATGCTTTGAGACAATCTCATTATTGGCCTTCAATTTCATTCTATCTTTGTTGCCCATCCACCCCCATACTCCACCATGGGTTTTCTGAGATCTCTATAAGCTTTGCCACAAAGCAGATGAATGGCCACCTGAATTCTTCTTTCCCTCTGCCTTCACACTTCTTCTACTTGTCAGGTAATCCCTCTTGGCACATACCATCAGTGTGAACAACTATCTTTTAAAATCAAGGCACATGTGGAGCATCATTTTGACAGACCTGTCACTGAGATGGAATTTCCTGTAGGAACTGACAAAACTGGTAACTGGAATATTTTTTCAGATTGTCAATCTAAGTCCATCTTTTACCTGTCATCCAGTCATAAAAAAAAAAAAAAAGCAAACAATAAAGTAGAATATTAAATATTTCTTCCCTTTTATTTAGTTTTTTTCTCTTCTTTCAAGAACTATGACTAACAACTTATTGCATTTTTTCCTTCAGAATGTTTCTTACTTTTGTCTACATAAGCCCACTGTGTTTTAAATAGGCTGCTTTGTTTTCTTTGATTTAATGACTGATAATAGCCACTAACCTAAGCCTCGGTAGCTCATTGTTTAGGTTCTAATGGCTTAGAATGAGTATAAATAGAAAATTTCTGTTCTGGCTTGAAACTTTGAGGATCTTCCTGTCTCAGACCAATATTTTTGTGGTATATGGGCCATCTTTTGTCTCAATTCTTATGCAGCACTTAGTCATTGAATGGACATGATCTCAAACAAAATAAAGCCTGGAAAAGACCTTCATTTAGAAAAGCCAAGATTACCTATACCATTTAGAGCCATTGAAAACCATCTTGACTTTTGTCTTCACATAGAACTTTGATGACTCAGGAGGAGTGAGTAAGGCTAAAAACTTTGTGCACCTCTCTCTCACTTAAATTCAATTCATGTGTAAGATAAGATATCACCTTTGTAATGTCATTAGCCTTCCTGGAGAACTAAAGAGAAACAACAACAAACAATAGGATGTATATTTTGTGCAAATAACCAAGTGTCAAATAATGTATTCAGAAGGAAAAGAATATGAATGTCAGGATTGCTTTTACAAATTATTTTAGTTTATTCATTCAATAAACAGTAAGTGTCTACTGTGCCAAGTACTATTTTACATACTGGGAAAATAAAAACAATAGGTCCCCTACAATAAGGAATTCAGAATGTAACATGATCTAATTTCACAATTTATATTTAGTACTTACTAAATTCCATATACAGGGAGGAGATTTGGAAAGGCAAAGAAGAAACCATTAATAGGCCAAGAATATAGGGTTTAAGAGCTATAAGCTATAACTGGTTCCTGAGAGCTAATTGTTAAATTTTCAGAAATTGGCAAATACTGCAAATCAGGAACTTTTTTGTTATTTTATTGGTTATTTACTGGTTTATTTGTTGGTTGGTTACTTAATAAAATTTAATAATTCATATTAAACTTAGAACTATGTTCTCTATGTGTATTGCTTCCCACCCTCCATGCTCCCTTCCTCTCTTACCTTCTCACATGTAGTAAGTTTGAGGAAAATAAAGATTTCTATAACTGTACACATGGCAGCAAGTCATCTGAGGCATGGGGAATAGTCAACACTAAAGCATATGCAGAGAGAGGGAAGGATAGGATAAGATAGGGGAAATGGCTTACTGGAAACTCGTACTTTTAAGTTATCAATCAACAAGCACTTATTGAACATTTACTGTATACTAGGCACTGTGCTAAATGTTAGTAATACCTATTGTGGAACTGAGGCAATTAATGATTTTTACTATTTGATTTGCTCATGCTCTCCTATTGATGAGGTTTAGATTTGGGGTACCCAAATGAAATTGAGGTCTAGTGGCAGGATCAGGGTACAAGGAGTCAAATGAAGCTCCCCTGCAACCCCTCAGGATTCGACACAAGGATAGGGAGTTAAATGAGGTCTAGTGGTGGCATAAGAGTCCCCTGTAAAGGAATTTACAAACTCAAAAACCTAGATTGATAAAAGAGGTTTATTATAGGGATTGGAAGTAAGGTTCAAGTTTAGTTAGTAAAAGGTGAAGGTAGAGATAAAAGGACACTGGAAACAGTATTCCAGTGGGCAGAGATCCTGGGCATGCCAGGCGTAAGGCTGGCATGTTTGGAACCTCTGCAAAGAGAGGACTCCAGCTTGGTTCTTTTATGAGAGATTTAGCTAAAGGGGCCCAAGTAGGCTCAGATTCGATGGGGTCTGGGACAAGCCTGGATCTCCTATTGGAATACAAAGGGGTGCCTTTGACCAGAATTTGTGAATCAAAGGTCCTAGCTTCTTGAATTGATAATGCATCAGCTAGGAGGGGCTAGGAATCAGAAAGGAATAAATCAATATGAAAGGACTCTTTTCTTAAAGGGACCACAACCAGCTCAACTATTATCCAGAAGAAGGTGGACTGATTCAGAAATCACAATCAGCCAAGCAGTAGGCAAACTTAGCATCCCTTAATCTGAATATATCAGAAATCTTTTGTAGTGTTGCTTGCTGGACTTGAAATTCCCTTGGCTGTGCTACAGAACCAAGTCAGACTGGCTCATGTGGACCCCAGCCCAGTGGCCAAACCTGATAAAGCCACAATATGCCTTCTGAAAACAGTCCAATCCAGACGACCAATGGCCAAATTTGGTCAAACCACTATGAACTTATTACCCCCTGTTTTGTGGTTTTTGCTTTTATAACCCTTTCTGACTACCCCAACTCAGACTTAACTGGAACTATTATGGATGTCTGCATGTTAAGGAGGAATAAATCCACATATACAACCCAGTTCTGTTTTGTCTTTCTAAAACAAAACTCTGGAGAAAAAAATTGACATTATACAAACAGAAAGAAAATGTCTGCCCTCGGGAGCTTACATTCAAATTGAGGAAGACAACACTTAAATTGAAATTTGAGAAAGGGAAACAAAGGAACTCAAAGTACTATGTAGAATCAGTAATAGAGTTTTGAGAAGAATAAAGATAAAGTTTGCCTGGACAACTTTCTTAAAATGTGGTTTCCAAGAAGAACCAGAAACTCGCCTGCATGGGTTATTTTCTATGGAGAGTCAAGAACACAGTGACATGCAAGTGAATTGGATTTTTAAAATATTTAATATTTTTATTTTTCCCAGTTTCATGTAAAGCAGTTTTTTTAAACATTGATTTTTTAAACTTTGAGTTCCATAATTCTCTCCCTTCCCCCCCACCCTCAACCCCCATTAAGAAGGCACATATAATGTTATGCACAACATTTCTATAAAAGTCATGTTGTGAAAGAAAACATAGATCTCCACCTTCCCCCTCCAAAAAAAAAAAAACTCAAGAAAAATGAAGTTAAAAAAAAAGAACATACTTCAATCTATATTCAGATACAATAAGTACTTTATTTGGGAATAGAGAGCATTTTCCATTTTAAGTCCTTCAGAGTATTCATGAAACATTGTATTAGTAAGAATAGCAGTGATTACAACTGATCATCCCACAACATTGTTATAATGTACACATTCCATATATTGTATAATATACAGGTGTTTTTTAGCTTTTTATTTTCAAAATATATGCATAAATAGTTTTTAGAATTTACCCTTGCAAAAGCTTGTGTTGCAAATTTTTTTTCTCTCTCTCTTTCCCCTATTCCCTTCCCTAGAGAACAAGTAATATATGTTAAACATGTTCAATTCTTCTGTACATATTTCTACACTTATCATGCTGCACAAGAAAAATCAGATCAAAAAGTGAAAAATGAGAAAGAAAACAAAATGTAAGCAAAAAAAAATCCAACAACAAAATGAAAATATTATATCGTGATCCACATTAATTCCCCACAATCTTTTTTCTGGATGTGGATGACTTTCTCCATCACAAGTCTACTGGAACTGGCCTGAATAACCTCATTGTTGAAAAGAGCCACATCCGTAAGAATTGATTATCACATAATCTTGCTGCTGTGTACAATGTTCTATCAGTTCTATTCATTTCATTTAGCATCAGTTCATGTAAGTCTTTTCAGGCCATTCTGAAATCAACCTATTGATCATTTCTTACAGAACAATAATATTCCATAACATTCATGTACCATAACTTATTCAGCCATTCTCCAACTGATGAGTGGGATCCACTCAGTTTCCACTTCCTTGCCACTATAAAAAGAGCTGCTACAACCATACAACCATAGTTGCACATGTGGATCTTTTCCCCTTGTTTATGATCTCTTTGGAATACAGGCCCAGTAGAGACACTACTACATACAAAAAGTATGCATAATTTGATAGCCCTTTGGGCATAGTTCCATATTGTTCTCCAAAATGGTTGGATCAGTTTACAACTTCACCAGAAATGTATTAGCGTCCTAGTTTTCCCACATCCCCTCCAACATTCATTGTTATCTTTTCTTGTCAGATTAGCCGATCTGAGAGGTATGTAATGGTACTTCATAGATGTCTTAATTTGCATTTCTCTGATCATAGTGATTTAGAGCATTTTTTCATATGACTAAAAATAGTTTTAATTTCTTCATCTGAAAATTGTCTGCTCATATCCTTTGACCATTTATACTTGATAATTTCTTGAAAAAATGTTTAGGCTCTTTTTTTTATTATGGTTTTCAGATAGAGGAATAATTTTTAATTCTCTCTCCTGGATCTATTTTCCAGCTCAGTTGTTTTTTAAAAAAAAATATTTCACATTATTTTCTTTTTTTATTATTTTGGTTTTGCTTTATTGTTTCTTCATTTCTTATAAAGTCATTAGCTTTCATTTGCTTAAATCTAATTTTCAAGGAATTCCTTTTCTCAGTGAGCTTTTGTACCTCTTTTCCCTTTTGGCCAATTTGATTTGTAGGGCATTTTTATCCTCATTAGCTGTTTGTATTTCCTTTTGCATCATTCTCAATTCTATTCCCAATTTGTCCTCTATCTTGATTTTCAAAGTCCCTTTTGAGCTCTTCCATGGCCTGAGACAAATTCTTATTTTTCTTGGAGGCTTTGGATGTAGGAGCTTTGACTTTATATTCCTCTGAATGTGTGTTTTGATCTTCTTTATCACTATAGTAACTTTCTATGGTCAGCATCTTTTTCTGTTGCTTGCTCATTATCCCAGGCTATTACTCAGTTTTTAACTCTTTATTAAAGTAGGCCTCCATTTCCAGTATGGAAAGTGTACTGCCCCAAGCTTTAGGGGGTTTGTGTAACTATTTCCAGAGATCCTCCTAGGGACCTGACCACAAGCACACTTTTCTGCCCTGGAATTGTAAGGAATGTCCCTGTTCCACTATGGCTGTAAATTCCAGTTAAAGAAACAGTCCTTCTTCAGTGCCAGTAAAGAGATCTCTTGTGAGTTGAGGCCTCCAGAATCCACCAGTACCACCATTAGCCATGCTCTTATTTATTGGCTTCCCATGGTCCTCTCACCCTACTGAGAAACTTTTTCTAACCACTTTGCAAATTGTCTTTAGTGTCTCTGGACTGAAAGGTCTAGAAACCACCAGTACTGCTGTTGATTCAGAGGCCCCAAGGCCTGTTCCTGCTTTATTGGTACCTGGACTAGGACCACAGCCAAGGCTTTGGCTGTCACCTATGCTGGGACTCCCTCCCTGGTGCCACAGACCTTTCCAGCTTGCCTTCTAATTTGTCTTTGGCTGGAAAATATTTCTTATCATCTTTTAGTGTGTTTGACACTTTAAAATTTTGTCATTATTGTCATTATTTAAAATAATTTTGAGGGGTTTGAGAGAGAGCTCATTGAGTTCCTGCCTTTACTCTTGGCTTTTTCTTTAAATGAATTGGATGAGGGAGGGCGGTGCAAGTACACTAGCCTCACTCTCTCTCCAAGAGCTATCAGAGTCCAATGGCAAGATATAGATCAAGTTAACTAGAGATGGCTTTAGATGAAATGGGAGACCTTGGCTTTTTTTAAGCTAAGGTCTTTAACCTTTAATCATGTCAGTTTGATGGAGGCAATGTCCAATCAGTAATAGAGGCTAGGTAAGAAATGAGGCAGAGAGAAAGAGAAGCAGAGATAGAGTCAGACAAAGACAGAGATAGAGGAGAGATAGAAAGAGACAGAGAGACAGAGATTCAGAAACACACAGAGAGACAAATAGGCAGAGAGAGAGAGAGAGAGAGAGAGAGAGAGAGAGAGAGAGAGAGAGAGAGAGATGGGGGAAAGAGGACTATGGTAAATGAGAGAAAGAAGGAAGAGTTAAAATTAAACTAAGAGATCAGATGGTAAAACAAACATCATCCTTCTTGGTAATATATACATTGACAGCTATGACATTATGTGGAATGTTTTTATTAATTTTGGGAGGAGTAACACATATATTGAATACAAATTCAACATGGAAAAACTATGTCATTGTCATACCATAAAAACACCAATAATCTTTTTT
The DNA here is from genome assembly GCF_048593235.1 of Sminthopsis crassicaudata. Lineage (NCBI taxonomy): Eukaryota > Metazoa > Chordata > Mammalia > Dasyuromorphia > Dasyuridae > Sminthopsis > Sminthopsis crassicaudata. Next base: position 246,129,989 of record NC_133619.1, read on the forward strand.
TGTTAAAAAAAAAATTAATTCCAAGTCTTTAAGAATGGAGAGTTGGGGAAATAGCAGTGCCATTAATATAAAAAGAAAATTTGGAGGAGAAATAAACTTGTGGAAAAGATGAAAATATATATTTTAAATTTATTGAGATTGAGAGAGTGGAAATAGGTAAAAATTCTCTAGGACGAGATCAAGAGAGAAGTAGAAATTGGAAATAAGATATTTCTGTGTCATCTCTACCTTGATAGTAATTGAAGACATACTACCTGATAAGATCACTCAGGGATAATGCTAAGATGCTGTTATCACTAGACAGTTCTCTACAGGTAAAGTGAAGACTGAACCCTGGTCCCTGCTACACTGTGTGTGAATTTCAAGCATGCTATGAAAATATATGTATATGTGTAGCATGTATGTATGCATTGTATGTATTACAAACATATTTATGTGTAGCAATATAATATAAAGCTCTACAATTGTTATATACCTCATTTTTCTCCTCCTACAAGACTAGTTTCATTTCAGAATTATTTCAAAGTACTATTATCTCTCTACTATAGAAATTTGTTTTTAAGATTAATATTCTATTTATAATGAGGGTTTACTACATATGCCCAAATTACCTAAGATGTAGTCACCCATGCAGGAGACAACAGCATACTTATTGATACATATCATAGCCCCAAATGGTCATTGTTTGGGTTCTGATTAATTCAGATGGAATGCAAATAGCAATCATTTCTGTTTTGGCCAGAAATCCTGAGGTCTTCCCCTCCCAGATTGATTTATTTAGATTTTTTTTTTTTTTACTAGGGGAAAGGGGGCATCCTTTGCCTCAATTTCAACTTACCCTTTATCACTCAATAGATGTAGCTTCAGTTCAACTGAGACCTGTTGAAGACATTACCTTAAAAATGTCAAAAATCTCTCTCTCTCTCTCCATCCAGGGCTATCTCCAACTATTGGGAGATTATCACTGGACCCAGATGACTCTCGAGGCAGGAAACCTTACACAGCTCTCCCTCACTTAAGTCCAATTCTCTTGAATGACATGGCATCACCTCCTTGATGCAATGGTCTTCATCAAGAATGAAGGACAAACAACAAGAAGATAGATAATGGAGCATTTAAATAAGGAGTTCTTAAATTTTTGTGTGTCATGGATTCATGTGGCAATCTGGTTAAGTCTATGGATTTCTTCTCACAAGAATGTATTTTAATGCACAAAATAAAATATTTAGATTTACAAAGGAAACTAATTATATTGAAATAAACATGATTTTTTTTTTTTCTTATCAAAGTTCATAGATCCATTGCTTGCTTGGGGGATTGATCTTAGGTTAATTCTACTAATACCACTACTTTGTTCCAAAGAAATCAAAGTAAATGGAAAAGGATTTATATGTACAAAAATGTTTAACAGCTACTTTTGTGGTGATAAAGAATTAGAAATTGAAGGAATACTTATCAAGTGGGGAATGGATGAATAAGTTGTGCTATAAGATTGTGATGGAATACTATTGTGCTATTGAAAAAATGACTAACATAATGGTTTCAGAAAAAGAACTCATTTTCCCTCTAAGCTTCTATTAATTCACGGACTCCCTTTTTCCTTTCTAAAACATTTACTGAGTTTCTTTACTCTATTTCCAATATTGATTTTAGTGAGTTCTTTCAAAAGTACAAAGATTTACTTAATATTATTAAAAAAAATATGCAAACAACTGAAATTTGGGGATGAATACTAGAATTTTAATTTAATACTATGTTATAAGCCAGTTTGGGTTTCTATGATACAGGCAAAAATCCAGCGGAAACAGTTTTGTTGTAAAAGGTAGATAATATATCCTACATATTTAAGGGGTGTATTGGATTTCTGTTATATTTAAAATTGATAAAAATTTTAGAGTTGGAAAAAAAGATTTATAAACTCATGCAAAGTGAAGTGAGCAAAATTTAAAGAATATTATACACAATAATAGAAATATTTTCAGGAATATCAACTGTGAAACTATGAAAGACTTAGATATTCTGATCAGGAGCAGTGATCCAAGACAATTATAAAGAACCAATGATGAAAAATGATACCCACCTCCAGAAAAAGAACTGACAAACTTCTAATGCATATTGAAGTTTAGTTTTTAAACTTTCTTCATTTTTCTTATGTTGTATTTTGTCTGTGTTTTGTTTGCAACATGGCTAATATGGAAATATGTTTTGAGTGATTTTGTATATATATAATCAATATCAAATTGCTTGTATTCTCCAGGAAAGGGAAGCAATGAAAGAGAAGGAAAATTTGGAACTCTAATTAAAAAAAAAGTATGTTTAAAATGTACATGTAATTGGAAAATATTTAATGAAATAAATAAAAATATATTGTGGGATGATGGTGGGAAGTGTGCTTGATCACATTCTAGAGATCATATGGAAAGTTTTCATTTTAATTGCCTTTACCATAAGCTCATGCCAAGGCATATGCAGAGACAGGGAATGAATCATATGCGTTTTGGTGTGACTCAAATGGTCTCCCATCAAGTTTGACTGAGAAATTCTAGCACTAGAATGGAACATTAATGTAAATGTTTACAGAAATTCTTTTAAACTTAAAATTAAGCATAACTTTCTGTTCTAATTAATTATTTTAAAATGCATTTGGATATCAGTACCTAAAAGTAAATGAAAACTTCACGATGTCTTACATCATAGTATTCCAAAGATCACAAAAATTTCAAAAGTCATAAAGGCGTATATTATGCCTTAATATATTAATATACTGTTTATAGAGAGAGACGATAATTAGCATAAAGGAATGTCATCTTTGTTGACTGAAAAAGGAATTAGTGAAAAAAAAACACTCTATTACTTAGGATTAGGAATGGATCCCAATCTCTATATCTCCTGCCTGTGTCCACAGTTTGACCAGGTGCTTTCAGAAAGTACAAATTGCCAGTTATTTAAGACTTATGTAAGTCGCCACAGTTAACAACAATTAAAATAAATGCTTCCATAGCAACAGAACAGCACACATAGTCTATTGCTAAGAAGGATAATAATGGTCCTTTCAAAAGAATCATTCTTACAATCTAATTTACATCACATCAGTTTATTAATTCTACTAATCATAAGGCTAGCTAGCCTTTGTTTCCTTCTATGGGGTCATTTTATATAATTACAAAATATCTTGATTGGTTCAGTAATTTATTTGAGGATAATTCTTAAATGATGCCAGCTGCTTAGTTTGCATGAATTTTTATCCAGAAAGTGAAAAAAAAAAAATATATATATGCATATATATATATTCAATACAAAAATGTGTATTAAATTGGAAAGCGTTATTCAGTATAGTATGTATAACACTATACTTGACAAATTTTTATAGACATATTTTTCTCCTTCCTTTTATTATGTGCCCCTTTCCTCTTGCTTTTCTTCTTTTCTTCCTCTGTCCCTCCTTTGTGTATCTTCTTCTGATTAGTTACCACTTTTTAATAATTTGTATATGATTAATAAAGTATCATTTTTACCCCTTGGCTAGTAGTATAAATTTAATCCATGTTAGGATACACAAAAAGCCATGATGTTAACTGCATTCTTCTTAATCAGAATGTAACACTGAGAGCTAACTGCACTTCTAGTCTTAACATAGACTACCTTTGTCACTATGTTTGAAAACTTTAAAGGATCATACATTTTGGACTGGCAGGATGAAGAAACTAAGGCCCACAGATGTAAATAGTCTTGCCTAAGGTCACACAAATAGTTGCAATGCTAGAAAAGATTTCTGGTTTCTTCCCTTGGGAACCAATACCCTTTCCATTAAACCACATTGGACAGCAATGATACTGACATCACTCAGCTGTGGTAAGGATAAATGAAATGGTGTAAATTAAGAATGCACTCTGAATAAAACATGTATTTTCTAATTTTTTATTCTACAAACACACCCACACCCACACATATGTCCACACATTCGTTTTTCAAACTGTATTGAATGGCAAATATACAGGGTGTCTGTACAGTTTTATGCTTGTTTAATAGTCAAAATCTAAAGAAAAATTTTCTATGTATTTTGTGGTTCCCCTTCTTCTCCTTTCATTCATTTCTTATATTTTTTGTGACTTGGTTTGTAATGCCCTTTATAGAAATCACTCTTTCCAAAGCTATCAAAGATATCTTAATTGCTAAATTAATTGCTAAATCCAACTAAACTCTGTATTTTTGTGACACTGCTTTTTCCCTGCTTTTTCTCTAGCTATTTATCTTTGTCACTTCCTAATTAGTATGGATATACCTTTGGGATCTGTTCTGGGTTATTTTCTCTCTATGTGTCCTTTCTTCAATCATTCCAATGGACTCAAGAATCATTTATATGCAGATGAATCATAGAGAGAATGATAGATGGATATATACATAGATATATAGATGTGTGTATGTGTATGCATATATATTCAATCTACTCACTCTTTTCAACCCAAATCCTGAATAACTTGCTTATCGGACTTTGCCAATTATATAGCCTATATACATCCATAATTATACATGACCAAAATAGAACTAATTTTTATTTCTTCCTAACCTTTTTTCTGTGAAGGATAACAGCATCTTTCCATTCACTATGATTTGTAACTTTGGTGTCATCCTCGACTCTTAACTCTTCTGTAACCCACATAATCCAGTCACTTGCCATGTTTTGTCTGTCCATTATGCCTCCACAACAATTTCTCACTGCTATCCCCTTCTGCACACACACACACACACACACACACACACACACACACACACAAACACGTTTATTTAAGGTCCTCATCATCTCTTTTTTGCAATAGCATCTGAATTGATGTCCCTGAATTAATGTTGCTCTAATTCACCTTCCACACAGCTGCCAAAGTGATATTATTAACTAGATTTTGAGACTGATTACTTATTTTTCCCTTTCAATAACACTAGTCTGGTCAAAGTGCCTACTTACTGTCCCTCACAGAAAACATTCTGTTTCCCCTCTCTGTGATTTTATAGGCTGTCTCTCGTGCTTAGAATGCCTTATCTACTCAATTCAACCTCTTAGATTTTCTAAATTTCTCTAAATCTAAAGTCAAATGTTGTCTCCTAAATGATACTATTTTTGATCACCCTTAAATATTTGTGTCTACCAAATAACCTTGTATTTTGATTTTTTTTAAATCTATATGTTCTTTCTCCAATAGAATGTAAAGATTTTGAAAGGGGACCCTTTCATTTTTGTATTTATGTTTCTAGTGCCTAACACAATACCTGACACATAAGGTATATAGTAAATGCTTGCTGAATGACAAGATAATTAACCTGATTAAGCTCCTATTCAAAACTTATAATTATATCTTTTCATTTCATACACATAATAAACAACATCTAAATTTAAACATCTGAAAATTTCCAAACCAATTGATATATAATCTTATACTTCTGTACCCTTTAGCCCAGCAGTGTAGCAATAACAAATTTGTCTCCTGGTGTTTATCACATTTAACTTAATACATTCTGTTCTCCAGCTCAGCTAAATAGAGAAATTGCTCAGTATTTTATATGGATATGTATGTATGTATCTAGATAAATGGATGGATAGCTAGATAGATGATAGATGGATAAATAGATAGATAGATAATAGAAAGATAGATAGATAGATAGATAGATAGATAGATAGATAGATAGATAGATAGATAGATATTCTGCTTGGTTACCAGGGAGAAGTAAAATATGAACTTATGAAAAAGGATTTTGTTTCATTTTCACAAAATGTTACTCTCACCTTCTCGCCAGTTGCCATCCAGGAAAGAGTTGGTACAGACATATATTTGTCTATTAAGAATATATCTGCATTGACAGCAATGGAAATGCCTTTTGGTACATATTGTCTCTTGTATCTTCTAAAATTTCTAGAGAAAAACTTTCACCAAGTTGTATTTCAGACACTTTTAAAATAGGCAGAAGTTCTCTGAAAAAGTTCTTGGCTGAGTCATCAGAGTTTTAAACTGTCATTATATTCTACCATGTATTTAATATAGAATGTATATATTCTTAATCATGAAATATTTATCAAATGAAATAAAAGGTACAAAAATTATGTCATGGAGATAAGATTCTAATAAAGTAAAAGAGGCAGTTATGTGAATGGAAATCAGACAGCACCAAATTTTCTAATCTATACTCTATGTTTGAAAGCTGGGAGCTTCTTTTTTATTCCTATCTCTTGGATTCACTCTCCCCTGCCCCAGGCCAACGGGTTAGCTGACTGAAAACTAAACTAATGTGGGGATTTTTTGCCAGTTATTGATCCCAGAGGCACTCACTTTATGTATCTGGAACAAAATGACTGACAGCTAAGGATTAAACAGCAGAGGGGTCCTACATAACACTCATAAGACTGAGGAAAATTAATGGATGGATTAAAAAATTGATTCAGAATTTATCACATGCAAAGCACTGAAACTGTAAATAGAAAAACCAAGATTTTTTTTTTCTCTCAAGGAGCTCATATTCATATATAAGATAATTTAGCTGCAAATCATCTGGAAAGGTCCCATGCTTATTAGGGTGATTATAGTTACGCAGGGGGCAAAGCATATGCTAATATATCTTACTTAATGCCATTTCTACTGGTCAAATTATATTAATTTCTTTTTTTATAACAATTTTTATATTTACATGGGTAATTTTATAACATTGACAGTTGCCAAACCCCATTGTTCCAATTTTTCCTCTCCCTCCCTCCCCAGATGGCAGGTTGACTAATACATGTCAAATCATATCCATTTCTAATTTTGAACCATGCAACAGTGCCAAGGTCTTTATTGTGAGAACTTTCTTTTTTTGCTTTTTGGAAGTTGTAGTTGCTAAGCCAGCAGATTCTGCTTACCTGTTGCTGCCAGGTTGCATTTCTATAATGGTATGGGGGACTGTACTAGATGCAAGAACATTTGTCTGAAGGATGCTCCTGGAAATTTCAGGCTTACATGCCCATTACTGGCAGTTAGTTAAAGGTTGGTGTGTAGTGATAAGAAAGGTGGTTCTTATATCATGGTCTGGAAAAAAGGAAGGAAATCAGGAACAACAATCCTCGAAAAAATTGAGATACAGAAAAATTAAATAGCCTGTTTAAGGTTATATAACTTGTTTGTGATGGGAATAGAATTCAAAACCCAACCATAGGCCTGTGAGGAGGCAAAAGATAGGTCAGAACAAATGTTTTAAATCCCAGAACAACAAAGAAAGAGGAAAAGAAAATATTGATAGAAACTTTTTCATGGTTGCCCCAATTTGTAAACTGAAGAAGTATCTCTTATTACTGACAATTAAATACACTGTGGTATATGGGAAATGATGTGTGCTATGAGAAATTATGAAATGGAAAGTTTCTGAGGAAACTGGGATGGCATCTATGCATTGATACATAGTAATAAAAGTAAAGCTATATGAACAATTTATATGATGAAAATAACATTATATAAAAAAACAACTTTGTCAGAACTTTGATCGTTGTAATCATAAATCACAAGACCAGAAGAATGAAGATGAAACAAGTCACTTTCCTCCTCATTGATGATAAACTTAAAATTCAAAGAGATGCACATTTTCAGACAATGTGAGAATATTTTTTGTTTTACATTGAAATGTCTGAAAACTTTATTTTTCATTTAAAAAGAAATTTGCTTATGGTAGGAAGAACTGATTAAAAAAAATGAAAACACAATCAAGAATATTTATACCATGATACAACACATTTAATTCAATATAATTCATCACTATGCAGTGATATTGCTCTGAATTTAATCCAGAAACTGAACCACATTGCTGGAAAGGAGTGGTAAAAACACATTGCATTATATTTTTTCTTTAAAAAAAAAAGAATTTAAGTATTTCAATGTACTGTTTTGAGCAGAATTGCTATTGATATTGCTGTTATTGGTAATGAATAGGAAATATTTATTGGGAAAACATGTTAAGTGCAAATGATTTTAAACTGTTATCCATTTGTACTGATCTTGTATTGCTAAAACATATATTTTGTTTAATAAAATTTTCATAAAACAAATAGTAGATACAAACTGGGCTCAGAGTTAAGAAATGTCTTTTTGTCTGAGCCTGACTCCTAGATAGATAGGAGCAAATCAGTAGTATTTTAAAGGATGAAACCACAGTTTCACATACAAAAAGCACAAACATCAACAACAACAAAAGACTTTCTTGTGATGATTCCTTTTGCCTTTCCTTCAACTATACTACAGTTTTAAGGGGAGAAAAGTTTGAAATAAGGGTTTATTTAATTAATTTATTGAAGAGTTCATATTACTTGACTTGCATATGTGTGTGTATGTGTGTGTGTGTGTGTGTGTGTGTGTGTGTGTGTGTGTATACCTCATACTTAGAATATAGAAAAGACACAAAATCAAGGATATTTATTTTGGGCATGAAAATCTGTGGGCAGTCATATGGACATGTATAGAAAAAGGAGAAAATGTAATTTCTGGCTCCCAGGACATAAAATATTTTGTAATGAAGAACTTCAGAGATAGCACAGAATCTCATGATTAGAAGGGATCTTGGTGGTTACCTAGTCAAAGTTACACATTATCAAGAATGTTTTCTATAATTTTGTTTTTGTTATTTGACCTTTGTCCTTGAAGAGGACCCTGACATCAGGGAGGTGATGCCATGACATGCAAGTGAATTGTATTTAAGTGAGGGAGGGCTGTGCAAGGTCAACTTACTCACTTTACTCTCCAGAGCCATCTGGCTCCAGTGGCCAAATATAGATCAAGATGACTGGAGATAGCCATGGATGAAATGGGAGACTTTGGTCTTTTTAAGCTAAGGTCTTCAACAGGATCCAAAAAAAGACCAAAGAGGGCTTGACCTAGGACCTATTGATGGCTATTGAGAATCAAACTGATTTTGATTTAAGGCTTAGCATTTAAGAAAGATATCTAGCCAGAAAACCCCAAGAAAAATTGCTATCTAGCCTTAATCACTGAATGGATGTGGCTGTTGAAGAAGCTTAGCTTAAAAAGGCCAAAGTCTCTCATTTCATCCAGGACCATCTCCAATCATCTTGATCTGTATCTGGCCACTGGACCCAGATGGCTCTGAAGGGAAAGTGAGGCAGATGACTTTGCACAGCCCTCTCTCACTTAAATGCAAATCACTTGCATTTCATGGCATCCCCTCCCTGATGTCATGGTTCTCTTCAAGGACAAAGGACAAACAACATACTCTGAGTAAAGCTGACCTAAAATTAGTCAGTTGGAAGACTTCTTCCTTCCTTTTTCCCTCCTTCCTTCCTTCTTTCCTTCCAATTCGGTCTTCACTATTAAGTTTTGTTAGCAGAAATGTTGGTAAAAATTAATTCCTGGAGCAGGCAAGAAGGTACTGATAAAGATCACTTTAGCTCCATGGTCCCACCCTTTGGGGAGATGGTCCAGTCTGAAATTCAAGTTATGTCAAGTTCCTGAGGCTTATCCTCTGTAGGGCTCTACAGCAGTCTCACCTTGCCATGCCCTGTTAGAAATCCCAGTCATGTCCCTGAGATTAATTTTTTTCCCTATAACTTTTACTTATGAGTCACTCTGCCTCACAGCGTCTTTCTCCTCACCCCTCTCCTATGGCACATGGTATTATTCCCTTAACTCCCCTGTGCTTCCCAACCCCACTTCTCTTCTTGATCACTAACTCTTTTAGGTGCTAAGTCTCTTTCAGGATTTAGCCTGCCAGCTAAGGGCATGCTCCAACTTCATGAGGTATTCCCTTTCTACTGGGTAATTGTGAGTTCCACTGAGGAACATGTTGTTCTCCCAACTCCTTCATATTTACCATTCCCAGTGTCTCTTATTTCCCTTCATTTTGTCTGTAACTCATTCCCCTAAATAAACTTACCTTTTGCCAAAGACAATGGCCATTGTGAATTCTTCATATGACTGAATTCCAACTTTCGGTCCTACCATCATCTGGTGCCTACGTCAACTACATCATGTTGGTGTTCAAACCACATCATTCCCCTCCTTCCTTCTTTGCCTCCCTTTTTCCATCCTTTTCTCTTTCTCTCTCCTTCCCTCTTTTTCTCCTTTCCTCTATCCTTTCTTTCTTCCCTTCTTCCCTCCCTCTTTTCTCCCCTCTGTCCACATAGGATATCATATATCCAGGATATCATGCCTGTAGATGCTCCTAAAAGCATTTTTCTACCCTATTCCTAACAAACTAAAGCTAGTTTTTGCTTGTAGATTTTTCATGAAAAGATACCCACTAAATTCTAAGGCAATCAATTTCACTTTGGATGATTTTCTCTTAAATGGAACCTAAACCTTCTTCTCAGCATTCCACCTACGGCTCCTAGTGCTGCCCTTAAGGGCCAAAATGAATAAGTCCTAGTCTTCTATATCATGACAGGGATTCAGAAATACTTGAAAATGTCCACTAAGTTTCCTGCTCCTGAGCTTTCTCTTTTATAAGTTAAACCTTTCTAATTTTCTATACCATCCTTTAATGATCTGGTCTTGAATTCATCCTCTCTATGGGATAGGAGAAAGACTGATGGGTTTAGTGTCAAAGAATCTAGACTCAGATTCCAACTCTGCCTACTTACGAGGTGTACCACTGAGCAATACATATTATTTCTCTGGGTGAAAAAATAACCCAGTTATTCAGTGGAAAATGAGGAGGATGGACCAAAGATCTCTAAGATTCCAATAAGCTTATCCTAATAAACCTCCTACATACTGTCTTAAGCTTTTAAATATCCTTGCTAAAATGTACCCAGCACTGAAGAATTTTGTGAGTACTTCAGATTCTCATGTGAGATGTAATGAAGGAAAAAATAAAATTGGAGTCAGTAACACCTATGGATGAATTCCAATCCCAAGTGACTTTACACTGTAGAAGTCGCTTAATCTCAAGAATCCTCATTGTTGTCATCTGTAAAATGGGAATACTTGCATTTAACCCACAGGGTTCTGCTAATCAAATAAGTGAGCAGTGATAAAGCTCTTTGTAAGCCTAAAATAATATATAAAAATCAACTTGTCTTACTCTTGTCTGTATTATCTCCAAATTATCAATGTCCATCCTAAAATAAAAAAGGAATCTAATATGCCAGATGAAGTTAGAGAAGTATGGAAATTACTGTGGGGAAATGCCTAGTTATCACGTACAAATAAATCATGAAGTTTAAGTATTATATAAGGTAATGTGTCTTATGTAATTTAGAGACAGTCTGAAAGAACCTGAAAGATCCTTTGGCATTAAAAAAGATGTCATAAAAATTTTAATGCAAAAAAAAAATGTTAAGTCTGGAAAATAAAATCACTTACCAAAGATAAGGACAGCATTGGTGGGCATATTTGTGCATCAGGATTTGCTAGATGGGGCCAAACATATGTTTATTTTTCCTCATTTAATGGTGTTTTATTTTTCCAGTTTTTTTCCAGTTTCACCATTTAAGATTTTTATTTCAATTTTTTTCTCCCTTGCCTTCTCCTTCCTCAAGGCAGCAAGCAATTTGTAACTAGTTATACATATACAATAATATTACACATTTCCACATTAGTCATGTTATAAAAAAAGAATCATAACAAAAGATTAAAAGACATAAAAAAGAAAAAAAAACAACAAAAAAGTGAAAATAGTATGCTTCAATCTATATTCAGACTTCATAGTTCTTTCTCTGAAAGTGGATAGAATTTTCCACATTTTCCACTATGAATCTTGTGGAATTATCTTAGATAATTGTATTGCTGAGAAGAGATAAATCCTTCAAATTTGATCATCACATAATATTGCTGTTACTACATACAGTGTTCTGGTTCTGCTCACTTCATTTAGCATCTGTTCATTTAAGCTCAAGTTTTTCTGAAATATTCCTACTCATTCTTATAGAATAATAGTATTCCATTATATTCATCAGACATATGTTTCAAAAAGAAAAGTGAAAACTGTAACTTTTTAAGTTTATATTTTAAAGTAACATTTAGTGATTAACCAAAAATAAGTGCAGTTAAGTTTTAGTTTCTTTGATGATTAAAAATCACATCTTTTATAATTGGTAAACAACAAATTTTTTTCTATAAATAAATAAAATTCTTGTACTTGCTTCCTAATGAAATGTGCCTTTGATGGCAAGTGTGAGTGCTCACAAAGAGTAAGAGCTAGTAATTATAGACCTTTAACTTGGAAAAGATGGTATTTTCAATGTTTTTGAAATAAAATATTGCTACTATAGCTCCCAGAGAAAAATACAGTATTGTTAAGTGGCAGGCTAGTTTAATCTCCAAATGGGAAAGAATTGTTTAAGCAAAAATGATTAACAGGTTGAAAGTTTTCGACTTTGAACTGAAATTCAAGATAAGTACGGAATTTAAGAAAGAGAATTTAAGAAAGCAACTTAATAGTATCAATAAATGAATAGGCCTAATTGAGTAAATCAATAAATAAATGAGGGGAGGGAAAAATGAATGAAAGCAAAAGCAGCTATTTATTGGTTACCATATTCCAACCATAGTGCTTGCTTTGGATTGGGGATACAAATATAAAAGTGTAGATAGTCCTTACCCTCAAGCACTAAGAGCTCTAGTAAATAAATATCTAGGGCAAAATTCAAATACAAAACTCCTTACTCAGTCATGCTTTTTATGCACAAAAGCAGGCTATCATGCTGAATAAAGGTATCCAATGGAATACTCCAGGAAATATCACTTTGTCCCCCTAGCTAGTCAAACGTTTAAAAATTAAATTCAATAAACATTTCTTAAGGATCCACTACCTATCAGACCTTGTATTAGAACTTGTGGGTATCAAACCAAAATGAAATATAACTCTTGACCTCGAACAACTTAAGAGTCTGATTTGGATGAATGAATAATTGTTCTACCTTACACACATGTGGATGTCATGAGGCTTAATGGGCTTCTTCTTTTCTCCCTCTAGTATTTCTCTTGATAAGCTCATCAGATTCCATGGATTTAACTATAATCTCTACACTAATGTTTCTGAAATCTATTTAGCTTCCCCAGTCTCTTTTTGTCCAACTATTTTTTCAGCTGTGCTATTCTCTTTGTGATCCCATTTGGGATTTTTCTTGGCAAAGAGTAGAGTAGTTTGCCATTTCCTTCTCCATCTCATTTTATAGATGGGGAAACTGAGGCAAATAGGTTTAAGGGACTTACCCAGAGTCATACAGCTAATTAGTGTTTGAAGTCATATTTTAACTTAGGATATCTTCCTAACCTCAAGCTCAGCACTGTATCCACTGAGTCACTGCCTTCTCTGCTGCAATTAGAAGGCAGAGTCTTCAACTGCCTTTCAGAGATGGATGTTCATTATGCGTCTTAAACTCAATATATCTGAAATAGATATTTTTATCCCTCTAGGCCTCCTCATCTCTTACTTTCCTTATTGTTAGACAAAACTATCCTCCCAATTTCTCAAATTTATAACCCAACTGTTCATAACTCCTCTCTATCTCTCATTCCTTCATAGCTAATTTATTATCAAATTGATTTCATCTTTGCAATATCTCTTGTATTTTATGTGTGTGTATTTGTATGTGTATACATTTTTGTATTTATACATACATTTATATGTGAGTGTGCATGTATCCAATTTTCTCCTCATGCTGCCATCATTCTACTGCAGGCCCCCATCATTTCACACCTGAATTATAAAAATGCGGCACTGGTGGGTCTGCTTGACTAAATTCTTTCCCCTCTCCAATGCACCCTCCAATCAGCGACCCAAGGATTTTCCAAAAGTACAAGTATTGAATGGGTTGTTTCCCTAGTCACTAAATTTGAATGGCTTCCTATGTCTTTCAAGATCAAACACAAAATGCTATGCTTGCATAGCATTCAAAAACCTAGTCACTTCTCTCTTTCCAATATTCTTACACCTTACTCCCAATGAGGTACTCTTTAATCCAATGAGATTAGCTTCCTTGTTTTTCTATAAATTAGACACTTCATCTCTGTCTTCTATACTTGGAAGGCAAGCCTTTAGCATCTTTACCTTTCCTAGCCCCAAATACCAACTAAAATCTCATCTTTTACAGAAAGTCTTGCCCAATCTTTTCTTAATTCTAGTGTCTTCCTCCTTTTAATTATTTCTTATTTATCTTCTAAATAGCTTCCTTTGGATATATTTGTCTTCAAGTTCTCTTCCCCTGTAGATTATAAACTTCTTGAAGGTAGGGACTGATTTTGCTTCTTTTTATATTCTCAATATTTAGCACAGTACCTGGCACAAAAGCAAGCACTTAAAAAATGTTGAGGTGAGATGACCAAAATCGGATAGAAAATTATTTAGGCAGTGTATAATGTAAATTGAAAAATTATAAAAAATAAATTAAATGGAAATAAATTTTGAGTTATATTTTAGGATCATAAAATCAAAACCTCTGATATGGAGAAGGGGATGACTAAAGAGAGGTATAGACAACATTTGTTTGGTAAAACCTATGAGTGAATTTAGTCAGTTGTAAACTCAATAAAAATCTTAACAGCATGGCAATCTTCTTCCAAGCTGCCAGTATGATTTTCCCTAAGCAAAGATGTGACCATGCAATTTCCCTACTGAACAAGCACTGGAGGTTCCCTATTGCCTGTAGGATCAAATTCCTCTGTTTAGCTTTTAAAGCCCTTTACAACCTGGCCCCCAACATATCTTTCTAGACCATTACCATCATTCCTCCTTTCTGAATTGATTCAGCCAAACTGTCCTTTCCCCAGTTCCTCATTAGTTTCACTTCGAGTTCTCTCCCCCATCCACTTGCCTTTGCCCTGAATATACCCTACCCCCATGCTGAAATGTGCTCCTTTGCCATCCCTGCCACACAAATCCTTCTCTTGAAAGCATGAACTTCTTCACCTAGCTTCCTGAACACCTCAACTACTTGTGTCCTCCCTCAAATACTTTATACCTTCTATTGATTTGTATTTATTCTCTTTCTTTATTCTGTATATGCTTTTACTTTTACTTATCTGCTCTGTTTAAATGTAAAGAGAGTAGAGATTGCTCCATTGTTTGATTTTTATCTCTGAAGTTTAATATTGTATTATAACTGTTATATAGAAGTCATTAAATTTTTTAAATTAATTGACCTATTAACAAAATCAAAGCAAACAAAAATGCTCTATATGATCAATTAATAGAAATGCAGTATCTCCAACAAAATAGATGATTATGCTATTTTATTCTGTAGCTTTCAGACACCTTTTAGTATAGGAGTTTTTAACTGGGAGACTATCAGCTCACTTAAAAATATTTTAATAGTGATATTTTAGTTTAATTTACTTCCTTTGTAATCCTAATATTTTAATTTTTGGATTTTACTTTGATAAGAGGCCTAGAATGCTAAAGTAAGTCTATAAATTGCCTATGATGTGCTAGGCATTGTGAAATTCTGGGGACACATAGAAAAGGATAAACATAAAATGGTTAAGAATTATTCTAGATTTTTGTTTTTTTTTTCTGAGAATCACATTTAGAAAGAACATGAGTATGCTGATATATGTTCAAAAATGAGCAACCAGGATAGTTAGAATCCTGGAAATTGTATCATATATATATAGCAGGTGCAAAACCTGGGAGGTTTTATTTTAGCCTACAGAAAAGATGAGTTGCTAGGTAGAAGAGAAGTCAGAAGAGACTAAACTAATTCTGATCATCCCCAGAGAACAGAACTGAGAACAATGGACAACAATTAGAAAGTCAGATTTTAAGACAATACAAGCAGGAAAAAATATGATAGTGCAAAAGTGGCATAACATCTCATAATCATATAATACTCTAAAGTTCATAAAGTATAAGACTTCTAATAACCCGTGGGTTATGTATTTAAGATTATATATCCATTTTACAGAGGGATTCCTCATACATTTAAATATGAGTTTGAGATTAAAACATCTTGTTCCAGACTTGAAGTGCAACATGTTTTTATTGTTACACAAATTGCCTTTAATTTTAGCTAATTCAAAAACTAAATAGGCTGCTTCTGAAGGGATTTTCCTTGCCTTAAAAGGCTCTTAACTACTTATTCTAGTGGAGATTTTTGTTCTAGTACAAGTAGAAAGGTCTTACCTTTGAGAATATTTCCAATTCTAAATTTCTATTGTTTCAAGAAAGGATAACAAAGACAATGCATTGTTTGTGCTGAAAGCTTCATTAGTCTTGGGTTTCTGAGAATAAATAAGAGTAACTCAGTTAAAATAAATAACAGATTTCCTGAAAATTAGAATGAAATGAACTCAGTGATTACCAAGGGATAATAGAAATTTTTTTAAAAGATAAAAATATTGAAAAAATTGAAGAAAATGTAGATATCTACTATCAAAAATAAATATTCTTGAAAACAGATCAAGGAGTGATAATTTAAGAATCAATTGAATCTCTTGAAAACAATACTAAAACAACACAAAAAAGATGATTTTTAAAAATTATACATATTTTACCTATATTAGATTCCTTGCTATCTTGGGAAGGAGGGAAGGAAGGGAAGGAAGGAGAAAAATTTGGAACATAAAGTTTTACAAAAATGAATGTGGAAAGTTATCTATATATGTATTTGAAAAAATGAAATATTTTTAAGAAAACAAAACATAGCAAAAAATAGACATTTTTAGTAATGGAAAACTTCTTGCATCTTTTAGAACTAAATGACAAAGAGAAAATAGAAAAACCCATCAGTCAATTGATTGAGGTTCAAAGAAGACCACAAAAAGTTGGGATTTCAGATTGATGAGAGTTAGGGAAGGGGAACCCCCTTTTTGGGTCGGTGTAAAGATAGTCACGTGATGGTGCAGAGTCCCCTGTAAATGAATTTACAGGCCCGAAAACCTAGATTGATAAAAAAAGGTTTATTGTAGAGGTTTAGAAGTAAAGTTTAGTTAGTAAAGTTGAGGGTAGAGATAAAAGGGCACTGGATTAGGTCCGGTGGGCAGAAACCCTTGGCCAACATAAGGATGCCATGCTTAGGACTTCTGCAAACATGTAACCCCTTTTATAATGGGGGCTCTTGGTGATCTTGAAGATGGGTGAAGTCCCAGGCTCCTGGCAGGGTCAGCATTGAATAGATATTAATGGGTTTAAACTGTGGGGGTTGGGAAAACCCAAGTTAGCTCAGATCCAGTGGGGGATGGGGAAAGCCCACTGACCAGGATTTGTAAATCAAAGGTCAGCCATGGGGGGAGTTTCTTAATGGGACTTCAACCCTCATCAAGATCAGTGCCACAAGATATCTCAAAGGAATTTTCAGGCATGAGAAAATGGACAGCAAAACTACAGTAGTGGGAGATCTCAACCTTGTTCTCTCAGAATTAGATAAATCAAACCACAAAATAAA
This sequence comes from Sminthopsis crassicaudata, assembly GCF_048593235.1. NCBI lineage: Eukaryota > Metazoa > Chordata > Mammalia > Dasyuromorphia > Dasyuridae > Sminthopsis > Sminthopsis crassicaudata. The sequence goes on from NC_133619.1 coordinate 246,147,336, forward strand.
TAAGAAAGAAGTTAAGGAGGTAAATAGAATACTAGAAAAGTTAGGTATGATAGATCTTTGCAGAAAACAAAGGAGTACACTTTTTTCTCAGCAGTTCATGGAACCTATACAAAAATTGATCACATATTAGGGCATAAAGACCTCAAAAAATGTAAAAAAGAATAAATAATAAATTCATTTTTTTCAGATCAAATACAATAAAAATTACATTGAATAAAAAGCCAGGGGAAAATAGACCAAAAATAATTGGAAACTAAATAAAGAATGAATGGGTGAAACAGCAAATCATAGATGATGCGAGCGGTAGCCCCCTTTAAGATTCCTTTCTGATCTCCAACCCCCATGACTGAACTTTGATTTATAAGACCTGGTCAAAAACACCCTTTTGTATTCCAAAGGGAGATATCTGGATCTGAGCTAACTTGGGCTGTACCCAGCCCCCATTCTAATGATCTGCTCAGGTTTCCCAACCCCCACCTGGTAGGTTCTGGCCTTCCAGGAATCAACCTGAGACTTCACCCATAGGCCCCTTCAAACAAATAAAAGAGCCAAGCTGGGATCATCTCTTTGCAGAGGATCAAAACATGCGAGCACCATGCTTTACATCAGAGACAGTCTGTCTGCCACTTATGGTGTATTTCTTTCTCTATCTAAATCCTTTTAATAACCAGACTTTAACCTTACTTCCAAACCCTACAATAAACTTTTTTTTTTTTTATCAATCTAGGTTTTCGGGCCTGTAAATTCCTTTACAGGGGACTCTTGCACCGCTACTAGAACTCATTTAACTCTATGTCCTTGCGCTGAATCCAAAGGGGTTGCAGGGGAGCTCCATTTGACTCCCTGTACCCGGAACTTGCCACTAGACCCCAATTGATCCTAATTTCATTTAGGTATCCCTTATCTAGACCTCATCAATAGACACAATCAATAATTTCATGCAACATAATGACAATAATGAGACAACATACCAAAACTTGTGGGATGCAGCCAAAGCAATAATAAGGGGATATTTTAAATCTCTAGATATTTACTTGCATAAAATAGAGAAAGAGAAGATCAATGAATTGGGCATGCAATTAAAAAAGCTGGAAAAAGAATATATTTTTAAAAACCCAAACAAACACTAAACTTGAAATTCTAAAAATAAAAGGAGAGATTAATAAAATTGAAAGTAAAAAAAAAACCTATTGAATTAATAAATAAAACTAAGATCTGGTTTTATGGGGGAAAAAAACAATAAAATAGATAAACCTTTAGTTAATTTGGTTAGAAAAAGGAAAGAGAAAAATCAAATTGTTAATCTCAAAAATGAAAAGAGAGAACTTTTCATAAATGAAGAGGAAATTAGAGCAATAATTAGGAGTTATTTGCCCAACTTTATGCCAATAAATTTGATAACCTAAGTGATATGGAGGAATACCTACAAAAATATAGATTGTCCAGATTAACAGAAGAGAAAATAAATTACTTAAGTAGTCCTATTTTCGAAAAAGAAATAAAACAAGTTATTAATCAACTCCTTAAGAAAAAATTTCCAGGACCAGATGGATTTATTTGTGAACTCTAACAAACATTTAAAGAAAAATTAATTCCAATACTATACAAACTATTTGAAAAAATAGGGAAAGAAGGACTTCTACAAGATTCCTTGTATGACACAGACATGGTACAGATACCTAAAACCAGGTAGGTTGAAAACAGAGAAAAGAAATTATAGACCAATACCTCTAATGAATATAGAGCAAAAATCTTAAATAAAATATTAGCAAAGAGATTGTAGAAAGTAATCCCCAGGATAATACACCATGACCAAATAGGATTTATCCCAGGAATGCAGGGCTGGTACAATTTTAGGAAAACTATTAGCATAATTGACTATATCAATAATCAAACTAACAAAACCCCATGATTATTTCAACAAAAGCAGAAAAAGCATTTAATAACATTCAACATCCATTCCTATTAAAAAAAAAAAAAAAAAAACACTGGAAAGTATTGGAATAAATGGAGTTTTCCTTAAAATGATCAGAAGTATATATTTAAAACTATCAGCAAACAATATATGTAATGGGGACAAACTAGAATCATTCCCAATAAGATCAGGTGTGAAACAATATTGCCCACTATCACCATTATTATTCAGTATTGTATTAGAAATGCTAGCTTTGGCAATAAGAGATGGAAAAGAGATTAAAGCAATTCAAGTAGGTAATGAAGAAACCAAATTATCACTCTTTGCAGATGATATGATAGTATGCTGAGAGAAAACTATTAAAAACAGTCCACAACTTTAACAAAGTTTAACAAAATTTATCTTGAAGAACAAAAAGTCAAGAATTTTAAGGGAGTTAATGAAAAAAGGCAAATGTGATGCCCTAGTTGTAGCAGATCTAAAACTATATTATAAAGCAGCAGTCATCAAAACTGTTTGACACTAGCTAAGAAATACACTAGTTGATCAGTGGAATAGGTTAGATTCACAGGAAAAAATAGTCAATGACAATATCAATCTAGTATTTGAAGGCCTCAGCTTTGGGTATAAGAATTCACTATTTGACAAAAACTGCTGGGGAAATTGGAAACTAGTATGGCAGGAACTAGGAATTGACTCACACCTAACACCATATACCAAGACAAGGTCAAAATGGCTTCATCATCTAAACATAAAGAATGATATTATAAATAAATTAGAAGAATATAGAATAGTTTACCTCTCAGATCTGTGGAAGAATAAGGAATTTCTGACTAAAGAAGAACTGGATATCAGTAATGATCACAAAATAGGTAATTTTGATTATATTAAGTTATAAAGCTTTTCTACAAACAAAACTAATGCATTCTAGATTAGAAGGTAAGCAATAACCTGGAAAAACATTTTTACATTCAAAGGTTTTGATAAAGGCCTTATTTCTAAAATTCATGGAGAATTGATTTTTTTTTTTTAAGATTTCAAGCCATAGCCCTTTTTATAGTGGCTAGAAACTGGAAAATGAATGGATGCCCATCAATTGGAGAATGGTTGGGTAAATTATGGTATATGAATGTTATAGAATATTATTTTTCTGTAAGGAATGACCAGCAGGATGAATACAGAGAGGCTTGGAGAGACTTACATCAACTGATGCTGAGTGAAATGAGCAGAACTAGGAAATCATTATACACTTCAACAATGATACTGTATGAGGATGTATTCTTATGGAAGTGGATATCTTCAAAATAGAGAAGATCTAATCCAGTTCCAATTGATCAATGATGAACAGAATCAGCTGCATGCAGAGAAGGAACACTGGGAATATTGGTATTAGTAGAACTGTGAATGGATCCAAACATTCTGCAGTGTAATTTGGAACAATGCTCAAAAAGTTTTCAAAATATGCATACCCTTTGACCCAGCAGTATTTCTACTGGGATTATATCCCAAAGAGATCTTAAAGAAGGGAAAGGGACCCACATGTGAAAAATATTTGTGGCAATTCTTTTTGTAATGGCTAGAAACTGGAAACTGAATGGATGCCCATCAATTGGAGAATGGCTCAATAAATTATGGTATATGAATATTATTGAATATTATTGTTCTATAAGAAACAATCAGCAGGATGATTTCAGAGAGCCTGGGACTTACATGAACTGATGCTTAGTGAAATAAGCAAAACCAGGAGATCATTGTACAATGGCAACAACAAGATTATATGATGATCAATTCTGATGGACTTGACTCTTTTCAACAATGAGATGATTGAAGTCATTTCCAATAACTTGTGATGAAGAGAGCCATCCACATCCAGAGAGAGGACTATGGGACCTGAGTGTGGATCACAACATAGCATTTTCACTCTTTTGTTGTTTGCTTGCACTTGTTTTCTTTCTCATTTTTTTTTTCCTTTTTGATCTGATTTTTCTTGTGCCCAAGATAAATGTACCAATGTATATACAAATATTGGATTTAACATGCATTTAACATATTTAACATTACTTGTCATTTGGCAAGGGAGTGGGGAGCAGAAAGGAAAAATTTGGAACAAAGTTTTGTAAGGGTCAATGTTGAAAAATTATTCTTGCATATGTTTTGAAAATAAAAAGCTTTAATAAGAAAAAAAAAACTTTATGATTTTTAAGCTCAAAGGTGGGAATCTGGGTAATGTCAGTCAGTTGGCAAGCATTTACTAAGTGCTTTTTAGCTATTTTGCCAGATATCTTCATAGGAAAATGAAGAACTACTAATTCAGTACAAAATGGGCATATTAGTTCATGTTCCTTTTAAGGTTTAAGTTTTAAGAGACTACATTATGGGGAAATTGTATAATTGCCTAATGGTCTGTGGATAAAGTGATTTTCTGTGACAGTGATTTGTCCAGCTTGTTTTCTGAAATTACCTTAGCCAAATTGAGAACACAAGGAGCTAATATATGAAATTTTTAAAAATTCTGAACCTGAAAAATATGCCCAAACATCAATATTTCCACAAAAAATAAAAAAAAGAGTGCTTATGAATCCATGTGTCTTAATTACATACAGCTTGCTTTTTAAGTATCTAGATATCCCAGAAGTCTTAGTGGAATTGTAAACTTAATAGAGCATTAAAAGACAACAATTAAACATAATACTTTCTAAATTTTTCTCCTTGTCTAGGTCCCTCCTTGATTTTTAAAAATTAGCTCGCACACTTCAGTAATCACCCTATGTATACACACTTGCTACTGATGTTTTGCTTCAGTAGAAATACAAATTTTTTTTCACAAAAAAGAAAGAAAATATATATGTCGAATTTGATTATTTTGTGTATTTTATATCTTACTTCTAGTTAGTTATCATTTTAATTTATTTTTCTGAGTTTCATCTCAAGAATTCTTCAAGTAATCAATTGAACTATCTGCAAATAGCAATATTTTTGCTACCCATTTTATATATAATTATGCCTTCATTTTACTTATATTGACATTACCATAGTTGGCATTTCTTGAACTATGTCATATAATAGTTATGACAAATAGTAATAATGATAAAAGGTAAGGATTAATAGGCATCTTGGTTTACTCTTTATCTTATTCACAAGACCTTTACTGTTTCCTACATTTATTAATATGTTTGCTCTTGATTTTAAATAGATATTTATATCATATTAAGGAAAGATATATTTATTCCCATGATTGTTTGTGTCCTACTAGAAATGGGTTTTGAATTTGTCAAATTTTCTGCATCTATTATTATAATAATAGGATTATATTGCTTAATTACTATATGTCTTTTATGCTTATGGATTTTCCTAATATTAAACCAATTCACCATTAGTGGCATAAATTCAAGCAAAAAAGTAAAATTAACTAATATTCAGTATTTTAAATAAATATTCATTAATGATATTGGGCTATACTTTTCTTTCCATGTATCATCTATCCCTGGTTTAAAGTACCTTAACTGTATCATAGAGAAAATGCGGCATGGTAACTCTTTCTATTTGTGCATAACTTTATGTAATATTGGAAGCAATTATTTTTCGAAAGGATAAGACTAAATGCCCTCCGGGTCAATTTCAGCTCTAAATAAATAATATTATATCCTATGAATGTTTGATAGAATTCACTTATAAATTCATTTTGTTCTGGGGCTTTTTTTTTTTTTTTTGGAGTTAATGTATGACTTCCCCAGTATTTTTGTCCCCTTAAGATTGTTTTATTTAAATTATTTTACTTTTTTTCTGATAAAGTTTTCAAAAATACATTTACAAATGTCTATTCATTTCATTTTTACTTCTTTGGACTTCTCTATCTTGACCCAGAAAGAACTTCATCCTGGAAGATCACTTCGATTCCTGGAACTAATACCTATGTTTTAAAAATATCCTTTGTCCCTGAGGCCCCTTTCTTTATTTGGAGGGTAAAGAGCTACTCCTATATCCATTTAAAGAGAATGAACGGGCCATCTATTTCTTAATTTCTTCATGAAACTGGTCTTCTTCATTATGCCCTAGAGCCAGCTACTTCTTTCCAACACTTATTTTCAGCTTCCATTTATGAGTTCTTCTCCATTAGAATGTAAATCCCCAGAGGTCTAGGACTGTCATTCTTTTTGCTTGTATTTTCATTCCCCGTATTTTTCATAGTGTCTGACACATAATAAGTTCTTAAAAATGGCTGATGATTAATGCATCATTGGCATGTAATTGGGCAAGTATATCCTGAAAGATTTCCTTTCCTTTTCATTTGTTGTGAATTCTGATTTTGAATTTTTGATATTGAAATTTGTTTTCCTATCTAATTTTAAAAGCAGATTAGATAATGGTTTATCCAACATATTAGCTTTTGCAAACAAAAAAATAAAAGGAAAAAAAACTCCTACTTTTATTTACTTATAAAATTTATTTTTTTTAAATACTAACTTTTGCTGATTTTTTTTTTCATTTTTATAGTTCCCATATTTGTGTTTAGTTGGGTTTTATTTCATTTTCTAGTTTTCAATTGTTCATGCCCAATTAATGATTTAATCTTTATTATATTGATAAAAGCTTTTGAAAGATTACTTTCCCCTCAAGAACTGTTTTGACTTCATCCTCCAAATTTTGTTATTTTGTCTGTTTTCATTTTATCTCATGCATTTATTCATTTGTGTGTGTGTGTGTGTGTGTGTGTGTGTGTGTGTGTGTGTGTGTGTGTGTGTGTTTTAGGAAAAGAGAATATTGAAGAATAGAAGGGAAACTCAAATTCAGCCCCATCTGTAGAAATGGGGGAAGTAGCAACAGCAATGGGGACCCTGGATAATTTTGCCCAAGCACTTCCCCAACTCAGCTTGGGAGAGTGAGGGTGGAGTGGAGGTCAGGTCTCATGATCAGCATTCCCTGAACTCTGGTACTTGAAACTACCATCAAAGGGAGATCCTGGCACCAGTCACTCCAGCCGTCAGCAGGTTCTGTTCAGCAACTGCCTGGAAAGAATCCTGGTGTCCTTGGCAGCACCGAGCATGGCAGTATGAGATGAGGGAGCCAGTCAGCCTCTGAATTTGGTAAACCCACATTCTCAGTTTCAGTTGCACAAATGTATTAATTACATAATTTATGGTAAATTACATCTCTGCCCCGTTTTCTGATTTTTAAAGAGAAATTATAATAGTTATTGTTGTGAAGATCATGATTGTAAAAGTTCTTAGCATAAAACAAATGCTATATAAATGTTAAGTGTTTTATTAGACATAATTGCTTTACATTTGATAACTTTATGTGAGTTTTTAGATTCAACCAACATACAATGTCAGGGTTGAGATAAATTATTTTTGTGTATGTGTATAAAATAATTTGGAAACAAATCTTAACTAAAATAAGGTTACCACACCTGGGGTCACCAGGAATAGAAAGATAGTGCTAGAGAAAAGAAAATCTCTTTCTCTTCTTTTCCCCTTTCTTTCTTTCTTGACTGCAAGCAGGGATACATGAATGGAGGGGTAAGAGGGAGAGAAAGAAAGCATGTATTGATTTGCATTCAGTCTCTTTAATTCTTTTTCTGAATGCAGATGGCATTTTCTATCCAATATCTGGGATTGCTTTGGATCACTATCCAATATCTGGGATTGCTTTGGATCACTGAACTACTAGAAAGAACCAAGTTTTTCATAGTTAATCATTGCACATTCATGCTGTTGTTGTGTACAATATATTCTTGGTTCTGCTTGTTTCCTTCAGCATCAATTCATGTAAATCTTTCCAGGGCTTTCTAAAACAGCTTGTTCATCATTTTTATAAAGCGATAATATTCTATTAACTTCATATACCACAACTTGTTCTGTCATTCTCTAATTGATGTGTGTCCATCAATTTACAATTATTTGCTACCACAAAAAGAGCTGCTACAAAAATTTTAGTTGGTCTTTTTCTTTTCTTTATGATTTCCTTGGGATACAGATGTAATAATGGCACTGTTGGATCAAAGGATATGCAGTTTTATAGCCCTTTGGGCATAGTTTCAGATTGCTCTACAGAATGATTGGATTATTTCACAACTCCACCAACAATACTTTGGTATTCCAGCTTTCCCACATCCTCTTCTAACATGTATCATTATCTTTCTCTGTCATCTTAGTCAATCTGAGAGATGTGAGGTGGTAACTCAAAGTTATTTTAATTTGCATTTCTCTAATCAATAGTGATTTAGAGCATTTTATCATATAAATGTAGATGATTTTAATTTTGTCATCTAAAATTGTTCAAATCTTTTGACCATGTATCAATTAAGGAATGATTTGTATTCTTGTAAATTTGACACAGTTTTTTACATGTTACATATATATATATATATATATATATGTATTATATTTTTTTTACATATTTTTATATATTTTAGAAATGAGACCTTCAGGAATACTGACTGTAAAGATTTTTCTCAGCTTTGTATTTCCCTTTAATCTTGTTTCTGTTGGTTTTGTTTATGTAAAACTTTTTAAATTTAATATAATTATAGCTATCCATTTTACTTTTCATAATATTTTCTAATTCTTCTTTGGTCATGAATTCCTCTCTTCTCCAAAGATTTGATACGTAAATTATTCCTTATTCTCCTAATCTATTTATGGTATCATTCTTTATGTCCAAATCATGCAACCACTTTTACCTTATATAGGCATGGATTGTTTTAAAGGATTGTTAAAATGTATTAAATAGCTATGTACATTGTAATCTATTTTCACTGACCGTATTAAAAGAAGATTTAAGAGTCTGAAATCTTAAGGAAAACAGAAAAGCAATTCCCTGCTACTTTAAAAACTCAGGCAGCAAAGAGCCTGCTTTTTCATTATCTGCAGTCAGAAATATAGGGTCCTGTCAGTAAAAATTGGCATTTAACCTTTTCCTAGCTGGCAAAAGAAAATAGTTTGTATAAATTAGAAAATAAACAAATGGTAATTCAGTTTTTCTGGAACATTTAATTAGAATTTAGGGAATCTCATAAACTGAAGTTGTCAGTTTTAAAGGAAACTTATTTAAGGGAAGGAGAAGCTAAAACCTTCCCTGAAAACTTGGGGACAGAATAAACAAAAACTAAAAGAAGATAGAAAGTTTATTTAGCTAAATAAAATTTATTTGCTAGACAAAATTTTAGAAACTTTTATAAATATAATTTGGGGAATTAGGCATTTTTGTTTTTGCTAGAAAATTAAAAGCAAATGACAGCTAAGATAATTGGCTGTTACTTATGAAAATTCTAAGATTATTAACTAAGTTATGTTGTTATTGTCAACATGTTCAACCTAAATTTGGTAATTACTGTATGTGGAATAAGAGGGATGAGATGAAAAGCATATTAGTTCACCTTCAAGTATGAGGGTATGCACCGTTTTCCCCCTTCACTGAATGGGAGAAGTATTAAACTACATACCCATGGAAGCTGATGGTTGAGGTAGACAACAGCAAGCTGAGCTCCTTCTTTGGGGTCTCTGTCTATTCCCTTTAATTTGTAAGCTTGTCAGCTTTCTTGAAACCATCAGGGTAAGCAAGATCATCAGCCCTGAGAAGTGAGTTTGTTTGACATGTATAGTTCCCAAACAAAGAATGTGTTGATTAAGAATTTTTAAGCTTATTTACTATATAGAAATGATTGATTTCTAATGATTGGTCCTTGCACCAGGATGAGTTTAAACTCAAGAAGAAGAAAAGAAAACATGTTAAATAAAATCTGCTATGTGTGAATCCTGGTATACTTTTAAAAATAATGTATCTAGCCCTAAGCTATGATTAGTAGAATTTGCTATCAGACATAAAATCTCTTGGGGTTGTTACTAATATGGATCATTAAGTCAGTAACCACCATTTAGAGTTATGCCATAAGTTACTCAAAGGGATGCCTTCCTGAATTGTCATAGATGGATGTCTTACTTAGGCAAGAACTGGGAAGACAATCTTAGTCTCTGTTCAAAGTGGGATCTTTCTGACTCAGTTTCCCAGTTCTATTTCTTTGTTTCCTATCTGATTATTCCTCAGGCTTGCTATGAGGTGGAATTATTACTGCATAATTGGTTATCAAATAGAGCTAAGGATGCTTTATCCTGTCATGTATGTGCTCTTAGGCTAAAGTCTGAAGGGTCTATTTTGATACTATTATAATCATGTCTCTGCTTTTTCCTCTTATAGAAAATTTCTATAATTAGAGTAAATGGTAAGTAGAAACCATGAGCACAATATAAGTATGTGAAATTTTGCCATTTTCCATCATCATATCCTAAATAATGGTAAGTGACTAGATATATGTGTATGAAATTAGGTCCCTAAGTTAATATACTATGTGACCTAACTATTATTCTATTGATTACTGAAACAAAATCTGAAACATCTTCAGTATTGTATAGATCTTGTCACTCCTTAAAGCTGCCTCAAAGAAAAATTGCATATTTTCCTGAGTGAGATCCTGATCAGACCAATGCTTTTATGTCTCTGAAAGATGGGTTCAAACCTGCAAATTCTTTTTTTTCTTTATTAAAGCTTTTTATTTTTCAAAACATATGCATGGACAATCTTTCCACATTAACCCTTGCAAAATCTTGTTTACCAATTTTCACCCCATTCCCCACCCTCTCCCTTAAATAGCAAGTAGTCCAATATATGTTAAACATGATTGAAATATGTTAAATTTAATATATGCATACATATTTATACAATTATCGTGCTACACAAGAAAAATCAAATCAAATCAGAAAAAAAGAGAAACAAAATAAAATGCAAGCAAACAACAAAAAGAATGAAAATGCTATATTGTGAATTATGCTCAGCTTCCACAGTCCTCTCTTTGGGTGTAGATGGCTCTCTTCATCAAAAGATCATTGAAACTGGCCTCAATCATCTCACTGTTGAGGAGATTCTGATGTTTATCAGAATTGTTCATCATTTAATCTTGTTGTTGCTGTATACAATGATCTCCTGGTTCTGCTCATTTCACTCAGCATCAGTTCATGTTAAGTCTCTCCATGCCTCTCTGAAATCATCCTACTGTTCATGGAAAGTGTTTTGTTGTTAATCATGAAGTTTCTTAATGAGTTTCTCTTCTCTCTTACGTCTGTCTTCACTTACTAAAGGTTTATCTATTCTTCAATGTCCAGGGCAAGTTCCATATCCTCCATAATACTCCCCTATATGATCTCTCGATTCCAATCAATTTTGTCAAAGAATACCTACTATGTGCTTTTTATGCATTCACCACTGGTGACATTGAAAGAAAATGGAAAACAATCCTCAACCATCAAGGACCTCACATAGCATTAGAGTTGTTCTTAAGTAATTATGATATTTATAATATGTTGCTCCCATTTTTGATGACACATATAACTCTGTAATTATTTATCCTTCTGCGTCTCTATCTAGAAAACTTCCTGAAGGCAGAAACTATGATCTCTCTTTATTCTTCCACTCCCTAACAAAGGGATGCGGGCATAGCAAATATTTTATACTTTTGATATTGTTTGGCTCAATTGGTAGGGGAAAAAATTAAGTTCCCATCTCAATACACTTAGGAGAAGGTGACCAAAACACACATACATATGTAATTTAATAGATATTTTAACTTATGAAGAAAATAAGTAGTGTTCTTATTTCCCATTCTTTATTACTTAATTTCTGAACTTTTTTTGGCTGTATGTTAGACACAAAATATGTCAGTTATCCTAAGAATAAGAACAAGTGAAGAGTATATTGGCATTTAGAGATACATCTTGGAAATCATAAGTGCAAGAATATATTTCCTACATAGATTTTGGATAAAACCCTTTTATTTCTTGCTGAATCTGTTTCATCACACATTTTAATGGAATTAGGGAAAGTTGCTTTCATTGATTTTTCTTTAATAACTTTGAAATCAGGACAGCTAGGTGGTGCAGAGAATAGAGCACCAGCCCTGAATTCAGGAAGACGCAAGTTCAAGTCTGGTCTCAGACACTTAACACTTCCTACCTGTGTGGCCCTGGGCAAGTCACTTAACCCCAGTCTCAGAAAAAAAATAAAATTGAAATCTGGAGTTAAGATACCAATCATAAAGGAACTATTATTATCAGAACAAATCAAATAAATGGGATTTCCTCCTCTCCCTAATTTTTGACCTTACAGACAATAACTTTAACAAAGCAAAACAGAACAACAAAAACTGAATAAGGTACATAGAAAGTGTGATGGGCAATATATAGCAACTACTTCCCATTTTATATATTCCAATACTTGTGACAGCTGCATTTTCCCCTGAAATCTAACTGCTAATTTAAAACGCCAATGATTATAAAATTTTGCAGACATTTTAAGATGCAAATTACATATTATGCCAGTGATTTTAACATGGCTTTATTTCTCACTGCTTATGATTAAATTTGGAGGTAAGATTTCCAGATTAGAGAAATTTGACCTTTAGGGAAAAAAAAATTTCAGGCACAATAAATTGATGAAAAATCATTATGGCATGAGTATATTTAACTCAGACCACTACTTTAAATAACAGAAGAATGAGTTTTTATATTGACACTTACTTATCTTAGTGAATCTAACAAGGTGCTAGATATATAATAGGTACTTAACAAATATTTCTTAATCATTTATTGACATAGCCACCAAAATGGTATTCTATGATGCTAAATAAATTGGAAGATTTTTTACAGCAAGCCTTATTAGTTCCCCCTCAGTAAAGTCCAAAAGGTTTACTTCTCTCTTTGACCTTTCTCTCTTTCCAGTGCATCATCCATTATAATTTTATCCCATCCATCCATTATTATTTTCCAATGCCTCACTCTGGCTAAGTCAATTTGAAAGATAGTATATGTACTGGAAAGAACATTGGATTTAAATTCAAGAGGTTCATAGATTTGTATTTTGCCTCTGATATTCTACATTTTAGTGATTGTGGGCAAATCATTTAACCTCCTTAAGTCTTACTTTTTTCATTCTGTAAATAAAGATAATCATCACATCTTTTGTACCTTTCTCATAGTGTTGTTATAAGGTTTAAATGAGATGGTGAATGTAAAATACATTGCAATCCTTAAAGCATTCTATAAATGTCATCATGATCTTTCACTATATATTCGCAGTTCTATATTCAAAGAAGTAAAAGAAATTATATAATCCCTCTCCCCTTCTTAGTAGCACGGAGGACGTGCTATACTTTAAAAATATATGGTAGGGCAGCTAGGTAGTGCAGTGAATAGAGCAGCAGCCCTGAAATCAGGAGGACCTAAATTCAAATCTCAACTTAACACTTCCTAGCTGTGTGACTCTGGGAAGTCATTCAATCCTAATTGCCTTCAAAAAAAAAAAAAAAAAAAAAAAAAGTATTGTAATATCTGACATTTATAAAGCATTTTAAGATTTTACATAATCCTTTACATGTTATCTCATTTAATCATTTCAAAAACTCCTTAAAGCAAGTTTCACGGGGAACATTTTCATTTTATGGAGGAGTTTACAAGATTGGGAGATTTCACCTGACTTGCCCATGATCACATAGAGCCAATAAGTAATTAACTTTGAAGTCAGGTCTCTCCTGAATTCAAGAACAGCATTCTTTCTACTATGCACTTTGGTCTCAATAGGAAATCTGCAGGCCTGGGAAGTCAGGGGTATGCTAGTAAAAATTTAACGATGTGCTGTTATGTGTGTGTGTGTGTGTGTGTGTGTGTGTGTGTGTGTGTGTGTGAGGGGATGTATACACACTTTTAAGTTTAATCTGCATTATTAACATATTAAGTGTAGACAACCAACAATACAATAAATCAAACTCTGATTTTGTTCCCAGATGTAAATGCTCAAAATGAAAAGATAAAAATCAATATAGCTGGCTTCAACACATCCCTTTTGAAGGTGTTCTTTAATATATCTTCAAGGTTGCTACAAGTCAATTTCTTTCAAAAAGATCATATATGTTCAGAAAAACCACATGGAAGAGTATGTAAAAAATTAGACTAGCATTGAGGGTTCCATTTGATGGTTATAGAAAGGTAGCCAGTTGCTGTAGTAGATAATTTGGTTCTAGAGTCAGAAAGAGTTCAAATAGAAGCTCAGACACTAGTGACCCTTATTCTCTGTCTACTTTAGTTTCCTTATCCGTAAAATGGGAATAATAATAGTATTTGGCTCAGTGGTTGAGAAGATGAGACAATATTTGTAAATCACCTTGTATAACTTAAAATGTTATATAAATGCTAGTAATATATGTATATATACATATATGTATATATATATATATATATATATATACTTTAACATATTTAAGATGTATTGGACTTTCTGTCATTTAGGGGAGGGGTGGGGGGAAGGAGGGGAAAAATTGAAACAGAAAGTTCTGCAAGGGTCCATGTTGAAAAATTACCCATGCATATGTTTTATAAATAAAAAGCTATAATAATAAAAATTTAAAAATGTATATAAATGCTAGTTATTACTTTTGTGCCTGTCAAATCCAATCATAACTAATTTCACAAAACTATACTGGGACAGACTAGAAAAATTCAACAAATGTACATATAAAATCCATCCTTGTAACTATGCTGAAAAGGTTATCAAACTATGCATAAGCTTTGATCCAGTAGTGTTTCTATTGGGTATGTATCCCAAAGAGATCATAAAAAGGGGGAAGGGACCCACATATACAAAAATGTTTGTAGTAGCCCTTTTTGTAGTGGGGAAGAACTGGAAATTGAGCGGATGTCTATTGGTTGGGGAATGAATGAATAAATTATATATATATATAATGAAATATTATTATCCTAGAAGAAACAATCAGCAAGATGATTTAAGAAAGGCCTGGAGAAACTTACATGAATTGATGCTAAGTGAAGTGAGTAGAACCAAGAGAACATTGTATAAAGGAACAAGAACATTATGTGATGATCAACTCTGATGAACTTGGCTCTTTTCAAAAAATGAGGTGCTCTAGGCCAATTTCAATAAATCTATGATGGAGAGAGCCATCCAGAAAGAGGGCTATGGGGACTGAATATGGATCACCAAACAATATTTTGGCCTTTTTTGTTGTTATTTGCTTGGCCTTTTTTCTTTCTCATTTTTCTTTTTGATCTGATTTTTCTTGTGCAGCATGATAAATGTGGAAATATGTATAGAAGAATTGCATATATTTACCATATAGTGGATTACTTGCTGTTTAGGGGAGGGGTGGAGGGTAAGGAGGGAGAAAAATTTGGAACAAAAGGTTTCGCAATGGTGAATGTTAAAAATTATCTTGGCATGTATTTTGAAAATAAAAAAAAAATTATTGTTTAAAAAACCCATCGTTGTTCCATGAAGCTGGGAATTCTTTAGGTCAAATCATATTTCTCTCATATACTTACTGATATGTCAATAGTGCTCATCATTCATTACAGCTTGAACATGAACAATTTCCCAAGATGATAGAGAAAGTTAGATTGTGATACTTAAACTATATTACACTGAATGAACTTGATCTCTTCATCTGAGTCACCATAAGGTTTTTGATTTCTCACTATATTCCTAGAAAAATCTGATATTCTCAAATTACTTCCCTCTCTACTTCTCAAAGAGGTCAGGAAAGGTAAAGAAGTAAAGTTCTTATTCTAGGAGTAATTCGGGCTCATATCATATCTATTGAAGTTTAACAAAAACTACTTCAATTATTGTCATTTTTATTGAAGCCCAAAGATAGCTGACAGTTGATAAAAATCAAACTAGATATAACTTAAATTTTTCTAGCTACTCTAATTCATTTCACAGTGACGGTTTAGAAGATGGGATCATTTTCTATAGCAGATTATAACATTTGTAACAATTATAATGCTTAAGTTATTCATCTTGGGGAAAAAAAAAAACTAAGAAGATAATGTGACTATAGAGACATTAGAAATATTTTGTTCTAATCAGTCAAAATCCTCTTCCTCCTCACTCTACCTCCAATTAAGAATTAAGAGGGATAAAGCCTATAACATACATGTATAATCAATCAAAACAACTTTCCATATTGGTGATGTCCAAAAAAAGATTTTTTTGTCTCTTCATTCTTCACTTTGAGTCCTTCATCTTTCTATAAGGAGTTGGGTAGCATGTTCATTGTCAACTTCTGGAATCCTGGTCAATTATTTCACTGATAAGAGTTCAGTATAATAGTATTATATTATGTGCATTTACCATAACATGTTCATCCATTTCCCAATTAATGGGCATTCTTCCCTAGATTACAATTCTTTGCCATCTTAAAAAGAGCAATAGATAATTGTATATACCATTAGAGTACATTTTGCTTAGAACTAATCCCTCTCCTAATCTAACCTTCCTTTAATTCTCCTTGTCTCCCTCCCTTTTCCTTCCTATTTAACTGTACCCAACTGTGTCTTCCTTGTTTTGACCAGTTCAAATGAAAGTGGGATTGAAGTGTCAGTTCCTCCCATCTACCAATTCTCCTTGTTTTTATAATCCTTATTATATGAGATAATTTTACTTAAGATTCTCTCCCATCCCCACTCCTATCCCCAAGTATTTTCTTCTCCCCCTCTCTTTCTATTCATTTAATATCATCAAGACATATTAGAACCACTGCCAGGATGTTTGTAATTGGATTCCCGTATGAGCCCTGATAATAAGGACCAGAAGGGACAATTGATTTATCATTTCTCCATATTTGAAAGTGAGCACTTTTTCCTTGTTCAGTCCCTTATCACTGTTTGTCATTTCATTTTTTTTTATGCTTTTCTTCCTTCCTGTGTTTACACTTCAAAGTTTCTCCACACATCTAGTCTTTTCATTAGGAATGCTTGGGAGTCCTCTATTTCATTAAAATATATATTTTTCCTCCTGTAACATTGCACTCAGTTTTGTTAGGAAAGTTATTCTTGGCTATAAGTCTATATCATTTGCCTTCTGGAATGTCATATTCCAAGTTGTTCTATCCTTTATAGTGATAGTTGCTAAATTGTGTGATGCTGTGGCCCCTTGGTACCTAACTAAGTTTTTTTTGTTTGTTTTTTTTCAGATGCCCTAAAGCATTTTTTATTTTGACTTGGAAGTTTCTTCCTTCTGTGTAATCTCCAATCCAAGAGCATTTTTATCTGTTCTCTGGCTCTTCCTGAAATGCTCTTCCTCCTCATCTTTACCTACTGCTATCCCTAGCTTGTTTTGAATCAAACTAAAATCCTATCTTCTACTGGGAGCCTTTCCCAAACCCCTTTTAATTCTAATGCCATCCCTATTTTGATTATTTCTTATTTTGTCCTTGTATAGTTTGTTAATACACATTTGTTTGTTTATGACATCCCTCTTTAGATTGTGAACCCCTAGGGACTGACTGTATTTTGCCTCTTTCTATGGCCTTAGAGTTTAGTACAATACTTGGTACACAGAAGGTGCTTAATAAATATGTATTGATTAGAGGACTTATATAGTCACTTGTAACACTCTCTCCAAGGAGAGATTTCTCATTAAGGGAAAGAAATAACATGTGTGGGTACTCATTCATTTCCTTAAAAATATCCAAGATGGACTATTAAATTTAGATGTATACCTTTTTGTCCCCTTCAAATGATATTGGTCAAGGGAAACAAATCTGGTTCAGAACAAAAGCTGATTCCCTGGTCTCTACTGCTTTTTTCAAAAACGAATTCTGAACAAGAAAGTCTTGTCCATTGAGAGTGAACTAGAGCTGAAATTGACAAAGGCCATTTCAACTTCCCCCAGTCCCAAGCTCCCTTTCCCTTTTAAAGATAATGAAATTGAGATTCAGGACAGTTGAGTAAATTGCCTAAGATGGTATATTGAGGGCGGTAGCCCCTTGATATTCCTTCTTTGATCTCCAACTTCCTTTGGGACTTGGACCTTTGATACAAGATCTGGTCAAACTAGTTTGGGCTATCTGAGCTGGCTGGGGTTTTACAGCCCCCATTCTAATCTACTCAGATAGACCAAATGGCATCAGGAAATTCCTTTTGGGAAGAGACTTCTGTCTGTCCCCAAAAGATAACAAGAGAATCCTTATCTTATCTACATCACTCTGAGGAACCTCCTTACATCACTGCATAAAAGAGAGAACTCAAAAATCTTCTCTTTGCAAAAGGGGCCTTGTACCATGCAGCCATTTTGCCCACCGGCTCTCTGGTGTTTCCATTCTAATCAATAAAGACTATGTTTCCATACAGCATTAAGTAGCAGATTCATTTGCTGCCGAACCCACCCTTGGTTACTTTGGGGAAGGAAGGAGAGAGAGAAAAGGAACTGACCCATCTTTGTTTAGATCACAGTTTACTACTCATCATTTACTCCTCATCAGGTACAGATAGTATATTTTCTTACCTTATTCTCTAAAGTAATTCTTTTTTTTTTTTCTGTCCTAATATTTTATTGTTTAATTCTCAGTCTTTATATTTATTTATTCCTTCTTCAGTCATTTTTTGCTCCTTGTAGAATTAAACATTCAAAAACTACCCAGTTTTAATCTCCTCCTACAAACAATTTCTATGTTATTATCTAGTGGATCTCACTCTCTTCTTTCCCCCTCCCCTTCTTTTGTTGGAATCACCAACTTCTGAGAGAAGTAATGAGGATGAAATTTCCCTATGTCCCAACTTGTTTTGTTCAATTCTACTCTCTGCTCTTCTCATGATCATTTTCTTTCTCCTTTGCAATCTTCACTCTGGGTCTATGCCCTGTCATCCTTTTAAATGCTGGTTGCCCCTAGGAGTCCTGATTTCATTTGGCTAAGGCTATTGGTTCTTCATGGAAAACAACACCCTTTCAGAGGAGTGGTTTTTCTGCTCAATGAATTAGTAGACAAATTGTAAGGTAAGCACTTTTTTCCTTATTCAGTCCTTTACCGTTGTTCATCGTCCATCATAGCATATAACTATTCTCCAAAGAGAGTGTTTAGTGGGGGGCCCCCTCATAATTTCTTTAAAAATATTTCAATCTCCTTTCACCTTACCAAATTGTACTGCAGGCTTCTTTCAGAGAGATTGTAAATGTTATTTTTCCTTTTGTTTTTCATAGATATCATTAAGGTGATTTTTATCACATGTCATCTACCTTTCACCTCCCTTCCAACCTTTCTAAAGTTCTTCCCATGAGGTGTAAGAATTGGAGTGGGAGATCCTCTCTGGTCCTCCAGGTCTTATGCGAAAGAATTAAAAAACCTTAAATCTGTGGCAAAATGAATTTTATTTCCCCTAAGAAGATAGCTTGCTAGGAAGTCAGCCTTCTTAGTGGTCAGGGAATAAGCAAAGATAGGTTACACTGAGAAGAAAATATCTTCAACAGTGGGCATGGTCCTGTTAGAACATCTGCAAAGATTGGGGGTACAGAGTTGTCTTTTATTAGTCTTCTTAAACTTAGAGCTTCAATTCAACTCAAAATTGAATGAGATTATTTAACTGGGAGTGTGAGCCACTGGGAGTTGTTGAGTCACTCTATAGATGACTCTCAGGCTGAGATCTCCAATTGAGGGAAATCTCTAAACTGGGAGTTTGAGCCACTCTATGTGGATTATGCCCCAAGCCTAGATTTCCAGTTGAAAAAGGATTACTTATCTTGGGAGTTTCCTTTAAGGACAGAAAGGTGTGCCCTTCCCAGGGGAGAGCTTGAGATCCCAATCACCTTTTTCTCACAGATTAGAGGGGAAATAGTTTCAGGGCCCCCTCAAAGGTTAAAGGGGACAATTTACATCACATTCATAATCAGAAAATATAATGATTCACTTATAATGGGTCTCAGAATTTGGTTTGTCTTGTTTTAGTGGCTTCTATATTATAATTTTTGCTCTTTTACTAACTTAACTATTACTTATGTTATCCTTATTAGTTTCATTCATTTACATTTCTTGCATTTTTACTGTTTGTAGTATTTGAAAGTCAAATAATTTATGGTCTAGTCTATCTGGGAGGGGGGCAGGGAAGAGGAAGGAGGGTTGAGGATAGTAATTCTTCAAATTATTCTATTTTGTTTAATATTGATTTTTTTTTTTTTTTTTGTCATTGATGATTAGATTCAAGTTTGAAGTATGTCATGCAACTGCATCTTTGCTTTCTTGGTGGATAGGGAATAGTCTCATCTTATTCAAATTTAACTTTTCTCTTTATATTTCAAGATCTTTCTCAGAGCCTCTAGCAGAATTGGAAATGACAGCTTTTGTCTGGGGATTTGCATCATGTATTTTTTTTTCCTTCCAGCAAATGATCTGTGAATTCTTTTGACTTGTGCTTTGTTTTCCAGGTTGATAAACTTAAGGCAGTTTTTTGTATCATTTCTTGCATTTTAGTGCTCAGATTTTTGACTTATTCTCCTGAGAGGTCACAAAATATTTAAATTTTCTATGTGTATCTTTTCCTTGAGATCAACATATTTTACTTGTATATAGACTATGGATTCTTTCAAAATTACTGGGTTTTGCTTCTTCTGTAGCATCTTCTTCTTGATTACATTTTTATTCATAATCTGTTTTTGTCTCTGGCTTTGAAGATAGGAATAGCCACCATATATTCAATTTTTTTAATTTGAGAATTAGTAATTCCAAACTCTCCTAGGAATACAGAAGATTCAGTTTCATCAAACATCAATTTGCTTAGTCTTCTAATATTGATTTGGAGATATTTGCAATATTTGCATTGTGTGGGACAGTAGCAACCACTAAATCAACCAGAAGTCTGAATATGAGTGCAGGAAAATATTTATTTCTTTCTCATGAGAAAGGGTGCATAGTCTCTGACATACAAAGCTTGGTTTTAGAGAGAAACACACACTCAAGCAAAAGGCATACTCTTTTTTATTCTCCAACAAGAGTTTCCCTTCCCAGCTCCCTAGATTCTTTCCTTATTGGCTGAGGTTTCTAAAACACAGTTTCTTAAAAAAAAAAAAAAAAAAAGAGGTAAGAAAGCCTGAGGCTATCAAATGCTTAACAGAATAGATAGAGTGTTTCCCACTCAATTCAGTCCCTGACCCTAAGGAGATGACATTCTTACATTCTTTTGGGGAAGATAACCTTCACTGTCAACAACTGTCCTCCAATGTCCCTTTGAGGAATATGAGGTTTTCAATTTTCTAATTTGTTTCATTTTTATATGATGAAACCAAATAAATCCATTTTTTGCAGCATTCTTTTAAAAAGTCTTATTAACAATTTTCCTTTGTGACTTCAGTGCATTCTCTGTTGATTTATTTACTTATGATCTAGATTTTTTATTAGAGTTTTCTGAGCTCTTTCTGATGTTGTTGAGGTTGGGAAGGAACCCCAAAAAGGTTGGGAGTTGCAGATTGGTGTTGCTAGATACCCATCTCCAAATATTGAACCCATCTCCAAGTCAAAGGGCAAAGTTTACTTTAATTATAACACCAATTGAAGCGGGCTAAACTGCAAAATAATTTGGCAAAGGACCCAAGAGAAAGGAAGCAGATTTATAGGACAAAGTTAATCAGAACTTCATGTTATTTGATAATTTTATGGCTTACAAACAGGTTTGAGTGGTGATCTATTCACTGTTGTCTCAGGAACTTGGTTATCATTGACCAGCAGATTATTTAATCTGGTAGGACTCTTCTGAGCCCAGAAGACTGAAATCATTGACAGACAATGGATTATCAGTGACAGATAGGTGTTAGAACAAATCATTAGAACAATAGCACTCCAACGTTGGAGTGGGGGGGAAAACCTTAGAATCAAAGATTCCAAAGCCAGAAGACTTTAGAATCACTAACAGATTTTTAGAACAGAAACACCTCAAAGTCATGGGGACCTCCTTACTATTGCTTCCCCTAGAAGCTATACTCCCTTAATGTTACTACCTGTATCCTCTCTCCAATACACTTTTATCATTAATTTTCTAATTCTTTCCTTTTTAATTAAAAGATAAATCCTACTCTTTCATCTCCTCCCAAGGTAGGGAATTCACTTTCACTCAACTTTAGAATTTACTCCAAGTAACTTCCTTGGGGACTGAACTCACTTTAGTTATATTCCAATTCTCTCTCCTTCAGGCCTGGTACATCCTTATATGCAGTGTCTTGACTCAGTTCTCTCCATTTTTAAAATTCTTCTGGTTGTACTGAATCATGACTAATATTTTTTTGAGGTTTGGGAAAGGTAGATTGGATAATAGATATGAGCAAAGTTTCTGACATTTTGGAGTTAACCAAAGCCCTCTCTTCTTAGCTCTGGGTTTTGTTTTTTGTTTTTTTTTTTCTTTTTTCCTCTCTACATAAAAGTCTGCTAGCAGATAATGGGTTAAGGACAGGGGTGACATATACTGGCAAAAGACATAAGTAAGAGAATTACTGAGTAATTTCAGAGCACAATTCATTGAGTTACTTGCAAGTCCTAGAGCATTGAGGCTAATGGGACAGATATATTCAGTGATCACTGAATTTTTGCATTCTCCATTTTTAAGTCCTAATACTGCAACATTGTTTTTCTTGGTTTCTTATCCTGTAGAGGCAATGGTTTATTTCTCTATCACATCACGCTGTCTCTGGGAATTAATGTTTTATTTTGTTTGTCATTATTTTCTTTTTTTTTTTTTTTAATTAGAAAGGATTGGAAAACATGTCTTGTTTTACATCTTGGGCAACCTTGTATTAAAGAATGGTAGAGATAGAAATGCTCATATATAGAAACCATCAACATTTGAAACAGAGAGTAAGGAAAAAATATTTATGTTACGCTTACTACATGCCAGACACTGTGTTACATCCCTTTAGAAACATTATTTCATTTGATCCTCACAACAATTTTGTGAGGAATATGAGGCAAAGATAAAGTGGCTTGCTCAGGACTTCGCTCATGGTTTCCTAACTCCACTGCACTACATAGCTGGCTCAAATAAAAGTATGCTTATTATTGAATGCCATATCATTTCTTTGAAGAGAATAAGATAACAATATTTTTCATGATCTATTTTTTCATATGATTCTGTAAAAGTAACTTTGCAAACAATTTTTAAAGGAACTATCCACAGCTACTCCTGCTAACTCTACCCCATTGTTTTTTTTCAGTGTCCAGAAACACATACAAAACTTGTTCTTAAAGCTGTTGCTGCTTCTGATTCCAGTTACTGAGGTTTCCTCCTGAGGGGAACAAAAAAAATTTCAAGCATGAAGATAACTATTCTTCTTAAATAATATACTATTAACTAGTAAGACAATTCTCTTATTAACTCAAGTATAAAGGTTTCTGGAAAACATCAATAGTAAAATATCTTGGTGCTTCTAAAGATGCCAAAGGAAGTAAACAGAAAACTAACTGAATATTATGTAACAGATTCATCAGATCCCTTATCATGATTAGTGTTATTCTAGGGAACACTAACAAATTAAAGCTGTTCATTCAAAGATTCTGACATCTTAAAACAGGGAGAAAAAAATGTGTTTTAGAAGGATGGCTTGACTTTGTATCCCTTCTTCAAGCGAGGAAAAAACTTTTCTGGTTTTTTTTTTTTTTTTTGTAATATGTTGTAATTTTGCAAATCAAGATGATTGCTTTTCAGTCTTCCTAACTTTTCTTGAATTAAGACAGTTTGAACACTAGATACAGTTCTTGAAGTAGGGCTCCCTATCTGTCTGTCATCTATTCGTGAGTTTGTTCTTCTGTGTTTCTTTGGCCTGTGACTTCTTCAGCAGTGTCTGGTTTGGATGCAAGAACTTCTGGTTGCACACCATCTCCATCACATATAATATCTTCAGGATTTGGTGGAGGGGGGCAAAATTCTTCATTTGGCAAGATGTGCTGGAAAAATGTTTGAGCCTGTTTAACAGCATGCTCACTTCCCAAAAAGCAGTCTGGTCCAGAGCAGATGTACATATTTGAAGGTAAGTCACTATAGGATTCCCTATTAATGCTTGAAGAATCTCTCATGTTGAAATAGAGGGCCCACAGAAGATTTGGCTTTTCTTGTTCCCTTTTGTCCAGTTCTACTTCAGTATATGGGGTGAATAATTTTTGTACAACCAATTCTAAATCTTCTCTTGCTGTATTTTTTGAGGATGCACAAGTCAAATGGACAAGATATGTTCCTTCCATGCATGTCATTGTTGAAGAACACAACTCAATGAGCCGGACAGGAGCAGACCCTGGGTCTACTGATGGCACTGTCAAAATGGAAACGTGCTGATCAGAATCTTCCTTCAGTACAGATCGATCTGTGATCAGCACTGCCCTGGATATCTGCTTATAGGCCACATTTGAACATGTTTTCTCAGAAAGACAACTGTCTTCAACAATAAAATACTTAGCATTTATCCTCTGACCAGTACTATCTATGATTGCCTTGCACTTTCCAGATTCTTTGTCAACTACAAGACACTGTACTGCATGGCTAAGACAGTATGTTCCACCAAATACTGCACACATTCTACAGAAACCCTGGGGTATTTCTCCTTGACCATACAATGGGAACAAAAAGGGAGTATTGCCATATTGCCCAAGACATTGAAGAAAGTTCCTTGTTTCTCTGAGGCCATCTAAGGTGCTGCTGGATGTCTCTGACATCATTGCCATGGAATGAAGAACAAAGTGCCTCAGGTTGGGTGTCAGTTTTTGAGTTTTTAAGAATTCTGAAAAGGTACTTTTCTCATAAGCTTTGTATTCATCAGGGTGCTGTTCATAGTCTAAACAAAATGTCAAAAATTTCATCAGCATTCTCTTTTCTATCATAGTGAGTTTTTTGCTATTAAAAACATCTGCTCTGGAGCAAGGTACCAGTAGCACATTCTCTTCTTGATATCCAAGAATCCTAGTGACATTTTTGAACTCTGTATAACGACTAACATTTGATTTGATTAGAAGGTCAATTAATAATCCTCGAGAATAAAGAAGCTTAGAGGTCAAATCAATATTAAATTTCCTGCCTTCTTTAATAATTTGGGAGTAAGTAATTCTATTTTTCTTGGGTGCAGCAGCAACATCTTCTATGATTGGTACATTTTCAGCTTTTTCCTGTTCTAAGGCTGACTGGCTAAATTCTGTATAATTTTCATGATATTCTTTCTCTAGCGTTACATCTACTTCAGGGCCTTCTAGTTCAGTCTCTGACTTACTGTGTGGTAATGGTAATTCAGATGTATCAGAGCAAGCTGTATACATTGAGATTAGAGGGTCATTTGATCTAGGAGATATCACAGAGACAGGATTCTTCTGCATAGCACCAACTTTTTCAATGTGATCATCTGAATCCTGACTGACATGACAAATGACTTCTACATGTTGGATGGTCTGATCCTTCTTTGTAAGAACAATGGCTTCTTCTGTTTCCAGTATTAGCTCTTGACATGCTGCCCAATCTACTACATCACTCTCTTCCTGATATTCTTTTATCCAAGATAATAGTCCTGAAAAATTGAAACCAGCCCAGTTTCCTCCATAATAACTTCTTGAATCAACATGTAGAACCCTCTGGCCACTTCTTGAACAAGCAGCTGCAACAATGGACTCAGGCAGACCAGTTCCTATAACAATCACATCGAATTCTGAAGGGAGTTCATCTGCCATCTGGAGAGGGAAAGAATCACATCTTACCACTGTTTTTTTTAGTATCACTTACAAATACTATATTGATTATACTCACAAAATTATGCTAATTAGCAAAAATAGTATACAACTTAAAATGTACCAATAAGTGGACTTAGAGTTAATCAAGCAACATGAAATCATTAATTTGGACTATTAATTCACAAATAAAAGTAAAAGCATCAGCAACAGCAGTAGCAACCACGGTGGTGGTGGTGGTGGTCTTAATACTGTTGCTGGTGGTAGTGTGTAAGAAGGTATGTAAATTTATTATTGTCAAGAACTCTTGATTTGGAAACTCCCTCCATTTATGCAGCTTTATAAGTGAGCTGACTATGGTAATAAGAAGTTAAATGACTTGCTCAGGGTCACACAGTCGTTATATATCCAAGGCAGTCTTTCAAACTAGTTTTTCATAACTTTCATCACAACATTGTCTCTCTTAGACCATCTAGGGTGCTGTTGGATATCTCTGAGGTCACTGCAATGGAACGAAGGACAAATTGTCTCAGGTTGAGTGTCAATTTTTTGAGTTTTAAGTTTTCTGAAAATGTGTTTTCCCCATAAACATTGTATTCAGCAGGGTGATGTTCATAGTCCAAACAAAATGCCAAAAATTGGGGATTTGGGAATTTTGGAGTTCAGATGGAAACATCACAGCAATACTATGTAGTTGTAGCAGCAGTAATAATAATAGTAGTAGTATAATGAAAATCAGGAAGCTAGGTGGCAGAATAAATGATGTTGGGTCTTAGAGTAAATAAGATTTGAATTTAAATTTATCTTTAGATACCAGCTGCCTAACTCTGGGCAAGTCATGTAACATTTCTCAGCCTCAGTTTTTTCTTACTTTCCAGGGCTACTGTGGGAATCAAATAAGATAAAATTTGTAAAGCAGTTTGTAAAACTTAATCCACTACACAAACATCATTTAGGACAATACAACTACTGGGTGGATTCAGTTTGCATTTGTACTAATTATGAAAAGAAAATTGTCAGAGAAATAAAATACTTATTTCTTAAACTTTTAAAAATTCTCTGCAAATAATTAATTCCATTTAACCAGGAACCCTGTTGCATAGAATTTGAATAAATAAATTATAAATTATCTTTGTCTCTTTATTACAGTTTTTATGTGGTTACCTTTATTGCCTGAAAATTTGATATGTCTGTGTAACATAGAACATATAAGCAATATACAAGCTGAGAGAACAAAGTAATCTACTTATACAAGTAGCTAGAATGAAGATCAGTTTTAATGTCACACTAATATCTCTTATAATATATATTTTTTAAACTAAACAAAGACCTCCAGCATGCTCAGTGAATCCTCTATGGTAAACATATAGCAAAAATAATAATGATGATGATGATGATAAAAATGGACAAAAATCAGTCATATGTTGAAGGATAGTTTAGTGAACTGAATTAGAGAACTTCAATATATGTAAGAAATCTATCAGCATATATTAGAAAGTAGGTGAAATTGCAATTTTTTCATGTATCTTAAACATCAGAACTAGTAAGAACTTACTCCTTTCACCTTGTATTCTGTATGAACTTTATACTCTGTCATATGATTTAAAGATATTTTCAGACTAAGTCTTTACCTATCTGTAATATTTTGGGAAATCAAACTGCTAGTATTATTTCCAATCTCCCACTTTTGCTTGATTGAGTAGTGAATCTTTAGAGAGAACTCACATATAGCCCCAGCAACCTGCAGCACTTCTAACTTAAAAGAGTTAGAATGAAACAGTCTCTGCATTAAGGTAAAAGAGTAAGACCTCACTCTATAAAATCACATACTGTGAAAGCCCATCTTCTGTAAGGCATTAAATATGTACCACAGGAGTGAATGGGACCAGATGAAGATTTCTCAAAAAGTCTATGAGGTGGAGTGGGTCAGACCCTAGGCCTAAGCTTCAGGAAGTTATGTGACCCACAGGAAGTAGACAGCATTGCTGACCATTGGTCAGTGATTACTTCCTTTTCAATCCATCCAATGAACCTAATGAGGGAAAGGAAGGGGGGAACCCCATTACTCGGCACATAGATAATCCCATGAGGTGCAGTATCCCCTGTAAAATGAATTTACAGGCCCGAAAACCTAGATTGATAAATAAAAGGTTTATTGTAGAAATTTGGAAGTAGAAAGTCAGAAAGACGCCAGGGCCAAAGGTGGCCGCTGGGCGGGCAAGAACCCTTACATGGCTGGAAGGATACCATGTGTTGGCTGGGAGGGCTCCTGCAATGAGGGTGTTCCGGCTCACCTCTTTTATACCCAAAAGATGATGGGCAGTACCCAGTTCTGGCAGGCTTTTCAGTTAGTTTAGATCAGGTGCGGGCTGGGGGAAGCTAAGCTGATGATGGTGGGGGCTGGGCCCGGATATTCCAGCCATGGGTTGGGCAATTAGAAAGGAATCTTAAACCTCCATCAAACCCAAGTCTTTTGCTATTTAACTAATTCATTATTTCTGGTTCGACATCAGGCACAATGCTGGGAGATGGGAGCTGAGAGGCTCTATGTCTGCTTGGTTGTGCTTGGGCCTCTCCTTGCAAGGGCTGAATAAATGCTTCCTGTTTGTATCTGAAGATGCCTCTGAGTAGTCAATTTGGGTAAGGGTGTCGAGCCCCCATCCCACACAGTTTATGGGGGCCTGTCCAGGATCTGTGGCTTCTCAGAAAGATGGCTGGGGTTCTGATGCAGGGCAGGCAGGCACCAGATTGGGTTTTGTCTGACATCCTTGAGATAAGACCCTCAGCCTCCCTTCTCTGTGAAGTATGGGCCTGAAGAGAGGCATCCAAATACAAACAGGAACTGAAGGAAACCCTCTGAAAAAGCCTGAGGGCAAGTGAACAGTCAGGTTAACTTGTAAGCCCATAATTTAGTGGTGAAAGGAAAGAAGCATTCCAAAGATTGAGGCTGCTCTCCCCAGGACACTGCCTGTATCCTTGGGCTGCTCTTAGACTAAAGGGGACTCTGGGATTGTTAAGGCTTGGTAATCCAAGGTTAAAGGGTGCTGCCTAGTGAGCCAGAAGGAAATCCTATAAACAGCATAGAGCAGGAGCACTCTGGATAACTGCTGCTGGGGATACAAGAGAGAGGTCAGCTCTGTGTATTACAGGATCTCAAGCCATGTATTTGGAGCTGCTGTCTCCAGAGGAAAAGGGCAAGGAGCAGTTCAAACCAAATCTTGCGAGCAAAAAAAAAAAAAAAAAAAAAAAAAAAAATCTAAAATACCAATTGCACATGATGAGATATTGCTGTTTTTTTTTTTTTGTGGGGAAGCGACAGTCCTCTTCCATGTAATTTTTGTCTGTGTTTGTGTCTTTGTACAGAATGCCTATGTCATGTCTCTTCTGTGAGATAGATTTTGTTTAAAAAAAAAAAAAAAAAAAAGGAGGCTTGGGTTTTCCTGTGAACGATGATTGGGGAGTTTGGCAATTGGTTACTTCAAGATTACAAAAGTGCTTAGCATAAGCTATATGGGTGTTAACTATTGGATTTAATTGCTTCATATTTGGTAACTTTATATGGGTTTTTAGATGTGACCAGCATACTAACATTGAGATAAATGAATTGTGTGTGTAATTTGGAAACAAATTCAACTAAATTAAGGCCTTCATGAGGTGGATAGTGCATAAGATAAAGGGACACTTGGGAGGAAGGGTGAGTGAGAGTGAGAGAAAATATGTACTCAATCAGTTCAATGAAGTTTGTTATTTGAGATATGATAGTAAAAAGAGTTTTATAAAAATTGTAATGGCTCTGCACTGACTATGTTTACAAAAGAGTTTGGGAACTTTGGTGGGGGGTGAACAGAAAAGTGCTTGGCTGCTTTTAAAACAAACAGCTTAGTCTGCAAGTTTTTTTCTGATTCACAGAGGGAAAAAAAAGGAGCAAAACTTTATGTTCAATAGGTTTGCATTTTAAAAGCCTGGAGACCTGAGAGTATGCAGCTCTGAATGAGGGGGAAGAGGAAGTAAAAGAGAACAAAGCAAGCTGATGTCAATCAAAGAAAGTAAAAAGACAGGAAGTGAAAAGGAGTTTTCTTCTGGAATTCCTCTTAAATTATAAATTTATTAAGCATCTTAAAACTAATTTGTAAGGCTATTATCCCTGAAAAATAACTTGTTTGCGTTACATAGGTTCTAATGAAGGAATGAGTTTACTGATAATCTACAACTTTGTTAAGTAGGAACAACTTATAACCATTGACTTTTACATCAGGAATGTTGAGTTTAAGACACCTCCTCAGATATCAAGATGAGCTATAAATTTTATATGATGAATCTCTTACAATTATAGGAGATGATCACTATTAAATGGTATACGCTAGAATTGTGAGTTTGTTTATTTTAAGCACAAGATCTTAGAAATTTGTATGCAAATAATGAAACGTTACTACTAGAAACTTAAATCTGCATTTGATTTGATTTTAAGTTTAAAAAAAACAGATTATTAAAACAAAGTTCTGGTAGTGTACATAGGGGGTCACATGTTTGTATCCTCTAATTTGATGAAGTGTGTTGCTTTCTAAAATGTATATTGAGTAATTTGTAAAAATAATGAGCTATGCTTTAAAATTTTATCAGCTCTGCCAAACATATGTATTAAGTTTTATGAAATTTGGTCCAAAGTTATTTAGATTTTAGCTAGATTGTGAATCTTAAACTTTAATTTTTTTTCAAAAAGGTGATTAAAAAAAAACAATGACAAGAAAGGTTGATTTGCAAAAGCAATTGATAGTTTGAATAGAACATTCAGTTAGAATATCACAAGGTATTGATTTTTAAAAAAAAAAAACTTTTTAATTGGTGTGTACATTAAAATTGGAAATTACTGCAAATTACATGAGATTCCTATCCATTTTTGTGATAGGCTATGTTCTATTTATTTGGCTATCACTTACGAAAATTGTGAAATTGTTAATTAAAATATTTGGTGTTATTGCTATATTGTATAGAAGACTGAAGATAGTGGGGGAATTCTGGGTAAGTTATAAGACCCTTCAGCCCAGAGGGAACCTGCTGACAATGTCTGGTTTGGCTTCCCATCTTCCCTAAAGGTTCTTACCCTTCTTGAGAAATCAGGGAAGCAGGACCACCTGTGTTCTACTTGAAACAAGAGATACTTACAGTAAAGAGAGGCATTTACCTACCAATAGCAGGGTGCTTATAGTTAGCACTTGCTCAGTGTGATATGGTGATGTAATGGTTTTCTAGTTGGTACATGCTTAGTGGGCTGTAAAATGATGTAATCATACAAAGGTATTTAAGGGGTGAGATAATTTGAAATAAATTGACTCCATCTTTGACCAAAAGAGTTAGCTCTAAGGAGAAGAAGTAGGGTCAGGAAGTATGGTGAAGTTGAGAGAGATACCTTGAGGAGTAGGGGAAGGGAAAATGGAAAGATATGTTGTAATGTGAAAATTTCGCTTACCTCTCCCCTACTGGGTGTGGCTGCTTCTTAGAAGTGAGAGAACCAACCCACTCACTGGAGCTCACACCCTTCCTGCTGTTAAATGAAATTACTTTAACATTAATTGCTTTTATTGTTTAAAGGAATAGCTTACATTTACATGATGCTCATAAATGAATGTTTTCATTTTTCAAGTTTATGGATGCTTTAAAGCAAGGTCATTTTTGATGCTGTATCAAAGATTCCACTGCTTAGCAATGAAAGAAACTTTTAAGAGGCTTGTTACAACTGCAAGATCTCTGAAAATGAGATTTCTACCAAAGTTTCCATCTGTCTTCAGCAAATTATTTAATATTTATTTAAGTGCTCTGAGTTTAATGAATATAATAACAAATATGATCTATAGCTCTCTTGAAATACCTAAAGCAGAATTTTAGTTTTGATTGTGTTTTGCAGGCGCATTTGATAGGTAATGCACAATGATTTATAAGACTTTTTTTGTTTGTTTTTAGTCCCTGATTGGTGAAACTTGCTATTGAGATGAGATTTCTTGGAACTATAACAAAAATTGTTTTGAATTTTGAATTTGGATATGATTGCCTGATGGATCTATAAAAAAGTAACACAGTATTCCAGAGAAATGCCACTAATTACTCAGAGGGATAGTTCCTGAACTATTGTCATAGGTGGACATGTTATCTGGACAAGACCTGAGAGTACAACCTTAGCCTCTGCTTAAGGTGGAATTTGTCTGACTTAGTTTCCCAGTTCTGTTTCTTTGTTCCCACCTGATTATTCCTGAGTCTGGCTATGAGATGGAATTATTCCTGTATGATTGGTTGTCAGATCTAAGGATGCTCTCTCCTGTCATGTATGTACTCTCAGACTGAGGCTCTGAAGAATCAGTTTTGACTGATTTTATTATATTATAATCATGTTCTTGCTTTTTGCTCTTATAGCAAAGTTCTGTAATCAGAGCAAGTAGTCAGTAGAAGATATGAAGCACAATGAAAGTATATATATAGATGACATTTTGATTTGCAGCCCAGCCCTGGAAGCTTCTCTGGCTGCTGCCATAAAACCCTTAACTTTCTTGCTTCCTGGGGTGAGAGTTTCTTTGTCTGAAGGCCCACTTTGCCTTGTACTTGGGCCATCTCCCACCTCCTATTTGCTCATTTGGAGAGGAAGCAGACAATATTATCACAACCAAGGTTTTTAAGACCTTGAAAGCTAAATTGACCTCTTTCCCTGCCTTAGCCTTACCTTTAATACTATACATTGGTGGAAGGGGGGGCCAGGTCCTAGGGATCTCAACTCAAACTCTGGAATACTATCCTAGAACCCTTGCTTACTTCTCAAAGAAACTTAGTGTCTTTGGGATGACCCTCCTGCCTTGAGCTAGCTGGCATAGCCCTTCTAATTGAGGAAGCCCCTAAACTCATCCTGGACCAATCTTTGGACTTTCTGACTCTCCACCAGGTTTGGAGCATTTTTGTCTATATCAGAGCTTTAGAATTGGGGAAAGAAATGAGAATGAATATCTATACTGACTCCAAATACATTTTTCATGTTTTGCATAATCATGGGGACTATATGAGAAGAAAGGAGATTTTTGACAACCAAATATTCCCCCATTAAGTATGCAGGGAACAATTTCTGCAAGCTGTCCATGGACCTAGAGAGGTTTCTGTTATGTTTTGTAAGGAAGGGGGATTCACTTTAAGCCAAGGGAAACAGACTTGCAGATTCAGCTGCCTGTTCTGCTGCCCATTTGCCCCTGACCATGGCACCTTTAATTCCCCAACTCCTGATTCCTGCATTCCTTCATATAGTTTCCTGTAAATTCTGAAAGGACTGTTAAAAAGGTCTACACATATGCCTCCTTGCAGGGGCTTCAAACTGCTTTAGGTTTTGTTTACACCTGTACTAACTGGATAAAAGCTTTCCCTTGTTA
The DNA here is from genome assembly GCF_048593235.1 of Sminthopsis crassicaudata. Taxonomy (NCBI): domain Eukaryota; kingdom Metazoa; phylum Chordata; class Mammalia; order Dasyuromorphia; family Dasyuridae; genus Sminthopsis; species Sminthopsis crassicaudata. The sequence goes on from NC_133619.1 coordinate 246,180,169, forward strand.
CACTGAAAAGTCTCTAAGATTTTTGCTAAAGGAGATCATACTCACTTAAGGCCACAATGTTCCACCCATTGCCCCTACTCCTTTGAGGAAACAAAAGCAGGAATTTTGGGAAAACATTCTTAGGTATTTATCCTAGGAAAAGCTGTCTGGATGAGAGACATTCATGACAGCTTCATCTTCCCCCTCAGTCTTCATTTGGATAAGATTCTTGGTTACTGTCTCTAGTAACCCTCATATTAACTCCACTTTTTTTTTTTTTTTTTTGCTCATATTTAGTCCTTGCATTTTTAGTTTACTTGTGATAGCTGTTTCTTCCAGCCTCTAAGCCATGAAATTCCAACTCTTTGGTCAACCTGAAATCACCTGATACCTAATTCTGACATTCAACACTCAATGCTGCTGCTGTCACCTACAAGTATTTGTCTCCTCTCCTCAGTTGGGACCCTACTTAGCCTGAAGCAGCTCCAAAAGATGAGAGCTTCATCCCTTTGTCCCAAATGAATCTGGACTGCTTGAGGCGGGAATGATGGGATAATGTCCCTGAGCCTCCCAGGCCTCCACAGTGCTGTAGTTCTATGGCTGTCAGATGCCAATCTGTTGGTCTGTGATAACAGGATTTCCAAGACTGATAGTCTTGGGAAGTTGGTGGAAGCAAGGTCTCTGATTCCTGATCCTTGCTTTAAATAGCAATATCCTGTCACCTGCTTGCTTATGCATTTAATCACTAAAATAGTTCAATATTTCTTAGGTAAAGTGGTTGCAGAAAGCTTTCACTGATGGGTGGGGGTTGGTTCTAAATGGTACAGGGCAGGGCACAGTTAATACTGAAGAAAGGGGACCAGCCTGAAGGCCTAGGTAACAAGGATGTCGGAGTGGAAGAAATGTATCAGCATTGGGGTGAGAAATCTTCAAATGTATGAAAAAGAGAAGGAAGTGAATGCCACCAGGGGAAGATTTCTGAAAAAGTCTATGAGATGGAGTGGGCCAGCCCCTAGGCCTAAGCTTCAGAAAGTCATGTGACCCATAGGAAGGAGACAGCATTGCTGACCATAGGTAAATGGTTACTTCCTTTTCAGTCCATCCTATGAACCCAAGTCCTTTGCTGATTAATCAAATTCACTCTTTTTGGCTCACCAGGCCAGGCACAATGTTGGGAGATGGGAGCTGAGAGTCTCTGGGTCTGCTCAACAGGTGTGGGCCTCTCCTGGCAAGAACTGAATAAATGCTTCCTGTTTGTCTCAAGATGCCTCTGAATAGTCAGTTTGTAAGGGGGTCTAGCACCCATCTCACACAGGACAGAACTTATAAATTGTGAGCTTTTATGGTACGGTGTTTTAAAGTAGAATATCAAGCATAACATCATGATGAATATGTTATTATGGAAGATGGTACCACAAGTAGAGACAATGTCATCTGTCATTACAGAAGATGATGGTAAAGTTGTCACTTTACATGTTTGAAATAAATACCTTCCACTTTCAATACCAAAACCTGAAATTTCTGAAAGTCTTTCTGTAAGACATTCACTGTGATAGGTGGGGAAACAATGAGACTCCCACAACTGGATCTGAAGGAAGAAACAAGAAAAAAAAATTCAAATTTACATTAGGTGCAATAGGAAGTCAATGACTAGAATTAATGACTTGGAGATTTCTTGGAGTTTCAGTGAAGGGAGTGGGGGCATGCATATAAAACTAAAACAAAACAAAAGATCCAAGTATAGCTCATTCCAGGGAATGTATTATCCTATCTCCCATTAAAAGCATTTGAAAACAGTGGCTAGATAGCAATTTTGCAAATTAATTCTCATTATGTGTTTGCTCATTGTAAGAAATAAATAAAAATCCAGAAAGACCTAAAGCATTAGCTAATCATCCAGGAAACATAGTAAAAGGGAAAAACAAGATAATTATTTAGCAAATTCAGACTAAAACTTGTCCCTCTTGTTCCTTTCCACTTCAGAGAAACACTGATGAAATAGCAAAGCTTTGACTAAATGTAACTTCAAATCTCAAGTCAATAATCCTTTATTAAACACTTACTTTTGTGGAAATATATATTTTGAAAGATCTCCTTTTAGTTTCTTTAGAAAAAAAATATACTAACTCTCTTTATAATCTTTTCAAAAGATAGGTTAGGTCAGGAAAAGAGGAAAAAGGATCTTTCATTAGATGAAGGAGTAAGATAACCAGAGTACACTTTCCAATCTAAGAGCAGTCTTTATGTCTATCTCTTGAAGGGATTAGACTAGATTTTACTTAAATGAACAAATACCTTCTTCCTTTCAAGGATGTGGTAGAAGGTTAGATTCTAGATATAGATTTGTGAGAACTCCATTGATTCCTAGAAGAGAGTTGTCCTGGAGGAAGGATATATATAGTTCCTCAATTCTAGACTGTTAACTATTGTTAAGCTATTTTTTCCTTGTTTACAAATCCTATAAACGCTGCATAAAATCTTCATGGAGCAAAATCATATGAGAAGGTATGGGGGACTATATCAAGTTAGAGATGTCCCTCTCTAAACTAGAACTAGCTTGGATACAGATTGATATCCTAAATTAAATGAAACTTTCTGCAAATGGGTATCTACATGAAGAATATGACATTTGCATTCATATTTTTTTCTTCCAGCCTATGTGCCAGTATTTGGGTATTACTTTCTTTCTGCCACAAATCCCTACAATTTTCTACTCCTACAAGTTCATTCACATTGTCTCCCTTCTCCTAAAATTGTCTTCCTTCCTATAGCTCTGACTTCAGTAATTCCTACTCATGGAACAACTTAAATATTATTTTCTCCATGGACCTCACATCTTCATATCTTCCCGTAAAGGAAGAAGCATCATTAGAAATAAGAATAGAGTCAGATGAGATAGCAATGATATTTACTTCCTAGATAAGTCATTCAACCTCTCTGTGGCTCAATGGATAATAAACAAGTTGTCAATTTTCTTAACCTAAACTAGCATAGGCTTTGTACATAGTAGGTAAGCAATACACATTTGTGCAATTGATGAATTCACCAGCATTAAGGTTTGCAAAATCTAACAATTTTTCTTAAGTATGAGGCTTGCAGATCAGAATGCTAACACTAACTTGGATCTAGAGTTCTGGATTCCTTGCAAAGGCTTTTCTCAGATAAGGATTACTAACAGAGAACTTTATTTTTCTGTAAAAATGTAACCGAAATAATGAAGAAGGTCTTTAAATTCTAATTGCCATAATAATCTGAGAGTGAAGAAACTGCTAACAACTGGAGTTATCAGGAAAGGGTCATGACAGGATTTAGCATATCATTTGGAAAACAGAGGACCTGCTGCTGGCATTATACAATAATATGCTGATGGAAAAGACAAGAGAAAAAAGCTTGCAATGAAGTTTGTTTCTCCAAACAAGCTGATAGTCCAAGAGAATAATTTCTCCAAACATGCACTGGTTGTTTCTTTTGGGACAAACTTCTGCTAAGTAGGAAGTAGTGATTACTATTACAAGGAAATATGGTTTTACAAGGGATGAATAGTGGGACATAAACTCAAAGGGAAGATGCTGTAGAAAGTAGAAGATGCAAAACAGAAGATGAGGAAATAAACAAAGAATGGCACTGATCCCCCAACTCAAATGATTTCTTCTCCTTACATCCTGCTGTTTCCTTTGTAAATACTCATAAGATAATCAATTTAGAGTCCCTAGCACCTAGCATAGCTTTTGCCACAAAGTAAACTCTTAATTATTTCTTACTGACTGATTTACTGATTGATCATGAAAGCTATAATGAAATTTTCAATTATATAACATTAAAATTATGCATAAACAAAATGTTAAGTTGAATAAAAAAAGAAATGTTGAGTAGGAAAAACTTTATCAACTGATAAAATCTGAAATCTAATTTATATAAGGAATTAAATTTATTAGGCTAAGAACTATTCATTTACGTGGTACAAAACTGTATAAAGTTTTCAAAGAATTTAGAATTATAAATAACCATGTGAAAACATGCACCAAATTGCTATTAGTAAGAAAACTGAGAATTTTTTAAAAATACAACTCTACTTCATTCCCTGAAAATGAGTAGAAATTAAAAACCAACAACAAAACAAGGCATATTTATTGTTAGAAGTTGTGTTGGAAGGCAAGCACACTACTAATAAACTAATATGCTACTAATATGGTAGAATTGTAAATTGGCTAATTATTCTAGAAGCTTGAGAAAATGTCTAGAACTATGTAAAGAAACTATTTAAATTCTTTATACTCTTTGGCTCAGGAATCTCCTGATGACATATTCTTAAGGAGTTCAATAATATGAAAAAAATGATCTGCTTTATATCAAATATGGGAGCACCTGTTTCAAAGTAATATCAAAGAAATAAAAATAAAGTGTCAACTTATTGGGATAGCTAAATATGATAAAATATTATGTAATAGGATATTTCTAAATATGAGATTTTTTGGGGAAAAAGGAAGATTTGCATGAATTGATGAGAAATGAAATAATTGAAATATATATATCATATATATATATTATTATTAAAAATAAAATTTAGGAAGGTAAAAATAAAATGTAAAGGAAGCCCAACTGGCCAAATGTTCCCAGAGAACAAATTATAGTCATTTAATGTTGTATGTGTTGCCAAATAGTCACTGTATTAGATGTTTTTCTTTTCTTATAAAGAAGATTAAATTCTCAGCATGGTGTGGATAGGGTAGGCATATTTTCACAAATAATTATTATACAAAAACAAAAAATATCAATCGAACAATAACATATATACATATATATACATATATATATATATATATATGTATGTATGTATCTTTATTGTGTGAATACACAGATACATCTAGATTCTTCTCTGAATTTGCCTACATATATATGTACACACAAACACACCATGTATATCTATATCTATCTATCTATCTATCTATCTATCTAGATATAGATCTATTTCAGGAAGGTACAAATAAACTTGTATATACATACACATATAAACATATATAGAATAAAGGTAGATAGATGGATAAATGGACTTGGCAATTTAAAAAATTCTCAAGCATGCTTTCAATGATGACAAATTATTTCCATGTTAGGAGCATATCATGAGACATGCACAAAGATGATTTTCCTGCTTCAGCTTTTGGGGACATCAGAGATGATGAATTTCCTAGTTTCATTTGGCTATCTGGTTGTTATTGTTGGTGTTTGTCCTTTGTTCTCAAAGAGGTCAATGACATCAGAAAGGTAATACCATGACATTCAAGTGAGTTGGGCTTAAGTGAGAGTGGTCTTTGCAAAATTACCAGCCTTACTTTCTCCTCCAGAGCCATCTGGGTCCAGTGGAGATACATTAGAATGACTGCAGATGGCCCTGAATGCCTTGGATCTATTGTAGGTCAATCAATGAGAGCTACAATGATTTGGGTTTAAGGCAAGGTTTCTAAAAAAAAAAAAAAGAAATCTAGCCTGTGAATACCAAATTATCTTGCAAAGTTTCAGCAATCAAAATCTTTGCTTTGACCAGAGCACCTGCAGATGAGGATATGATATGTTACACAGACAGAAGGAAGGGAAGGGAAGGGAAAGACAAATGGAAGAGAAGGGAAGGAAAGGAAAAGGAAAAAAAAAAGAGAAGGAAAGGGAAGGAGGGAAAGGAAAGGAAGAGAAAGGAATGGAAAGGAAAGTAATGAAAGAGAAGGTAAAGGAGGTGGGAAAGGGAAGAAAAATGGAAAGGGAAGGAAAATGGAAAGGGAAGTCAGAAGGGAAGGAACAAAAAGAAAAAAAAAAAAAAACCTGTGTAATTCAGTGCTACAAGGAGCTATCATTTTGATAGATGTGGTAAACCCTGATTTGTCCTTTGATGCTTCTCTTCTTCTGTCCCCTTGGATAAAAAGGAGCTAGTTTTTCCCCCTCATCTTCCTTCATCACTATCTTTTGGAAGTAGTGTTCTCTGTGTCTAGACTTTCCATAAAATAATAGGTGAAAGAGAAATGCCTTTTCCCCTACTGCTATGCTCCTAAAAAAGTTTAAACTCCTTTTCTGAGTTGCAATGCCTTTCTTGAAAACATGACCAAATATTTTTCAAGAAGTAGAGGTGTCAAAGCTTCAAGATAAATGATGAGCTTGAGAGATCCAGAGAGTAAAATAAGCACTTATGTTAGAGAAGACCACTACCACAAAAGTATAGATCCAAGACTTGTCCTAGATTTCCAGAAGACATAGACTTTGTAAGAGACAGTGAAGAGTTGTGGTTAATTATAAAATGCTGATTCAGTAATGCTGGAAACTACTTTATACTTTCTAAGAGATTGCAATGGTAAATTATTCAGTCCTGTTTCAAGTCATTCTGCCAATGTGCAATGTATTTTATGCCTTTAGTTTTTCTTTTGTGGGTAGGATATAAATATCTATCCCATACCCTATTTACAGTGTACATAAAATATCTTTCTAATCTCTCATTGTAGGGAGATCTAAGACATGTCAACATCTTAGTTTTAAATAATTTGTTCCTGGGTAGAAAATTGAAAGAATAAGAGAAAAGGAAGACTATCCACAATCAAGAAAGATTAAGACCCCCCAATACTGAATAATTCCTAATTGATTGCATAGATTAGAGCAAAAAGGTTCCTTAGTAGAAAAGTTAATGGGCTCAGGGGCCTAGCTTCTTGGTAAATGTCTAATCAATTTGAAGGACAATACTTCTTAGATTATTCAAATCAAAAATATATCTGAAAAATCATACTCACTATTTTACATTCATACATTATATATGTTTTCTGTTGACCTCTGTGTTGTGTAGTAATAACAGGTTTAACTTCATCTTTTCATGCTTTATCCTGTCATTTGTTAAATGAGGCAATATGTACCAGGGAAAGTTTTTATCTAAGGATCCAACTTGTTACCAGTAACATTTTTGGTATTAAAAAGACTGTTCTCTTTTTTCCAAAATATTGCATATCCTTGTGTGTGTTCATTTAAAGGGGAACCTATTAGTGATTTATAAAAAAGGGAATTGAAAAAAATTATATCAAAATTTTTATAATTGTATACTCCATTCCTTTTCAGTCAGAATTTTATTTGTACTTGAAAGCAATTGAGAAAATAGTTTTAGGAGTTAAAAAAAATGACATTTTCCATAAATGAAAAAGATATTTAGTTCCATGTTAAATATCATGATATTAAAATGTCTTTAAAAAGCAATCTTGTTAATAATGAAAAATAAATCTTCAATTAACCTAAAGTTCAAAATCTGGATTTTGAATGTCAAAACATTAAAATAGCTATGTTTCCCCCACCACCATCTTTTACTTATTAGTACATTTAGAGAACTTTAGAAATTAGACAATATTTTCAAATTTGGAATCTTGGATATTTTCTGTTCTTTAATCTAAAAATCAGTTACTTCTTTAAAAAGTCATTCACCTGTTCCACTTTTCACCAGAAATCAAGTAGCAGAAATCTGTAATGAAATCTCACATTACCAAGACTGCCTTCTTTTAAATAAATAAATAAAATATGATAGCACATTTACAGGTATTCCGTGGAATGGAACAAATTCCATTTGTTAAAAAAAATAATCAAAACAATCAGATGCATTTGGTATCCTTCATATTTATTGCTGTAAAAAGCCTGCCTTCTCATTTGCAAAATTACTTCTGAATGGCATAGAGATGCAGCTAACTCAATTATTCAATGAAATTCAGCTAGAAATCTCTTAAATTAATAGAAATTTAAATTGTGTAGCAATTGTCCCTAAAATGGACACAAAATATCAGTATATAAATAATGTTCTTTGAAGTAACTGGATATTCTATACTATAAATACATTCCTATCATTTTTTTTTCAGAAAATGAATTCAATGTGATATCCTTAAATATATTTTGTTCATTTGTTCAGGTATTCTCAAAATTATTTTTTGATATTTTAATGATGTAATGATATGATAAATTCCTTATTTCCAACACTGATATCATAATACATGATTCTACAAATATTTTGAAATATATAAGATCTTGTTCTCTCTCTCTCTCTCTCTCTCTTTTTTTTTTTTCCACATCCTTAGAGAAAATTCCTAGTACTAGTAACACTGGATTAAGCAACATTAACAATTTCATCAGTTTTATAGCATAGTTCCAGTTTTTATCAGAATGGTTGAACCAACTTCCAGGTCTGTCAGCAATGGGTTTGTTTTCTTTAATCTCTTACATTATTTCTATATTTTATCATCTTTACCAATTTCTTTATTATGAGGTAAATCCTCAATTATTTTGATTTATATTTCTATTATGAGTGATTTCATATTACTATTGATTATTTACAGTTCTTCTAAGATCTTTTTATTCATATCTTTTGAATAAGTGAGCACTTATTCACTGGAATACAGGTGATTCTTGGTCTTATATAATGTTATTCATAATTTGGCGATCAGAATTTTATCAGATAACTTTGCAAATGTCTTTTTCTCTAATTGACAGTTTCTCTTCTTTTTTTAGTATTTTCAGGTCATTCTTGCAAAAATGTTTTAATTTTCTATATCCAAATTTCTTATTGTGTTTTTTTTTATATTTAACAGTATTTTAGTTTTCCAAATGCCTGTAAAAAGTTTTCAATATTCATTTTTGTGTTTCTTTGTACTCTAAATTTTTCTTCCTCCCTCTCTTAACTCTTCTTTCCCCAAGACAGCAAGAAATCAACATATTAATCAATAGATTAAATATTTGCAATCTTTCTAAATTTATTTCTGTATTTCTCATGGTATACAAGAAAAATCAAAGAGAAAAAAAAAAACATGAGAAAGAAAAAATAAACAAAAAAAAGTAAAAATACTATTCTTTGATTCACATTCATTCTCCATAGCTCTCTGTCTCTGGAAGTAATTGACATTTTTCATCCCAAGTCTTTGGGAATTGCCATGAATCACCACATTGTTGAAAAGAGCCAAGTACATCACAGTTGATCATTACATATTCTTGTTGTTACTGTGTACAATGTTCTGATTTTACTCACTTCACTCAGCATCAGTTCATGCAAGTCTCTCCAGGCTTTTCTGAAATTAGCCTGCTCATCATTTTTTTGTAGAACCATAATATTTTATTTCATTACCTTCATTCATAACTTATTCACAGCCATTCCCCAACTGATGGGCATCCACTCAATTTTTAGTCTTGTACCACTACAAAAAGGGGAGCTGCTACAAACATTTTTGCACATGTGGGTCCTTTTTCCTTTTTTTTTTTTTTAATTATCTCTTTGGGATACAGATACTACTGGATCAAAGGATATGCTCAGTTTTATAAACTTTGAAACATAGTTCCAAATTGCTCTCCGAATCAGTTCACAACTTCACCAACAATGCATTAGTGTTCGTTTCCTATATCCCCTCCAACATTCATCATTATCTTTTTCTATCACCTTAGTCAATCTAAGAGGTATGAGGTGTCTTAATTTGCATTCTTCTAAATCACTGGTGATTTAGAGCATTTTTTCATGAATAGAATTTTAATTTCTTCATCTGAAAATTGTCTGTTCAATATATCAGTTGAGGAATGACTTGTATTCTTATAAATTTGAGTCAGTTGTCTATATATTTTAGAAATAAGACATTTATCAGAAACACTGGCTGCAATATTTTTCCTTTTTTTTTTTTCCTCTGAGGCAATTGGGATTGAGTGGCTTACCCAGGGTCACACAGCTAGGAAGTCTTAAGTGTCTGAGATCAGATTTGAACTCAGGTCCTCTTGACTTAAGGGCTGGTGCTCTATCCACTGCACCATCTAGTTGCCCCTGGCTACAAATTTTTTTTTCTCCCAGATTTCTGCTTTCCTTCTAATCTTGGTTAATTGGCTTTGTTTGTGCAAAAACTTTTAATTTAATGTAATCAATATTATCCATTTTGTATTTCATAATGTTTTCTAGTTCATCTTTGGCCATAAAATCCTTAGTCCTCCACAGATATGACACAAAGACTATCCCTTGCTCTGTTAAATTTGCTTATGTCTAAATCAGAACTCATTTTGACCTTGGCATAGTGTGTTAGATGTTGGTCAATGTCTAGTTTTTACTATACAATTTTCCAATTTTCCCAGCAATTTTTGTCATATATTAAGTTCTTTTCCTAGAAGCTAGTCTTTTGGGTTTTAAAAAACTATAAAACTAATTAATAAAAATATGATTTTGAAGATTACTTCTTTGTAATTTAAAACTAGTCATGCTAGGCTACCTTCATTCCTGCTTTTCCTCCCTACTACATTTCTTGAGATTTTGACCTTTTGTTTCTGCAAATGTATTTTATTATATTTTTGTCTTGTCCTACTAAGTAGTCTTTTTGGTTCTTATGTTAGGATAGCATTAGTCATAAATTAGTGCAGTATTTTTATTTTTATTCTATGAATAAGAGTTCCATCATGTAGAATGACTTCTTCAATTATTTATTTTACTTAAGTGCTCTTTTATTTCTGCTTTAAAATAGAGTTTCTACAAATCCTAAATAAACTCAAGAGGCTTCCTGTTATCTCAACTCTTCTGTTTGGCACTGAAAACCCTTGATAACCTAGGCCTAACCTATCTTTCCAGCATTATTGCAAATTACTCTTCTCAATTGACTTTGAAGTTCATCGAAATTGGCCTCTTTGTTGTTCCTCATACATGCGACATCATCTTCTCCTCTGTGTCTTTTCGCTGGTTGTTCCTGTCCCTGGAAAGTTTACTTATAGTCATCTTTTATAATTGCCAGCTCCCTTCAAACTTCAATCTGATTCCCCACAGTTGCTATTGCTGCCTACCTGAGGTTTGTTTAATATAATAATTAATCAATAATTGATAATAATAAATAATAACAATATAAATAAATAATATAATATAATAAATATAATATAAATAAATAATAAATAATAATAAATTAATAATTAATAATAAATCAATATAATACAATAATTAATCAATAATTAATCAAAAAGTGCCTACTATATTTCAGGGACTATACAAGTAACTGGGTATACCAACAGTGGAAAAAAAAGGAAATGCTTTCCCAGAAGAAACTTAACCCGGGTTGTTTTTTCACCATATATCTGCCAAAATGCCCTTTGGACCCTATTAAATATGAGCAGGCCTCAGACATGATTTACTCTATCCAACAGCCCTCTTTTTATTGTTTTCCCTGTAGATAATCCAATATCTTTTTCTCTCTCTGTTTCCCAGATCTTAAAATATAATCAAATTAATACTATAAGAAATGTTTCCTGTTACTAGTGCTATCAAAAAACAATATCACTGGTCCATGAGACATGTGTTACAACTGGATTTATTTTTACAAGAGAAAAGAAAATGCATGTAATACCAAGAAGCCTGCAGGTACAAGAAAAGTCTTGGTATATATATTATAGGGAAAAGGGCAAGTCACAGGGTAAGGGAAATCAATTAATCTCCTCCCAATGAGTAGAAGAAGTTATGAAAAAGTAAAATACCAGAAGCAGGATTCTTTGTTGGGAACTGTGATTATGAAGCTATGATAGTCTGCTTATCTATAATGATCCCAGCTGCAGAAACAGCTTCTCAGTATGGTACAGATTGACTGGTGCCTGTCTTGATTCCCAAGGACACATATAGAATCCACCTTGGGAAGAAAACAGTAAATTGTATTAGCTGGGGGTTGGGGGGTGGCAGGAAGGGCTTCATCCTTGAATGTTTGGGACCTCTTGCACATTCCAAGGACCCTTTCACATTAGCCTATAGCTCCATTCACAATGTCTTTGACTTTCCAACTAAAATATTTCCGACATAATCACTTATCAAATGTTTTATCATTCATTCATTCAAATATTCACTCATCAATTCATTCAATTACATATATATATATATATATATATATATATATATATATATATATATGTCAATGTATATAATGGTATCTGGACTATAATAAAAATTCAACAGGAAGGAATGGAACAAAGGGGGGGGAGAGGAGGAAGAAGAAAGAAATAGTATTTATTAAGCACTTCCTATGTTACTGACACTGCTTGTTGATCTTCAGATTGTTTGACTTTTATTCAATTTCTATCTGACATTGGATTATTTTTTTATTTTTTAACATGCATAGTTAATATTTTTAGGAAATATTCATGCATTTTATTTAAGTATTCAGTGCAGAAATATATACTTGTTTGTGACAATTCTCTTTATTTCTTTTCCATTGTGAATTTCCCTTTTATTGTTAACTTAGTTTCCTTATCTTTGTCCATCTGTCTATTGATCTCTGTATATCTCTCTCTGAATATATCAGTTTCTGTCTTTATCTGTCTCTCTCTCTCATACATACATACATACATACACACAATTAGCTACTAATATATTTTATAGATACTTTCTCATAACCAACACTTTTTTGTCATCTCATATTCCTTTTGTTTTCAGTTTCATTGACCTCTTTTTTGATTTTAAGATTTCTGGTTTTTGAACTTATGTGGAGGGATATTAATATGTGTATTTTCTAGATTTTTTCTTTTATTGCTCAATGCATTGACTTTCTTTTGTCAATGTATTTAGTTGGTGACTATTTACTTTTAGACTACTTTACGTGAAACAAATTTAGGCATGTTTCATAGTTATTTTTCTTTTTTATAATTAATTCATAATTATTTTTATTCTTTGACTCATTATTTTGGATTCCTTTTTTAAGTCTTCATTTTAGTCAGCATTCTTTATTACTATTTCTTTTATTGATTAAATTTTTATTGCTTTATGATCTGTTAGAGGGCAGTGTGGGTGTAGTGGTTGGAGAATTAGACCTGAAACCTAAAAAATATGGATTAAAATCTCATCCCACATGTGGGACCTTGGAGAAGCTACATGAACTTGTAATACTCTAAGTAACACTCTCAGACTTTTAAGTTACAAAGTGCCAATCTGCATTGGTAGAGAGAATTTGCTCATCTGAGAGCCCTCTATGCCAATTAAAATGTATTCATTCATTCTATTAACATCTATTAAGCCATGAGTCACCAGAAAGATACTCTGCATTTAAGGTACTATGTGGATTAAATCTTCCTCAAAAGAGAGTTCACAAAAGCTCATCAATGTATTTACGTTTAATAATTCACCAAAGGACACACTTTGTATAAAGGAGTTTAAATAAATAGCATAGTAATGATAAAATATGATCCTCAAGTGAATATTGAGTTCATTCTCATTTAAAGTCATATACCCTCAATGGGAAGAATCATCCTCTATGAGATCTATGTATGATCAAAGCACTTTTAAGGAGAGGCAACATATACCCCTTAGACTGCAGGCTTATAATATTTTCTAGTGATCTTATTGCACTGCTTTCAGCTAAAACTACTCTTTCCAAGTGATGCTCTCTTCTATGACTTGATGGTCATTGCATCTCAAAGCTCTGTACTTGGTATCTCTGCTGTTCTTTGCCAATCATCACATCTATACTTCATCTGATCTTTGGCTATACAGATATTTTCAGGATTATTTAATATTTCTTTCAACAATGATTAAGGTTCTTGTTAGTTAATAAGTCTTTCCCCTGGGTATTTTTTTTTTTTTTTTCAGTGAGCTCTCTCAGATTAGTCTATGTGAAGCTCTTCCCTTTAAACATTCTACACCAATAATGGAAGCCAGGCTAAAACCTAGTCTTTTCTTGTAGTCTTTTAACCAACTCTTCTCTGTACTTTTCTGTTCCATTTCCTTCTCTGAGTCGCTCAATTCAATTTTCATGCAACAGGGTCAGAAACCCATTTTATTTCTTAGGCTTTCTCATATATTCTTGACTTAGCTAACATCGCTGAGAATACATTTTTCAATCAGAAAAGATATTGAATGATACTTAAGTGAAAAAAAAACTCCTCTTTATTTCCCCTAACATATTATTTTAATCTTTGCAAATAACAATAGCTGAACAGATAGGAAAAGCTGGAAAATTTTTTCTCACTTTTATCTGTCATCATACCACAGATTAGTTTATCTCAAGTACTGCTATAGATATTTCAATCTTTTTTAATATTAGGAATTATACCTTTTTCTAATTACTAGCAACATTTTATTACCTGGAACTCTAGAATTTGTTTTTTTTTTAATATTAATATGATATTTATAGTTTTTATTTACTAGATACTTGCATAAGTAATTTTACAACATTGATAATTGCCAGACCATTTGTTCCAATTTTTCCCCTCCTTCCCCCCTACCCCAGTTGGCAGGTCGACCAATACATGTTAAATATGTTAGAATATAAATTAAATACAATGTATGTATACATGACCAAACAGTTGTTTTGCTAAACAAAAAGAATCAGACTTTGAAACAGTGTACATTTAGCCTGTGAAGGAAATCCAAAATGCCGACGGACAAAATTAGAGGGATTGGAAATTCTATGCAGTGGTTCATAGTTATCTCCCAGAATTCTTTCACTGGGTGTAGCTGGTTCAGATCATTACTGCTCTATTGGAACTGATTTGGTTCATCTCATTGTTGGAGAGGGCCACATCCATCAGAATTGATCATCATACAGTATTGTTGTTTAAGTATATAATGATCTCCTGGTCCTGCTCATTTCACTCAGTATCAGTTCATGTAAGTCTCTCCAGGCCTTTCTGAAATCATCCTGTTGGTCGTTTCTTACAGAACAATAATATTCCATAATATTCATATACCACAATTTATTCAGCCAATCTCCATTTGATGGGCATCCACATAGTTTCCAGTTTCTGGCCTCCACAAAGAGGGCTGTCAGAAACATTCTTGTACATACAGGTCTCTTTCCCTTCTTTAAGATCTCTTTGGTATACAATCCTAGTAGCAATGCTGCTGGATCAAAGGGTATGTGCAGTTTGATAACTTTTTAAGCATAGTTCCAAATTGCTCTCCAGAATGGCTGGATGTATTCGCAGTTCCACCAACAATGTATCAGTGTCCCTGTTTTCCCACATCCCCTCCAACATTCTGCATTATCTTTCCCTGTCATTCTAGCCAATCTGACAGGTGTGTAGTGGTATCTCAGAGTTGTCTTAATTTACATTTCTCTGATTATTAATGATTTGGAGCATCTTTTCATATGACTAAAAATAGTTTCAATTTCTTCATCCAAGAATTGTCTGTTCATATCCTTTGACCATTTATCAATTGGAGATTGGCTTGATTTCATTAGAGTCAATCCTCTATATATTTTGGAAATGAGGCCTTAATCTGAACCTTTGACTGTAAAAATGTTTTCCCAGTTTATTGTTTCCCTTCTAATCTTATATGCATTGATTTTGTTTGTACAAAAACTTTTCAGTTTGATATAATCAAAGCTTTCTATTTTGTGATTAACACTGATCTCTAGTTCTTCTTTGGTCATGAATTCATTCCTCTTCTACAGGTCTGGAACTCTAGAGTTTTGACAATCATTACTAAGCATTTTGATTTGTAGAGTTATTTTTGGTAATTATCCTCATGTTCTAGTTTTTAATTTTGTTTTTATTTTATCAAAAAAATAGAATAAAGAAAAAACCAGAAAAGGAATACAAAATAAAACAAAACAAAAAAAGAAGAGAACTTTGTCATGTGCTCAGAAGAACATCTGAGAGGATTTAAAATCTATAATAATAAATTACCAATTCAAGAAAGGATATATAGTAGTAAAAGAAATTATATTCATGAGTATCCATCTTTTCTTTACTTCCTTGTAGGTTGTTATTTTGTCCTCTGCTGTGCACCTTTTTTACTTTATTTTTTTTCCCTCCTTTTATTCCTCCTTTCCCCCCAAGACTATAGTTAAGCAAGGATATATTTATATATATATATATATAGATACACACACACACACATACACTCACAAAATACATACACATACCTGACCAACATTCAAACACATATCTTTCCTACCACTACAAATTCTTTGCTTTAATTTTGTCCCTTAACTTATTTTGCTATTACTCCTCACTCATGGATCCTTCCCTTGTCCTCTTCTATTTTTTGCTTCCTCCTCCACCTATCCCTCCTCACTTATTTCCTTATAGATTTTTGAGGGTGCTATACTTTTCACGGTATTTATGTAGTATTAGCCTATTTAACCCATTCCCATTGTGAGTAGGTTTTCAGAACTATGAGCCCTTCTCTCCCTTATAATGCCTCCATGACTATTCTTCCTCAATACCTCATTTGTATAACCTAATTATGATTTTTACTTTAATTCTGTCCCAGTCTTTCTTTTGAACTACTTAATTGATGATGCCAGTCTTAAAACACATGATATACATTTCTCACATAAAACATAAGCAATTTATCCATGTTAAATTCTTTGGAACTTATCTTTGATATTGGCTCTTACATGTTAAATTTTCTATTGAGTTCAGGTTTGGTTGATAGAAATTCCTATAAGTCTGTAAGGTTAGTTGAATGTCCATTTTTTCTCATTCAATATTATAGATAATTTTGCTGGATAGATTTATTAGCCACAGACCTAGTTCTTTTGATTGCTGGTATACTTAATTCAGGTTTTATATTGTGGCTGCTGATAAATCCTATACAATTCTAATTGTTAGTTCCATATATTTGAATTTTTTTTCTTATTTCTTGCAAAATTTTCTCTAGGGGGTTTTAAATTTGGCAACAACATTTCTATGTGTTTTCCACAAAGAAGATCTCTCTGAAGTGATGTTCAGTGGCTTTTTCTATTTCTACTTTCCCTTCATTTTCTATAACCTCAAAGATAATTTTCTTGGATTATTTCTTAAATTATTGTGTCAATGTTCTTTTCCTAGTCACAGCTTTCAGCTAGTCCAATTATTCTTAAATTTTCTCTTCTAGAACTGTTCTCCAGAGCTGTTGTTTTTATTTTGAGATGTTTCACATTCTGTTCTATTTTTTCATTCTTTATAATATGCTTTATTTCTTGGTCTCTCCTAGCTTTATTAGCTTCCCCTTGCCTAATTCTAATCTTTAAAGAGTTATTTTTATCTTTGAGATTCTATCTTTGTTTATAGTTGGTTAACTTTCTCCTCCCCATAATCTTGTTTTTCTTAAATGGTTTTTATTTACTTAGTTAATTTTTAGGGTTTTTTTTTCAATTTCTTTCATTTGATTTTTAAATTTTTTTTTTGAGTTTTTCTATGAATTCTCTCTGGACAGGGAACAAAATAATATGACACTTTAGGGTAGAAGAAGCTTGTTTTACTTCAGTGTCCTCCTGTGAAGATGAACCCAGGTCTTTCTGTTCCCATAATAAATTACTATGGTTGTGTTCCTCTTTGCTGATTCATTTCTTTTTTTATAGTTTTAGAATGAAAAAGAGGAATTTTTATTTCATCAAGATGTTTCTTTTTTTTTCATTATTATTTTCTTTTTTTATTATAGCTTTTTATTGACAAAACATATGCTTGGGTAATTTTTCAATACTGACCTTGCAAAAACTTCTGTTCCAACTTTTCCCCTTCTTTCCTCCACATCCTCCCCTAGATGGCACATAGTCCCATACATGTTAAATATTAAAGTATAGGTTAAATACAATATATATATATATACATATTTATACAATTGTCTTGCCACACAAAACCAATCATATTTAGAAAGAAGGTAAAAATAACCTGGGAAGAAAAACAAATCATTTTTTTTAAAGAAAAAATATTAGTGTAAACACTTCTAATCGGAGGATGAAGGGGATAAAGGATGGTGTCTCAAACTTTACTTCAACTCTCCCCTCTAACCTGGAATGCCAAACAAGCAGCTCCACCACTCTGCAAGTGCCCACAGCCAGCAGCATCCCTGCCCCATTGCTTTTACTCTCACTCATCAAGTGTGCTGGCTCCTTCCCTTGCAGAAGTGCTGGGCCAAGTATTCCAAATCAGCTGAGGTTTCACTCAGTCTTCCCAGACTCAGACCCTCAACTATGCACACAATCTTGGAAGTGAAAGTTTCGCTGGTTCTTAACTGAGGCTCCCCAGCCAGACCCAGGGATCCCCACTTGGTGTTTCTGCTGATCTATGCCGGAAGTGTTTGCCCTTCACATAGGTTAATCCCTGGGCTGAGGGTCTTTGAAACTTCTTGGGTTGTATTAGGAAGACCCCTATTCTGCTCAAGTCTTTTTCAATTTTCACCAGGGTATGTTTGCAATGAGGTACAAATGTGTTCTATTTATGAGGGAAATGCCAAAAGTTTGATATTTAATGACCTAGTTCCCAGAACCCTTCCCCCTCTTGTTATATTTTAACTTTGCTCTCTGCTTCAAATACTTGTGTATTTTTCTTTTGTGATTTCCTAACTTTTTTCTTTTAAAATGTATTATTTATTTTGAAATTTGTTTCTTTTTAAATTTTGAGACCCAAATTCTTTCCTTTCCTCCCAGCCTCTCCCCAACCAATAAGAACACAAGCAATTATACCAATTGATACCATTTATACATGGGAAATCATCTAAAATATTTCCATATTAGTCATATTTCCAAAGAAGCAAGAAAAATAAAGTGAGAAATTATATTTCAATTTGCATTCAAATTTCATCAGTTTTCTTTCTGGAGGTGGATACTAATTTTTCATTATGAGTTTTTTGTAATTCTTATAAGTCTTGTCATACTTTTCCTAAACCACCCTCCTTATCATTTCTCATAACAACATAGTACTCCATCAGAATCATATTCCACAACTTAGTCATTCCCCAACTGATGAGCATCCTTTTGATTTTGAATTCTTTGCCATTACAAAAATGAGCTGCTATAAATATTTTTATAAATATGTCTTTTCCCTTTATTTTGATCTTTTTGAAATGCAGATATTATAGCTCTTTCTGTATATAGTTCCAAACTGTTTTCCAGAATGGTTGGACCAG
Source organism: Sminthopsis crassicaudata (assembly GCF_048593235.1). Lineage (NCBI taxonomy): Eukaryota > Metazoa > Chordata > Mammalia > Dasyuromorphia > Dasyuridae > Sminthopsis > Sminthopsis crassicaudata. The sequence goes on from NC_133619.1 coordinate 246,198,974, forward strand.
TTCATTATTATACCAATAGTTTGCAAATATATCTATATTTCCACATTCCCTCTAATAATTGCCAATTTTGATAGATGTGAGGTGGCGCCTCAGAATTGTTCCAGTTTGCATAGTGGTTTAGAATATTTTTTTTTCAGCTGACTAAATATAGTTTTGATTTTTTCTGAAAAAAATACCTGTTTATATCTTTTGACATTTTAGCAATCAGAGAAAGGCTCTTATTGAGCTTATCAAAGAAACTTAATATAAAATTTTCTGATGTTACTTCATTGTCTATGGTACCTTTTAGTAAAATGTGGTTTTCCTGATTATCTCTTTTAATTCGATATATTATTGCTTTTGTTTTGTCTCAGATCATGATTGCTATGCTTGCCTTTTTTTTTTAAGTTCATCTGAAGAATATTAGATTTTGCTTCAGCCCTTTATTTTAACTTAGTAAACTGTGTATCCTATAACCATATACTGTTGATTTCAGGTTTTTAATGCATTCTGCTTTCTACTTCTGTTATATGGGTAAGTTCCTGCTATTCACATTCACTGTTATGACTGCTTTGTATTTCCCTCCATCCCATTTTCCTGTATTTTTTCTTTTTTTCTTTTTATCTTGTCCCTTTTCAAAAATAGATTTGCTCCTAGCCTCCTTTAATCTATCTTTCCTTTTATCATCCCCTTTCTTTCTCTGTATTAAGATTTTCTAGTTTCTACAATAAGCTGCTTATTTTCCTACCAAGTTGTTATTGCTGCTGCTGCTGTTGTTTATCAGGATTTATATTGCTTCCTTAGTTTCTCTTACTGGGCCCTTCACTCACTGTAAGAGACTGGAGATCAATTAGCTCCTGTATCCTGAGGTTCTTCTCATAATTACTACAGAATCATTCACTTCTTCTCTAGTTTTAATCTGAAATTTCCTTTTACCAGAGTATTGATTTATTTTTGAGAACTACAGAGTTCTGAATCACTGCCAAGGGCAGATTTTATAAGCAGCCTGGAGAAGATCCACTTAATAGATTGTTGTTTTCAAATAGTTCTCATTTCTGCAAGTGCTGGTCACACTATCACAGAGAACCCTTAGCCCTCAGTCACTTCTTAGTTTGAGAGTAGGGACAGCAATCATGTAGGAAATAACAACACAGAAACATTAGTTTTCACCCTAAAACTGTGAGAAGAACCAGGAGATCATTATACATGGCAACAGTAAGATTATAGGATGATCAATTCTGATGGACATGACTTATCAGCAATGAAATTATTCAAGCCAGTTGCAATGGTTTTGTGATGAGGAGAGCCATCTGCACCCAGAGGAAGAACTGTGGGAACTGACTGTGTACCACAACATAATATTTTCATTTTTTTTGTGGTGGTTTACCTGCATTTTGTTTTTTCTCATTTTTTTCCCTTTTTGATCTGCTTTTTCTTGTATAGCATGATATTGTGGAAATATGGATAGAAGAAATGCACATGTTTAAAATATTTTGAATCATTTGCCATCTGGGGAAGTGGGTTAGGGGATGCAGGAAGAAAAATGGAACACAGGGATTTGTAGAGATGAATGTTGAAAATTATCCATGTCTATATTTTTAAAATTAAAAGCTTTAATTAAAAAAAGAAAAAATAAAACTGTTAGTTTTTAGTATGGAGTTCATTCAACCTTCAGCATGGGATGATGATGAAAACAGAATAGCATCAATGAAATAATAGTCCTTTATGTTTTTTTTTTTTCTTTTTTTAAGGGAACTATTGTGTGTTGTTAGGTTCTTACTAAATGCTAAATTGGTACTTAACAATTCTCTAGCTCAGAATTCACACCTTTAGTTCAAACCTTTAAGGGAGTTTACACCTTTGAAGAAATACTTTAAAGGAGCTTATTCATTGGTTGTAAGTAGTTCCCCAAGCCCCTGGAGTATACACAAGCCCATTCTTTGGGAGGAAAAAAGGAGAAGTTAGAGTCTGGAAGAGTCAGTCTGGATTGGGTCAAGGAGAAGATGTCCCATGGATTTGCAAGTCCAGCAATCCCACACTTTTGGAGCATTCGAGATTCTACCTTCACTCTGGCTGCAGGCTCCAGAAACCTCCCAAGAAACCTGCTCACAGAGAAAAGATTTTACAGAAAAGAAACCTCCTCCCAGAGAAGGATTACAACTGAGAGTCGGCAGGACTTTATAGTGTGTGATTTATAAAATACATTTTTTTTCTCTTTTGTTACCCCTTTTTTACTTCAATGGCCATATGTGTTGGCAGAGGGAGTTGTCTCACTAATATTCTTTCCAATATATTGTTGCTAATATGATGTTATTACTAATAACTTTCATTTATATAGCATGTTAAGGTTTAAAAAGCTACTCTTTCCCAATAATTCTTAAAACTAAGTAGTGCAAAAATGAAACTAGGTGGCTCAATAGAGTTCTAGCCCTAGAGTTTAGGACGCAAACCTAACCTAAGATCTAAAGTCAAGAATAGGTTGAAGAAAATAAGCATACAAACAACAAGACAACACAACAATAAAAAACTACTATGGTGATAGGGAAGCTCAAAATACAAATTCAAAAGAAGACAATAACTTAGAATATATACAAAGTCTCACAAGCCCAACATGAATTCATAGAAGAGTTAAAGAAGGAAATTATAAATAAGAGTAAAAAAATGAAAAATCAAATAACACTATAATGAAAAAAAAATGATCATCTTCCTGAATTAAAATTTGGCCTCAGATACTTATTTGCCATGTGCTCCTGAGCTAGTCACTTAACCCTTTTGCCTCAGTTTCCTCATTTCTAAAATTGAGCTGGAGAAGGAAATGACAAACCCTTTCATATCTTTGCCAAGAAAACTCCAAACACTCAGTTAGAATTACACATGACTGAAAAATGACTAAACAACAAATAAAGTAGTACATTAATTTCTATTTTACAGATTAAGAAATTGAAGATCTGAACTGTTATATGACTTGTGTATGATCATAGCTGGTAAGTGAAAAAGGCAATATTAAAACCCATGTCTTCTAACTCTGACTTCAAGACTCCCCTCTACAGCATGTTATCTTGTTATCATATTAACCTGTTCTTAGTATTTCCATTTGCTAAATGGAAATAACATTTGAGAATTTTGTGATTCATCACAGGAAATTTTTTCATTTTATCCAGAACACACATAAACATTATACTAGGAAAAGTATTTTCCTATTTTATAATTATTTCAAAATAATAGTTGGCCAAAGGCACACTTAAATGCAAAGACAATCAAATATCATAGTAATGACAAAACACAACCTCCCCCCAAATCTTGAGTTCATTCTCATGTAAGACCAAAAATTTGACACACTAGTGTCAAATAGAATTGTCTCTCAGCAAGATATATATTGCCTTAGAAAACTATACATTATGGCAGAATCAAGATGGCAGAATCAGAGTCAGCATTATTGACTTAGCTCTTCTATAACATCCTCCACAACAACTGGATTCTGCTTAGGAAAGCTGAGAAAATGTCACGAGTCACCTAGAACAGCTTAGGGAGAAGGAGGGCGCTAACATGGTAGCAGTAGTAAAAAAGTGGGCAGCAGAAGCAACAGCACAAGGGAGCATTCCAGTGTCCAGGAATAGTAAGGGAACTGAATACCATGGCGGCAAACTCCTAGGCAAAAATAGATCCCATGGGGGATGAATATTAACACTGGGACCAGGAATGACTCAATTCTGGGTCACAATTTCAGGATAAAGAAAAGTAATCACAATCCTAAGGAAATGAAAACCCTGCTTATGTAAACAACAACAATAAAAACAAGTTCCAGAACCATAGGTAAATGGTTTTGAGCCTAAGAGCAAAGTGGAAATTCAGTATAACCATTAACTCCACACATAAGGTTACAATATACTAAGCCAGGGGGAAAAAACAAAACCAAGAAGGAATCAATGGTTCACTTACTCTGAGCTTGAAGATTCTTCCAGTTAGCTAAAAGTGATTGAGCTCAGCAGCAGTCTAAAAAAAATTAAATACACAAGTCAACAGATCAAAATCTATGTGAAGAACTTTTTGAGTGAAGATCAGGGTACCAGTGAATAGACTTTTTTCTAGATCACATCGTTTTAGAAGTATCAAAAAATTAATAGATCCCAGAATGAGCTGTGAAAATAGCAGAAAGATATAAAAGACACACGTTTAAAAGACATCCCATCCCCACATCCCCATCCCAACTTTCTGAAGTGAACAGAACCCAAACCTAACCTAAGATCTAAAGTCAAGAATAGGTTGAAGAAAATAAGCATATAAACAACAAGACAACACAACAATAAAAAACTACTATGGTGACAGGGAAGCTCAAGATACAAATTCAAAGAAAACAATAACTTAAAATGTATACAAAGTCTCACAAGCCCAACATGAATTCATAGAAGAGTTAAAGAAGGAAATTATAAATAAGAGCAAAAAATGAAAAATCAAATAACACTATAATGAAAAAAAAAAGAAATGATAGTAATACCACAAAATTATAAAAGAGAGTAAATTGGCAAAAGAGATAAAAAATTCTAAAGAAAATAATTCTTTAAAAATCAGAATTGATTAAATGATAAAAGAGGCATAAAAACTCACTGAAGAAAATAAATCCTTTTAAATTAGCCAAATGGAAGCTAATAATCCCATGACATATCAAGAAATAATCAAACAAAATCAAAAGATTGTTTAAAGAAAAATGAGAAAGAGCTCTTTTGAAAAACAAAAGACCTGGAAATGAGGTCAAAGAGAGAGAATTTAAAACTCATTGGACTACCTAAAAGCTACCAAAAAACCCTATCCTAGACATAAAATATCAAGAAATCCTAAAAGAAAGCTGTGGAAATGGCTTAGAAAGAGAGGGCAGAGTAGAAATTAGAATTTATTGGTCACCTCCCAAAAGAAAAACCAAAATGAAAACTCCCAGAAATACAGTTAAAATCAGCCAGAAAGAAATAATTCAAATACTATGGAGATATTGTAAAGATCAAGGAAAAATACTGCAAGTAGTCAGAAAGAAAGATTTCAAATACTTATGTAGCCACAGTAAAGATCACACGAGACTTACCCATTAACACAATATTGGAATAGAGTCAGTGACTAATAGACTATTATAAAAATAGTAGGATCTTGGTTATCTAATAAATGCAAGAAAAATATATTTCCTTGGTGCTTGTAAATCTAATCAAAGGATTTTAAATTAGTAAGAACTAAGTACCATTGAGAGAAGCTACAATTCAATCAGAAGATTAGCAGCTGAGAGTCAAAATTCCATGGGAAATAAAAGCTAAGAAATGTAGCTTGTATACAAAACAAATCAGAAATCATAAAAAGTCTTTTTTTTTTTTTTTTTTTTTTTGCATCAGTGAAATTTGGAATGAAAGATATTACTATAATATTATTTGATTAAGTAGAACTTATTTGAAAAGAACAAGATAAGTAGAATGGTAGGGTAAGGTAGATCATATATTAAGAAAATAGAGTAGAAGCACATTTGTATGAAAATCAATGAAGGAAGAAAAAAAATCAACTATATCACTAGCATATGGGATAGTACATTTAGATATTAAAAGGAAATAGATGATGAATTGAGGAAATAAATTATGTTATGGGCCAGAACTCTATACTTAAAACAAGGATTCTTACAAGGTGCTAATTCAATGGAATTGATGATACAATGGTTATCTAGTTTAGCATGGTGAGTAATAGTTTTCTAAGATCAGTATGATTGATTTAATCTTACAACAAATAATGGTTTTCTAGTGATATAATGATTGGTTTATACTCAAAATAGAGCATATAAAGCTTCGACAAACTCAGCCAGAGTGAGAGCCAAAGACAGACTCAGAAGGACTTGGAGAGAGACTCAGATTCACTCCATCTCACACCAAAGTGTGGCAGGGCTCTCCTCCTTCTCTTCTCCACTGAAACCAAGACTCCAGAAGGCCTCTAAGAAAACTAGCTCAGGCCCCAGACAAGGAAACTAGACTGTGAAGGAGATAATAAAGGATTTGGACTTTGACACCTGATTATTTTTCTGGTGATTACTTAACTAAAACGAAGCCTGCTCCAAGACCTCCAGAAAACCACCAAGAACATTACAAAATTACATATGTATATATGGATAGATACATGATATAGTGGAGATGCAAGACTTAAATTGTCTAGCTATCTGTTGGAGATCTCACTCTCCCAAAAATAAAGTATATTATTCCTTCTTAACTGGCATAAATGATAACTGACTCTTTTAGCATGGAGGAATTCTATTTTGGACATGATTTTCATCAATATGGAAGAAGTGGTTGCTAGGGATGAAATTCTAGAAAATTTTAGGGAGAAGGAACTACACTCCTTATAGTTTGTCATAAATAAGGAAAAAAAAAAGCTAACTATAATATGATATACAGTTTGGATTTTGAGAGAAAAAAATCATAATTTAATTGAAGGATAGATAGGATTCTGTAAATTAATGCTTTCCAGAGGAAGTGGGTACAGGACAGATTTGAAATTATAAAGACAAATAATAATAAAAAAAAATTCATAGCATCTTTAGACATCTACAAAATTGGAAGAGCTCAAACACTACATGAGTGGAAACTTACACTCCCAGGCAATCAGCAAAACAAACCAATATGGCCAGAGGGTCTCAGGAAGCTCCTTAATGGAGGCCCAGTTTGAATCTTGCCTACTCCCAAATGAATCAAGCCCTAGCTTTGGCAAATTTTCCTAAATTAGGAGGATAGACAGGTGGGGAAAGGAGGTTCAGGGAAAAACCTTGATAGTCATTCTTCCTATACTAGTTTAGCAAGTTTGTAATAAAAGGAAATTACACTAATCTTACTCGATATGAACTTGTTTTTTTTTTTTTTTTTTTTTTTTTTTTTTTTAATTATATATATATATATTTTATAATATTATCCCTTGTTTTCATTTTTCCAAATTACCCCCCCTCCCTCTATTCCCTCCCCCCGACGACAGGCAATACCATACATTTTACATGTGTTACAATATAGTCTAAGTACAATACATGTGTGTGAATATCATTTTCTTGTTGCACAATAAACATTAGAATCCGAAGGTACATGCAACCTGGGCAGACAGATTGTAGTGCTAACAATTTACATTCCCCTCCCAGTGTTTCTTCTCTGGGTGTATCTACCTCTGTCCATCATTGATCAACTGGAAGTGAGTTGGATCTTCTTTATGTTGAAGATTTCCACTTCCATCAGAATACATCTTCATACAGTATTGTTGTTGAAGTATACAGTGATCTTCTGGTTCTGCTCATTTCACTCAGCATCAGTTGATTTAAGTCTCTCCAATCCTCTCTGTATTCCTCCTGCTGGTCATTTCTTACCGAGCAATAATATTCCATAACTTTCATATACCACAATTTACCCAACCATTCTCCAACTGATGGACATCCATTCATCTTCCAGTTTCTAGCTACAACAAAAAGAGCTGCCACAAACATTTTGGCACATATATGTCTCTTTCCACTCTTTAGTATTTCTTTGGGATATAATCCCAGTAGTAGCGCTGCTGGGTCAAAGGGTATGCACAGTTTGATAACTTTTTGGGCATAATTCCAGATTGCTCTCCAGAATGGCTGGATTCTTTCACAACTCCACCAGCAATGTATTAGTGTCCCAATTTCCCCACATCCCCTCCAACATTTGTCATTATTTGTTCCTGTCATCTTAGCCAATCTGACAGGTGTGTAGTGGTATCTCAGAGTGGTCTTAATTTGCATTTCTCTGATCAGTAGTGATTTGGAACACTCTTTCATGTGAGTGGATATAGTTTCAATTTCTTCCTCTGAGAATTGTCTGTTCATCGATATGAACTTGTTGAAGACAATGGACTTGTTTAATCAACACTTGACTTTCTAGATGGTTACCAGTCACATAACAATGCATTCTAGAATTTTTCATTGGAATTACAACCAGGTGTATTGGCCTTGATTTTTTTTTTAATTCTGATATCCCTTTAATGAAAATTAGGACAATATTTGTCTACTGAATTTTTTATTCTATCATCTTTTAAATATCAGTTCTTTCAGGAATCAAGAATATAGTTCACTCTGGCCAGATGATTTGAATTTATCAAGAGCATCTGGGTACATTCTTACTATACCCTTATTCATCTTGGGTATCAGTCATTTTTATTTTCAACATCATTTATAAAGTCATTACTTATTTTCAGAGAAAAAAAAGAAACAAAATAAAAACTGAGTAGGCTTGACTTTTTTTGTGTAGTCACTTGTTCTATCCATCTCACATAAATATCTTAGCCATTGCTTGATCCCCTCCCCTTTTTTCAATACAGCCAAAACAACACTAAAATGGCTTTGTTTTTAGCTTCCCTAAAATTGATATGTATATACAAAGTATGTTTTTTATAGATATTGTATGATCTTATACATAAGATAGAAAGCAAAAACAGAACAACTTACAAAATAAAATAATAATTTTTGAAAGAATTAAAAACTTTGATTAATATATTGGCCAACCTAAACTCCAGAAGACCAATGATGAAAGATGCTACTAACAGTGGGAAAGAGAGGCGATAAGCTAAAAGTGTATTAATGAGACATATATTTTTTGGACATGGCAGATTTTTTTGTTTGCTTGCTTTTATCTTGACTATGCTCATTTTCTATGAGGATTGTGGGCTTTTTTCATTCTTTTTTTTCCACTGTAAGGAGGATCAGAAAAAAGAAGCAAGAACTATTGTTTTAAAAAGGATACAGAAATTAGACTCATTCAAGCATTTTAAAAGATGCATGGAAGAAAATAAAAGAAAGTTCAGATGGAAACACAGAGTAGCTTTTAAAAGTTATGCCTTTTCTTACATGAACTGATGCTGAGTGAAGTGAGCAGAACCAGGAGAACATTGTACACAGCAGCAACAAGATTATGTGATGACCAACTATGATAGACTTAGCTGTTTTCATCAGTATGATGATACAAGACAATTTCAATAGACTTGAGATGAAAAATGCCATCTGCATCCAGAGAGAGAACTATGGAGACAATGTGAATTGAAACATAGTATTTTCACCTTTTTTGTTTGTTTGTTTTTTATTTCTTATGTTTTCCCTCCTTTTGGTGTGATTTTTTAACATGAAAAATATAGAATTATGTTTAAAAGGACTGTATATTATAACCTGTATCATATTGTTTGCTCTTTTGAAGAGGGGGAGGAGATAAAGGAGAGAGGGAGAAAATTTTGGAACACAAATATACAAAAATGGATGTTGAAAACTATCTTTACATGTGTTTGGAAAAAAATAAAGTATTGAAGAGAAATAAATGTCTTTCAAATGCTGGAAGGGGTGTGCAAAAAATAGGGAACTATTGCACTCTAATCAGAGTTGTGAACTGGTCCAAACCTTCTGGAGAACAATTTGGAACTATGTATAAAGGGCTAAAAACCTGTGCAAACTTTTGAACCAGCAATACTACTACCATGTCTGTATCCAAAGAGATCAAGGAAAACAGAAAAGAACACATTTGTTTAAAAATACACACATATAACTATTGTAATTGTTCTTTTTGTGTTAGCAAAGAATTGGAAATTGAAGGGATCTCCATCAACTGTAGAATGGCTGAATAAGTTTTGGCATATGATTATGATAGAATACTAGTGAGTTATAAAAATGATAAGCAAAATAGCTTCAGAAAAATCTGGGAAATCATATCAACTGTTGCAAAGAGAAGCAAGTAGAATCAGAACACAGTACTCAATAATAGTAATATTGTAAGAATGATCAATTGTGAAAGATATAGCTACTGTGATGAAGAAAATGATCCAAGACAATGCCAGAGAATCCATGATGAAAAACATTATCCATTTCCAGAGAGAGAAATGAAGAATTCTGAGTATAGATTGAAATAGATATTTTTTCACTTTCCTTATTTTTCTTGGAGATTATTTTCATATTTCCTTTTGCAACATGACTTCCTGAAAATATATTTTGCAAGATTTCACATGTATAAATTGTTTGCTTCTCGAGAAATAGAGAAAGTAGTGAGAATTTGGAACTCAAAGTTCAAAAAATGAGGGAAATATTTAACAAAATAAATAGAAATTTTTTTTAAAAAAAATTAAAGTTACATCATTTTAGGAAGGAAGCTGTGATCACAAAAAGTCACAAACTTCATCAAGAACTCTTTATAGACTAACTATATTCCCTTTTACTCTGGATGTAGTATATTTAGACTGTGGAAAATCATGTCAAAGACTATTTCATCCTCTTCTTGTGCAAAAAGATGGTTACATATGAGCTAGAGAAAGGGGGATTCAAATTTAATTGAATGAACCAATGAAGAATTAATGATTTAATAAGACCTTGGCTAGTCTCTACTAAAATACCAATGGATATTGCTTGGGCTAATGCAAAAGTAGGATTTTATTGAGTAACAATATCCTGATTTGAAGTAAAAGATAAGATGCCAGAAACCTTAATGAAGAACTAGTCATAGTTAGTCAAACACTTTAGATTAAGTGTGAAGTCTTTAAATGAATTGGAGTGACATTGACTGGAAGAACAGTGGGGCAATTTAGTCATACCTTTTGAGTCTTTTACAAAATGGCAAATCAGACCAAGACTAAGAGATATGTGAAGTCAAAATTTTGAAATTCTGAGAGTAGAGAAATTATTGGGCCCTCTTCAGCTAAGCTGGAAAGAACTGAGAGCCTAAGGGTAACCAGCAAATGAGAGAGAGAAAGCAAGAAGTCAGAGAAAAGTGACCCTGAGGTGAGCTATCAACCTCACAGGCAGGGCATTTTCCCCCATTTCCTCAGATTCTAGGGGAACCTACAAGAAAATCTCTTTTACCATCTACTTCCTGCATGTGCTTATCAATAGAAATGGTAACATATCAATGGACTTTTTTGCCCAAACAATTCTAGAATCTGAATTTTATCTTAATGACAAAAATACGTAGTGGTTATCTCAAAATAGATTTAGAAAAATAAAATTCAGAAGACAAAAACTCTGCCTAAATTGGGTATCTTCCTGAGGGCTTGGAGTGATTATAACTGTACGCCTAATTTTTCATCTCACATAAATTCTCTAAACCAGTAGCAGAGGGAATCCAGTGGCTCTGAGCAACCATTATATTGCCCCAGGCTTAAAAGGAGCTAATTATTCTAACAGGGTTGTTACATGAGTTAATATTTTTATTTGGGACTCAAATAAAGGCAGAGAAGGGAAGCTTTTCAAATTGTCAAGTGACACACAGCTGAGAGGGATAACTAACATTCTGACAGTTGAGAGAATTAGAATACAAAAGATATTAACAGACTAGAGAGTTGGGCTAAATATAATAAGATGAAGTTCAACAGAGATAAAGGTAAAAGTCTTACTTTTAGGTTCAAAAAAATCAACTTCCCAAGCACAAGAAGTAAGAGAAATGTTTAGACAGCAATTTGTTAGGGAAAAAAAGATAAGGAGTTTTTGGTGGGCTTTATGATCAATATGTCAGTGGTGCATGTTGATTGACAATATGAGAGGAATGACTTCCAGGAATAAGGATGAGATGACTCCACTGAGCTCTATCCTGGTCACATCACATCTGGAAGAGTGGTAACTTCTGGGTGCCGTCATTTAGAAAGGGCTTAAGCTGGAAAATATTCTGAATTAAACATACCAGAATATGAAAGTCCTTGATGCCATGACAATGTGGATAAAGAAGATAGAGAGTAGGAAAGAATATGGGGATCAGGGTGGGGGAAGAGCAAGGTATTAGGGGAAGAGAAGGGAACAATGATAGCTGTCTTCAAAAACTCAATAAAAGTGACATGACAACAACAACAACAAAAAAAAGAAATCCTTAGACTGCTCTAAGGAGAAATCATGTATAGAATGGAAAAATCTATTTTGAGATAACCACTATGTCTTTTTGTCATTAAGATAAAATTCAGATTCTAGAATTGTTTGGGTAAAAAAGCCCATTGATATGTTACCATTTCTATTGATAAGCACATGGAGGAAGTAGATGGTAAAAGAGATTTTCTTGTAGGTTCCCCTAGAATCTGAGGAAATGGGGAAAATGCCCTGCTTGTGAGGTTGATAGCCCACCTCAGGGTCACTTTTCTCTGACTTCTTGCTTTCTCTCTCTAATTTGCTGGTTACCCTTATTTTGTTCACTTCTTCATTTCCCACCTGCCTGTATTCCTCTGAACTTCACCATTGCCCTCTAGAACTTCATCATCTTACAAGGTCATATCAACTCTAGAATTTGTATTTAGTCCATGCTCCCTGGCACTGGAGACCCAGCCTCCTTCAAACTGGAGAAACTGGAAAGAGAGAGCTCCTCCCAAATGCTCCATTTACAGAGGGAATTAAGGACTGTCATAACTATTTTTCCTCCACCCTGATACAACCCTCTGGACTTCTCTTCTGCACTTCTCCCCTCCAATATTTTCAGCTTCTTTTTCTTCCATTAGATTGTGAGAATCTTTAAGACATTGATTCTAGTCTTTCTTTTTGTATCCCAAATGTTTAATACAGTGCCTATTATAAGATAGCAGCTTAATGTGTTTATAGACTGATGGTTCTAGGTATAATGGTTTAGGAAGAATATTGACAAGCTGGATCAAAGCTGGAGTGGTGAGAAGAAATTAAGTGATTGAATTGGGAATATTTAGCTTCAAAATCAAAAACATAGAAGGGACATGATGACTGACCCAACTACTGATAAAGAATATGATTTAGGCTATCTCTGCCTGGACTTAAAGTTTAGGATTAGGAGCACTGGAAGATAATAGCAGAAAGGTAGATTGTACATAATAGCTATACCCAAATAGTATAAACAGCCTCAAGAATAGTAAATTTTCATACAATGGCATCCATAAAGCTCAAAGGCCACTTGTTAGAATGATTTGGGGGGCACAGGTTGATTAGCTGATCTCTGAATTTACTTCCAACTCAGATTCTAAGATTCTGAATTTGAAATAAATGTACTAGAAAGTCAAGAGGGCTCTACTAAGTTTGCGGAAAAGGATTTCCTAGACTTTCTTGCACACAGATTTGGAGGAACAAAATATATAGCATAATCAATTACTACATAAGCTGGAGTTATAAATAACAACAGCTGATAAGAATTCCTCAGCAAATAAATCTCCCAAATGCAGTCTCACTGAAGTATGCTGTCATCTTTAATGAGCCATAGATTACAATTATAGACACCAGGGAACAATTTAAAATGTTTGCCAGGGAAGTGAAAATGTGGAAGAACGAGACCTGAATTATGCTGAATATGATTTTATTTTTAATGTATATGAGGTGAATCAAAGGTTAGATTCTATTGCCCAGGAGCTGCATTAAAGGAAGTCAAAGCAGCAAAGGGGGGTTGAGTTTACACTTTCCATAATGATTATGGTGATAATTTTAGATCATTGTAGCATTCAGATTAAGTTTACGTGCAATCAGGAGGCCTGAATTGTCAAACCTTTGTTCAGAACTCCAAATAATTTTTTTCTCCATTCAAAAGAATAATCCCACATATTTATCATGGCGTTCTCTTCCCAATGTAAATATCACCTGTTCCAAATATCCCCAGCATATCTCATTGCTTCCTTCAACCTCACCCTCTCAATCAGGAAAATAATAACCTTTACTTTCATCAAGCACCACTTGGTTTGAACCTTTCTTAAACATTTACATTTTATTTTGTATTATGTTTACTTGTTCTCATGTCACTTCTTAACTAGTTGAAACTCCATTATTATCAGTTCTTAGCTAACCCTTTCATCTCCCCTAGTACCTAGACTTTCTGCACACAACTGAAATCTACTATTTGTTTCCTTGACTGAAATGTCCCAAATCCTAGACCTTATAAGCAGGGTAAAAGTGATGTTTCACATTAGTAAAGCAAAAAGAGCTTATGCTTTTGGGTATTAAGTATTATCAAAGTATAAGTCAGCTAAGTGTCCCAGTGGATAGAACATTGGACTTTGAATCAAGAAGACTCATTTTCCAAATTCATGAGCAAAATGTTAGATGCCAATTTTGCCCTTCTGCCAATTCTGTGCAGCTAGGTGATATAGGGAATAAAGTGCCAGACCTGAAGTCAGGAAAACTCACCTTCCTGAGTTCAAATCTTGCCTCAAAGACTTTTTAGTTTATGTGACTCTGGACAAATCACTTACTCTGTACACTTCAATTTCTTCATCTGTAATGTGAGCTGGAGAAGGAAATGGCAAACCATTTCAAAATCTTTACCAAGAAAACCCCAAATGGGATCACAAAGAGTTAGATACAACTAAAATGACTGAATAACATTCATAAAAGTTCTATTTTCTCTGGTTTGAAAGGAAAAGGGCAATATTGGGGATTGTTGTTTGTCCTTTGTTCTCCAAATGTAAAATGACATCAAAGAGTGGATGCCATGACATGAAAGTGAATTGGATTTAAGTGAGGTAGGGCTGTGAAAGGTCATGTCTTACTTTCTTCTTCTTAGTTCTCCAGAACTATCTGGGTCCAGTAACCAATTTAGGACGACTAGAAATGGCCCTGGATACAGTGAGAGACTTTGGCCTTTTTAAGCTAAGATCTTTAATATCTCACTGAGGCAACTGCCCATTCAGTAATTAAGGCTTGGTAAGAAAGAAAAAAGAAAGGCCTTTTTTTGGGTTTAAAAAAAAAAGAATCAATCTAGGAAGACTCTCAGGGTTTCTGTACAAAGGAGAAACTATTGCTACTTAAATTCATTCTGAGGCAATCTGGACCAAAAACAAAAACCTTGGGCTTGGCTTGGGACTTTTGTTTTCCAATCTATGAGAGCCAGAATGATTTGGATTTAAGGCATGGTTCTTAAGAAAAAAAAATCTAGTAGGTGAATCCCAAGATATGAAGAAAGGAAAGAAGGGAGAAATGGAGGAAGAGAGAGAGGAAGGGAAGGAAGGAAGGAGGAAAAGAGGAAGGTTTTGCCCAGTTTTCAGTGAGACAGCACTGTGCTTCATTCTCAGAGATGACCTTGAGATCAAGAAGGTGATGCTAAGGCAAACCTTAGACTGGTTTCCACAGTAGTTGTGGACACATTCTTATAATCATGAATAAATCACTTGCCCTCTCAAAGCCCCCAAGTAATTCATTAAGATAACTTTTCTGAACAGTGAATTCTCTATATAGATGAAATTAGAGATCTGGACAAAACAAGATGAGAAAGAAGGATAGATGGATGAGTCAATCCTCTTTTTTTTATTTTTTATCAAGGAGAACAGGCAGAGGAGGGTATGACTGCTTCCAATTCCTGCCAACTTATAGAATTATTGATATAGATCTGAAATGGAACCCAGGCACTATCTGGTCCAACACTTTCATTTTGTAGATAAAGAAGCTGATAGCCAAAGAGATTGCTATTAAGGTCAACTACATAGTACATAGGAGAATTGGGATTTAAAGCATTCCTGTGCTTTTTCCTTCATATCATGCTGCTTCTCCAGGTAAAGGATCTGGCCCTCCCTATTCTCTTTGCCTTCTCTCTCATCCTCCAGATAGACCTTTCCCAGAACTGCTATAATTACTGACTAAATGAATAAACTGGGAGTTACCTTTTGTTTTCCTAGTCTTTCCTGATGGGAAGCTTGATTAGCAGGTTTACATGCGCAAGAAGTTATTAGTGAGTAGGAAGAGGACCACTGTCCCTTGTTAATCCACAATTATACATAATCATGAGTTGACAGAATCTGGGTGACTCCAGTCTAGAACTACATCTTTCTGATGGTTCTTTCCCACTGTGCTTTGTATTGAAATAGATAAGACAACTCTTTTATCTATTAATAGTGCCTTAGTCAGGCTGGGGGTTACATTGAACAGAGGATGAGATTTGAAATCAGGAAGTCCTACATTCAAATTCTACCTTGGACACTGACTAACTTTTTTATCCATGGCCAATCACTCAGTCCAAAGTTTCTCAAATGTAAAATCATTCCTGGGATATAAATGCTATTATGACCATTTTATAGATCATAAAACTGAGGCTGATAGAAGTGAAGTGACTTGCTCAATGTCATGCACCTAGGATTGCTGCTGCTCCCTATCTATATCTACTCTTCTGCTTCTTCTCAAATAGATCTTGTTCTTTCCCATTTTTATTTTCTTGTGCCCATTCCTTCCATCTGGAATAATTGCACAATAAATCTTTGCTCTAAGTCCTAGCAATGTCATCCTACAAACTCAAATGTTACCTCCTCCATGAACTCATGAACTCTTTCCCAATCACTAGCTCCTGGTGAGAAATCCCTACACTTGTTTTCACTATTACTTCTATATTCCTCTTACAAACACACAGACTTTCTTTTTTTTTAAATTATGGTTATGTTTTATCTGTTAGATTATAATCTCAAGGTTTTTTTATCACCCTTGCCTTAAACATAGAAGGAAGTGAATAAGTATACTTTACTGATTCACAAAAATACTGAAGGGGTGAAATAGTGCGTGAGCATAGTGCAGAGTTGGGTTCAATGACCTTGACACGAGTTTTTAATGCTCAGTAAGATTTTTGCTTTATACAGCTCTCTCTCTCTCACCACATAATATAATATAATATTATATATATGTATATGCACATATATATCACATATATGATATTAGGAATATAGGAATATCTAGGAAAATATAGTAAAAAAAGAATAAGATATAGATAGATAGAATAGAAATTTGTGGATGAGATTTATAATTCTCTCTTTCTGTCTCTCTGTCTCTATCTTTGTCTCTGTCTCTCTCTCTCTCTCTCTCTCTCTCTCTCTCTCTCTCTCTCTCTCTCTCTCTCTCTCTCTCTCTCTCTCTCTCTCTCTCTCTCTGTCTTTCCCTTTTAAGATCATTCTTCCAAAATGTAGTGTTCCTAAGAAAATGGAATCAGGAAAACCTGAGATCAAGTACAACCTTAGACACACAATAGCTATGTGATACTTGGTGTGAGAAGTAAAATTGTAAGGTTTTATTTCCACAATTGAAAGTTTCAGTCTCACAGGCTCCCTCTCCATTGCCATGTTACAAAAGAATGCGATATAAGTTTTAGGTTCAGTACATCCTCTTGCTGAAGAAAATTAAAGAATGCCTTAAGTCAGCAGAAGTAACTGCAGGTACTGGTTGGGTGCAAATGACCTGGGTTTTATGCTCCAGAAAAGCTAAATTTTTAATGGAACATGCTTAATAAGCCTTAGGTATATTAAATTCTCCTCCCTTAAAGAAGAGACATCCACTATTTTTGAACAGATGATAACATGGTAAAGGGAAGGGCAAACATGGAAACATATCAAGAAATATATGGAGTGGGAGTGTCATGAAATATTCAGAGCAGGGGATGAGGAGGCAGGGCAAGACTACAGAATGTAAGTGCTAGTTCTGGCCTCTGCAAACTGCATTTGTGTCCTCTCAAAGGGGTATATAATCTGCTTCTTGAGGGAACCATAATACAGTCTTCCTCCACTTACTCCAAGAATTTGGATCTGAGGTTTTTACTTCTAACAGTTGGCAACTTAGTTTGTTTGCCTCATTTTTTATGTGTTAAATATGGATGTTAATAGTATCTGCCTTCTAGGGCTAATGTGAGGATCACATAAGATAATATCTGTAGACTGCTTGGTATAATCCTGGCTTATAGTAAAGATTATATGAATATTAGCTCTTATTGTTGTTATTGATATTACTAAAAAATCTTGATAGAATGAGAGGATAAAGAGAGGAAACACCATAAGAAAATGGGGGTATCACCACTAATTGATTCTGTATGGGTATGTATGTGTCTCCATTCTTGAGAGACAGCCTGCCACAACATCTAGAAGTCTCTGAGTTCAAGTCTCAACTCGGAAACATACAAACTATATCACCTGTATTTATTTTAACTCTAATTTACCTAGGCTGTTATCTAAGACTATAAAGTAAAGACAAAGTTCCAACATCAACACCTTAGCCATTAGAGCAAGCTTCTTTATCTTGGAAGTTCCATGAAATCATAAAATGATATCTCTATATATTACATACATATACAGATACATACATGTACATACATATGTACATGTATGTATCTGTATATATATATATACACCTAACACATCTATATATTTATATTTTCTGACTATTAATACAGAAGGAAAAAAGATATGTGATAACTATCTAGTTATTAGTGTAAGCAAACTAGATTATTTATTTCTTTTATTCAGATCTTACATTTTAGATAATGTTTCCCACCTTATCCTCCAAAATACAAAGTGAGGTTGGATTTTGGGTTCTATATGATTCTATATGATTGAACTACCCATTCCAGTGTTTATGTGCATGTTTATGCACAATGTTTACTTGTAAGGAGAAGTAAATGATGTCCTTCTGTCTCAAGTCAAATCTGACTTCTTTTCATATCTACATAAATACATAAGCCTGATAATATTTTGAGCAGATATCAGGACTGCACAGCTGAACTGGTCACCTTCTACTTGGTTTTCTTTAATGTGTTCAGAGGAGTCCATATTAAGAAAAAATTCACAGTTTGATTATAAACATTTTTTTTCTCTTTATGCCTTCTGTTTCTATATCATTCAAAGGTACTTCATTGGCATTAAGTTAGTTAATGGCCTGGAAAAGAATGTAATGTAAGCTGTGAGAAAACTGCAGACCATATAAAGCTGAGAGGTATAACAACTGCAGAAATACATTTTTAAAAATGCATTTGGATTTGGACAACTAGGAAAATTTATTTAGCCAAGAGAAGATGATACACTTATGGATCCTCAGTAAGGCCACAGAAAATAATACCAATCAGACCCAAAATTGTAGGTTGGCTATCTTGAAAGTATTTATGAAGAAAGCTTTGATAATAACTAGCAGAGAGTTGATTCTTGAGCCTTGATGTAATGCTATATAAAAATAAAAAGGCTAGTTCTATTCAAATGCATAATCTTTTAAAAAGAAGTTCATGCAGGGTAAGATAGGTTCTAGTAGTAATTATAGGCTGAGTGGAGAAAGACCACAGCTGGAGTTTGGAGAGGATTCAAGTCACACAGTGACAATGATACATGGTCTTACAAATACCAAGGCGGGGACAAAAACCCAACACTTAAAGAAAATAAGCAGTCGAAGCCTGGACCCAGATGAAGAACTAGATAAGGTTTTATAAGGTAACATTAAAAATGTTCTTCTTTCCAGTGTTGCTAGGTCTCATAATTCTTAGTCTGTTAAAGAGGAAGCATCCAGCAAACAGGGATAATAGTGGAGTCAAGAGGCAGCCAGTTAGCATTTCTTGAGGGCCTGCTGTGTGCAGAGTATACAAATAGTCTGAAATGCTATGGGACTAGAGCTGTATGTATCTAACATAGAGCAAAAAGGGACTGTGCTCAGGTGCCAGATTTTGGGGCGATGGGGTTCACTTCCTTTCTTCAATGAATACCATGCTCACAATGTATTCTACTTTCAATGTAACCCCTCTCCCACCATCCCTAGCAGACAAGAATCATGATGCTCCTTTCTTAAGCCTATTTCTCCCCAGAAACCTCCCCCAAATGAAGAGGACAGGTTTCCCTGATTCATCCAAATCCTCTGAGCTTCTATCACTGCCTTAATCTCAACTTAATTGGTCTCAGGAGCAACAATTCTTATTTTATATGAGTAAGATAGAAACGAGACAGGAAATACCATCTCTTGCACTTAACCAGAGCTAGAGGCATTTATATTCAAATTGGAAAAACAAATTAAAGTTAGATAGAAACACAGATAAGCAACTGAAAACCAACATACCAAAGGAAAAAAAATGTACCTTTACACAAACTGAATTCATGATTATTTAGAGGTACAGAATGAATGGGTTGTATTTAAATTAATCTAGAAAGGTTTCCCAGAGGTGAGATTTCAACTGGGCCTTCAAAGTAATAACAGAAATGGATTAATTGGAAGTTGTAAAGCACCTAACAATTACACACCAGCTGATGTAAATTAAACATTTTCTCTTCTAAAAAAAAGTAATTGATATAAAGAATTGAAGAAGAAGATATTATAAATGAAGGGACATATCCTCTACGAGAGGAGGGAACATGGTCTAGCATCTTGGAAATAGTATGGTATGAAGGAAAGACTTGAAGTTAAGAGAAAACAAGGTTTAAATCCTGAATCTAAGAGTTTAGGTCTCTGACCATGAGTAAATCACTTGGTCTACTTTAGCATCAATTTATTGATCTATACAATGGGCACGATGCTATCTCTAATTTTTGAATCACAGATATGGCTATGCATTTTTTCTTCTTTTAGACTGCACATATGATTCACTGATAAAGAGAACTCCTAATATTAAAATTTCTTTACCAATTCAGACCAGTTCTTTCTCTGAAATTTCTAATCTTACAGATTTTTCTGAGATTACTGAGGATGACTTGCCCTGGTCTCATAGTCAACATGTGTCAGAGATGGGATTTAAACAGGTTTTTCTGATTCTGAGGTTGTGGATACAATTGGGTGGATAAAAAATGTCACTTGTTGAGAGAACATAGTGAAATAAGATGCATGAAGCATGCTGCAAACTATTGAGCTATATATGCCAATATTATTATTTGTGTTTCACATAGTATCACAGTGCTTTCCATATAATAGACACTCAAATACCTTTTGAACTGAAAAGCTCTTACAGAAGCAGGATTTAGCCAATTGAGGTAAAGGGACAGTGATGGAAGATTTGAGTGCTCTGATGAAAAATTTTCCAAAGAACCAAAGAAAAGCTCAGAGATCAGTCATGTGCTTTGATTTGGTGACTAGTGAAGGTTTTATTTGAAATTTCCTTGGGATAGATTTAGGGGATTCAATTAGATGGAGTGGGCATTTCATTAAAAAATGAAAGAATTGAGATGCAGAATGCAAGCTCTATGCACTCATCCACCTTTCTCTTTATTCTTCAATGATCTCTCCTGTTCATACCCTTTCATTTCCAGGAGATCTAATGTTTGAGTCCTGATAATAGCTCCAGTCCA
The DNA here is from genome assembly GCF_048593235.1 of Sminthopsis crassicaudata. Classification (NCBI taxonomy): domain Eukaryota; kingdom Metazoa; phylum Chordata; class Mammalia; order Dasyuromorphia; family Dasyuridae; genus Sminthopsis; species Sminthopsis crassicaudata. Next base: position 246,219,923 of record NC_133619.1, read on the forward strand.
TTTGAATAGAAAATATGGTTTCCTGAGTTTTAGGCAGCCAAAATTAAGGTAAAAGGGATGTCTATGCTGGAGAAAAAAAAAAATCTGCCCTAGATAAAGTATAATATTTATGCATTTAGGAGAGATAATAACTCTAGAGGTTATCTGACCCAACCTCCTAATTTTACAGATAAGGAAAAGTCAGACAGTTTGCCCTCAGTCCCAAAGTAGTAAGTGGCAGAGAAAGAACTTGAACTCTAGTCCCCTGGCTTAAAGCCTGGCAAGCTTCCATCATGGTACAGTGACTCTCCTGAGGATACACCCTGGAAGAGTTCAAGCAGTTTAAATAATTTGCAGCACCACTAGAGATGTCAGTATTGAGCTTTTTAAATTCTCTGAGGGAAGTTCACCTCAGGCCAAGTAGGACTGTTAGCAGGTCTCTTGCCAGACTTGGTAAAAATACAAAATTGAATTGTTAAGGAAATAAAATTTCTACTTCAGATTTCGATTATTTAAAAGTATGGTATCTTTTCTCTAGGACATCCTTTTATCACTAGAGATGCAGCACATTTTACAAAATGTGTGTATGTATACACCCACACCCACACCCACACCCCCCCACACACCCACACCCACACACATATATTGTCTCCCCTAGGAATTTGGTTAGCTTCATTGAGAAAAAATGGGGGTGTTATCTGGTGAAAATTTGATAGATATAAATTTGTCAAGCTATTATAAGTTTGTAATTAAACAATTTTTTTTTTTTTTTGCTAATGGTTTCAAAGTTCTTTTGAGCTAGCTACACATTTGTTGCTAAGCACTAATCTTCTCTGTACATACTATAGGTCCTTAGGTTGAAAAGGGGTAAGAGTAATAAAACTGGAAACCTTAGTTCAAAATCTGCCTCAGAAACTTACTTGTGATATAATCCTGGGCAAGACGTTTATCTTTCTCTTAGTCTGTTTCCTCATATGTAAAATGTACCTGATTCCCAGGTTGTTGTGGGAATATGATAAAATAATATATATATATATATATATATATATATATATATATATATATATATATATATATATATATATATATATATATATATATATATATTTTTATATACATACATATAAACTATTACTAGCAAAGTAACAATTTGTTAACTAGTCATACGCCAAGAGATGTCTGATGCTAAGGGAAGTCAACCTCACGAAAAACCTAATTTCTGCTATTTTCAAAGATCACTTAACCTTTGTGCCTCATCTGTAAAATTAGTTAAGGAGTCTTACAGCTTTAAATCTATAATTCTGTGATCCTGTAATTAATTGACCACATATTGGTCATATCCATGTCCCCATCTGCTCCACCTATCACCTTTTCATTAATCTTTGTACCTTCCCAGATTGTGAATATATTGATTCATAACAACAAACCTAAAACTAATACTAGTCCTATGAAATATATGACTTGGCTGGCTGCTGAATGATTTACCTGTTCTTCCTGAACCATCTCGACCAGCCCTATCAGAATTTTAAGTAAGAATATTTTGTCCCCAGATAGAGCAAAAATCCCTGTTCAAGGTAAACTACGAGAAGCCACGCAGTTGAATGGGAGGAAGGTGACACTGATGGTGAAACAAAGCTACTGGGATACTCCATGTATTGAGGCTAGCATGACAATCTCTTCTTAAGGGAGGATGTTAAGCTTATACAACACACTAATGAAATAGCATTGACAAGTTTATTTTTTTAAAGATTAGGATATTTTGGTACTCCTAAATAATATTTTGTTTACTAGAAACTTGTTTTTCTCTCTGATATGCAAACTCTCAAATAATATTTACCTATATTCAGTTTGCTTTCTCTCTCATAACAAATCCCCAAGATATTAGTTTGCCCCAATCCTGATAATTAAATTGGTCATCTCTAGGGGACCTATCCAAAATTAGAATTTAAGAATTCACTTTCACAAGAATATTTCGCATATCTTCCTCTCCTGCAAGAGCACATCTTCCTTTCTGCTGAATGGATCTGTGTCTCTGTGATCTCTAATACAATGCTGCCTTTATGTGAGTTATACTTTTGGTGTGTATGCCTGAGTTGTGTGTCTGCTTCCTTTTTTCTCTCTTCTCTTCCCCATTGCTTTCCATAAAGCTTTATTCTCAGCTGACTCCCAGGGTTTTACATGCTATTTTCAGCACCTGAACTCATTAAGGGATTGTTTTTCTTGGTATCTCTGGTTGGTCTACTGGTCTTTCTTAAAGATAAACTGGTATCCATATGAAGAGTTAATCTATTGACAACTGTACCTGTACTGGCAGGTTTCTATGAGTCCAATTGTAGAAATGATCCTTCCAAGAAGGATTTCCTTTTAATAGAGGATGGTCACAAAATACTTTTTTATACTAATTCTGTAATGTTGAGCAAGTCATCCCAAGTCCTTGGGGTTTAGTAGCATACATCTGTAATATGAATTGGTTGGACTAGATGATTTCAAAAGTTATTTCCAGCCCAATTGATCAATGACCCTAGGAATCCAGGAAAGTCACATTTTCTCACATTCATTTTCCTCTTCAAAAATATTTGATAGTTTTATTCACTTTAAAACTGATATAAATCTCTGTTTATAGAATATAATGTTTCTTTTATAACATGATCTCTAAATTCCTTTCTAGATCTAAATTCTAGCCCAAAATCCAAATAAGCTTCTGTCATGTTCCAAAAATAAAAAATAATCCAGTATTAATGGCTTATTTGCATGTTTCATTGTTTAAAATATGAATTAAATACAGCAAACAACTTAAAATTCAAATAGAAAAACAAGTTTTCTTTTTAATTCAAAATGTTATAACACCAAAAAAAGAAAAATACAACTTTCACCACTGATTCCACAGTTAAAAACAGACACCTAAAAACATGACAAATTCCATGCTAGGCACTCCAAAGTGTTGATAGAAAAATATCCTAGAGGAGTTTAAAGTTGTTGCTCAATAACAGGATCTAATGTGAAAATTCTCTAAACCCTAAAGCACTACAGAAGTATAAATAGTAGGAGGAGAGCAACATCCCCCTCTAGGGACAAATTCCCAATAAGACTTGCACTGGAGTTAGGTGCTCCAGAAGATGACAATTACTACTGAAGAGGCTCTAGAAGTAATTCTGAAAAGACTGGATTTTCAAGTCCTTTCATTTGCTGGTGATACTGATGTGCTCCCATTAATATAAACAGTTAATTGAATTCAATTAGTTTTCAGAAAATAGTATTTTGTAAGAGAGCATAGTAAAAATAGCTGGTAAATAAAACAAACAAACAAACAAATAACTTTGGAGTGCATTTTCCCACAAATACATATACAATCCAAGGGAGGAATGAGCTTAAATTTATAGTGTAATGGTGGTGAAACACATTCATAGAGAACTGACATGGCCAACTGTACTATTTGAATTTCTTTCTTGAATTCCTAATTCAAATTGTTTATTTTCCTCTACATCTAACTAGGTTCTTGTTTGTGTTTGGGGTTAACGGATATATTGTCTGGTACTGATCCATCCTTTGAGTTGGTATGATCAATGCCCATAGGAAATGTAAAAGAAAGAGAGAAATTAAGGGGATTCTGAAAGGCTTTAGTTAGAATCTTCCCTTAGGGAAGAATATACTGCTATATTGATGAGGCTTCACTTCTGCCTGGGTCTATCACTTGTCTGAAAAGTGCTAAAATGTCTCCCCTTTTAAAATCTTCCAGTGATGTAGTCAGGTTATTTGGTTAGTTGATTATGTTATTTTTTTTCTTGATCCAGTTTAAGAAGAGTTAATGCCTAATGAAGGGATAAGAGAAGCAAACAGTTTTATAATCAAATGGTGGATTGATTGATGGAGGCTGGGGGGAATTCCTTTTCTTAACAGTGATGGCTGTATTTACTGTTGCTGTTGCTACTATTGTGGTTTTGTTGGATTTTTAAAATTTATTTTTTATTTTTTTACTTGGTGAATCATATTGGGAAGGAAAAATCAGAACAAAGGGAAAAACTGTGGGAGGGAAAAAATAGAAAAAAAGAAGGGAACATGGCCTGTGTTGATTTATTTTCAGTTTCCAAAATTCTTTTTCTGGATGCAGATGGCATTTTCTTTCCAAAGTCTATTGGAATTGCTTTTCATCACTGAACCTCTGGGAAGTACCAAGTCTTTCATAGTTGATCATAGCACATTTTTGCTGTTATTATATAAAATATATTCCTGATTCTGCTTTTTTCACTCAGCATCAGCTCATATAAACCTTTCCAGGCTTTTCTAAAGTCAACTTGTTCATCATTTTTTATACAACAGTAATATTCCATTACCTTCATATAGTACAACTTGTTCAGCCCTTCCCCAGTTGATGGGCGTCTACTCATTTTCCAATTCTTTGTTATCACAAAAAGAGCTGCTACAAACATTTTTTGCACATGTGGGTCCTTTTGTCCCTATGATTTCCTTGGGATACAGACCCAGTAATGGCACTACTTGGTCAAAGAGTATGCACAGTTTTATAGTCCTTTAGGCATAGTTCCAAATTGCTATTCAAAATGTTTGGGTCATTTCACAACTCCCCCAATAATGCATTAGAGTCCCAGTTTTCCTACAACCCCCTCCAAAATTGATGTTTTTCTTTTTCTGTCATTTTAGCCAGTCTGAGAGGTGAGGTGATACTGTATGTTGGAAATTTTTAGGGTTAATATCATGTTGTTCTGAGTAAAGGGAGACCTGCTCCTGCTAGCTGTAATATGGTTACAACTAAGCTCATGATCCAGGATTTTGCTCTCTCCCAGGAACTGGGAACATGATCTTAATCTTATTCTTGGTTATCTTAGACACCGGAAGAATGGTTTTGACATTAAACATTAACTCTGTCATTAAAAGAAAAAATAAGAAAAACACATCTCACAAAAAAACTCCATGAAGCAAGATTGTCTTATAACTATCTTTTTTTCCTATTAAATAATATATAAACTTTGGTCTTGCAATTAATAAGCGGACTTCTTCAAGAGCTACCTGCCTGGCCTTGTTACTTCTTCCACAACACCTGGTTACTTCCACACCTTTGCTGCTGACAGCAACCTCAGAGTTGTTTTAATTTGTATTTCTCTAATAAATAGTGATTTAGAGCATTTTTTTTCATTTAACTACAAATGGCATTAATTTCATCATATGAAAATTGTCTGTTTATATCTTTTACCATTTATAAATTCGGGAAGACTTGTATTCTTATAAATTTGATACAGTTCTTTATATATTTTAGACATGAGACCTTTATTAGACACACTGGCTGGAAATATTTTCCCTCAACTTTGTGATCATCTTTTAACCTTGTTTCTATTGGTTTTGTTTGTGCAAAATGTGTTTAATTTAATGTAATCAAAGTTGCTCATTTTGCCTTTCTTTAGTTTCAAATTCCTCCCTTCCCCTTGCTCTCCTAATTTGTTTATGGTATCATCATTTACATCCAAATCATGTACCCATGTTAACCTTGTTTTGGTATGGGATGTGAGATGTAGTGCTATGTCAAGTTTCTAACACATTATTTTCCAGTTTCCCCAGCAATTTTTGTAAATGTGAATTCTTATTCTAGAAGTTGGTGTTTGGGGGTTTATCAAATACTAGATTACTATAAGCATTGATTATTCCACTGATCCACCACTCTATTTCTTAACCAGTACCAAATGATTTTGATGACTGTTGCTTTATAACATAGTTTTATTGTTTGGTACTGCTAAGCCACCATCCTTTGTATTTTTTTTTTTCATTAATTCCCTTGATATTCTTGACCTTTTGTTCTTCCAGATTAATTTTGTTATGATTTTTTCTATAAAATAATCTTTTGACAGTTTGGTTGGCATGGCACTGGACAAGTAGACCAATTTAGGCAGAATTATCATTTTTATTATATTAATTTGGCCTACTCATGAGCAGTTGATATTTTCCCAATTGTTTAGATCTGACTTTATTTGTATGAGAAATCTTTTGTAATTGTGTTCATATTGTTCCTAGGTTTGTCTTGGCAGGTAGACGCCCAAATATTTTATTTTGTTTTCAGTTATTTTAAGTATAATTTATCTTTCTATCACGTGATGATGAACTTTGTCAGTAATATATAGAAATGCTGATGATTTGTGTGGGTGAGGTTTCATTATTTTGATAAAAATGAACATTAGAGCCTAAGGGGAAAATATAGTAAGTTTTTTTCTTTTGATTTTTAAAAATCATTCTTGCTTGTCCAAACTGTGATATCTTTTAGAGTTAGTCATCCTATTTGGGCACTGGCCCAAAGGCAATTTTGTATAAAATTTGCATGGCTGTATGAATTACATAACTTATGGGTAGAATGCATCTTAAAGACATTGTTGAATTCTAACTGCTTCATTAACATTCTCTTCTTCACTAAATATTTTTAAATGTCATGGTTTCAAGGCATTGTGGTTTATACAACAATAGTCCACTTTACACTTTGCCATGCTAGAGGTCTTACAAAGAAAGAAATAGCAAGCCTAGATGAGGGAATAAAATGTAGGAGATACAGGATAAGGAAGTATCAATAGGATAAGACAGTAATAAATGTCACCTTAAATATCATCCTAAATTTGCTAGCCTGGGGAGTTAACAGGGCCAAGAATGGTGGTGGTGGAAACTTGATTTTATTAAACTCTGAGACTAGAGTTCAAGACAAAAGCACTTGAATGGAATCAATGAAAAGTGACACTAGAGAACATACATTTAAGAATCTGGATTTCAAGTGGTATTTAGTTGTTATTGTGTCTAAGAATGTAATAAAAAAAATATTTTTAGGAAATTACTGAAAAAAATGTGGCTAGTAAGTAAATTTAGCTCACAAGCTATTTTATAATGTGTAATTTTTATGGATGGAAAGAAATAGTGTCCTGATAATATTTAATGAATATATTAAAAAAATCAAGACAATGTTGATTTTAGAGATAAAACATTACATAAAATAAGAAATATAAATGATTTTGCTTTAACATTATGTAAGATCCTAAAGGTTGAGTCTACTATGTTACTGCCTCTAAATCAATCAATTCCAGTGGCTCCCAATCGCTTCCAGGATTAAATATAAAATTTTATTTGTTGTTCAAAGACCTATATAACCAAGACCCCTTCTACCTTTCTAGTCTTCTTCCCACAAATCACTCTGGCCTTCTGGATATTTCCTGAACAAGATATTCCTCAAGACTAAATATTTTTAATAGCACTCCCTCATATCTAGAACTCTTTCTTTCTTTGAAGTTTTGGCTAAAGTTCCATCTTCTGTAAAAAAAAAAAATACTTTTCAGATTCTCCTTAATGCTAGTGCCTTCTCTCTATAGATTATCTTCAATTTATCCTGAATGTATTTTGTTTGCACATAGTTTCTGCACATTGTCTCCTCCATTAAATTGTGACCTCCTTGAAGGAAGGAACTGTTTTAGAATTTTTTTTTGTATCCCTACCTCTTAATATAGTGTTAGGAAAATGTCAGGTGCTTAATAAATGCTAGTTGATCAACCATCTGTTGTTCAAGAACTTAAATTCAATTTGATAAATAATTTTAAGTCAATATAGAGACTAAAAGAAAAAACTAACCTTGCTCTCAAAAGCATACATTCCAAAGAGGACACAATGGATAAATAGACAAATTTAAAGAGAAAAAAACCTTTAGTATCCAAGGGGTTTAGAACTAATTTCTTTGAGAAGCAACTTCTTTGTTGTCTCTTGGAGAAAACCAAGTATACTGAGAAGTCCAAGGGAGGAGGGGTGTATTTCTGGCATGCAGGAAGCCTATTCAAGAAAAACAAAAGAGTTTTAACTATACTGCCTTCAAAAGAACACAACTATCATAAGTTTATTTTGGCTCTGTGCTTTAGAATTGAGGATCCAAAGTCAATAAGGAAAAAATGACTGCCCTCAAGGAGTCTAGCTTACCATGTTTAAACAGTGCTTACAGTAATATAGGATATATCATTAAAAACAAATCTAACTATACTAAAATGAAATGCTATACTTTTCAGTAACTTTTGTATTAAATACTGAAGAATCTGCTTGTTTTATAGCACTAGTCAAGATCTAGGAGGGAAAACTAATTCTAAAAATTTTGTAAATACAACACATTTCTAGCTCAATATTTTTTTTAAAAATGTCCTCTCCTCAACTCCTTAGTAGAAGCAAAAGTAGTTTAATAAATGAAGTTAGGATTTCTAATGATTTGTTTCTCATGAATGATTATCCTCCACAAACTGTATGCTCTAATCACTATAAAAAAACCCCAAAAATTCATAATATATTGTTGAGTGTACACTTGCATTTTTGCTCATCTAAAGATATCCAAGGGTTAGAAATAACAGCTTCATTGCTTTATGTCTCCAAACTGAGGGAATGCTTATTTAATTATATACCTGTTTTCTGAAAAATTTTGGTATGAGAAAGAGCATATGAACATTATTAATATTAAAGGAATTGATTAGGGGAAGTAGCTGATAATTTTGATGAGCTTATTGGTAGAAATGGCTTTGTTTGGAATCTTTGATGGTCTATTTTTCTCCTAATAGAACCCAATATGACCACTCACATTGTTAAGAAAAAAAAAAAAAAAAAGATATGAAATGATTAAGCTGCAACTCTGAGGAAATCAGGAAATAAAAGATACTCTCAGATAAGCATTAACCTAGAATGTTAAAACCTAGAGTAAATATTCTATTTGGACTGATCAGGTCTCCCGATTTTAGGTTTCAGTGAATTCATCCTGCTTGAATGTTACAATTTCTATAAAAATTGTGAACTTCTCTGGTTGAGTTTCACTGCTAAGTTCTCTTTTTCAATCATGTAGCAAATATATTAAGGAAAAGGAGATCCATCACAAACAATATGTTTATCAGTACAAGTGAGAGGAAGGTTGTAAGCTCACTTAGGATCAAGTCTAGGAAGGAAGAAGTAAGTAGATCCTGCAGCCCCTTAGGGTTATTGCAAATATTACATGCAAGGAGATGTTCCAACTACATGGGAAGGCAGAGCTGGACTGCTGAAGACTATTAGACTACTGGACAAAAAAAGAAGGGGAGTGTTGAACAGTGGTACAGTCTGGTAAGGAAGTATTCCCAAATAGGTACTACCATTGAATTGTAAATTATCTCCTTTGGACAAAGGACTACCCTAATTATGTCTTTAGTAAGAATGCTTGTAAGAGGGCTCCTTCTGGAATTATAACATACCACCCTTTTTTGTTTAGGATCCACACAGAAAGAACCAGATGGATGAGAAAAGCAGAATGTTCTTTGAAAAGCAACTCTACCAATAGCAGCCTCAAAAGTCACATTTTTAATTGTCTTAATGCAAAAAATAAACAACAACAACAAAACCCAAACAACCCTTAAGTCAAGGAAAAGAAATACTGACTAAATATGAAGACCAAGGAAAATTTGGTGACTTTATAGTCCCTGAAGCATTTAACTCATTTTGGGGCTTGGAGCTTCAAGTAAATGTATTCTATGACCCCTAGAGACAGAGGACACTAAAGAAAATTTCATTATTTTTATGCTTTTTTCATTCTGAGTACAACAAATACTAATTAAAATGGGCACTTCCATACTTACAGAACAGAAAACAAAGAAGATTGTACTTGAAATTGTGGCTCTCTTTTATGCTCTGTATTTATTTCTCTTTAATGTATAATAGATTCAACATTTAATTTTCAAAACTATTCTATTTGTCTATGATTATAATCTTCCTTCTGTGCAAGTTTTAAAAAGATGTTGTAATGAACCTGTTTTGTCTTTTTTTCTCTTTGCTAGTCTCTAACTCCCTAACTCTCACCCCATACAAGAATAAGAAAAAAATAAGAAAGGACTATATCAAATATGCAAAAATAACTAAGAAAATGTCTATATTTGCTTTATCTAAAACTGTCTTATTTTTCAGCTTGAATCTGTCATCACTTTGTCAGGAAACATGTAGTATGATTCTTCAAGAAATTATGTTTGATCATTGCATTGTCTAGAGCTCCTAAGACTTTCAAAGTTGTTTTTTTTTTATTTATAATTTTGTTGTTATTGTATAATATGTTCTCTTGGTTCTGCTTTTTCCACTCTATATTTGTTCATAAAAGACTTCCCTGAATTCTCTTAAAGCAACTCTTTGATCATTATTTATCGCAGAAAAATTTTCTATCACTTACACATTTTTTATTCAACTATTGATGAGTACCATGATAATTTCCAGTTATTTCTTATTACAAACAACAACAGCAACAAAACTGCTTTGGTATCCTTTGGTTATCAAATCTAGTAGTGATATCAGTGAATCAAAGGGTATGACATAATTTAGTGAATTTTAACATGGTTCCAAATTACTTTCCAGAGTGGCTGTACACAATTCCAACAGTTCATTAATATAATTGTTTTCACACAGCTCTACCAACATTTGTCTTTTTTTTTTTTTTTTAATTTGTGTCAATGCAATGGAAATAATTTAGACCTCAGGATTGTTTTAATTTGCATTTATCTGGTTATTTGTAATTTGAAATATTTTATATAGTTATTACAGCTTATTTTTTTCTTTTAAAGTCTTCATATTCTTCCACTGTTTATTAGAAGAAAGCTTTTATTCTTATAAATTGAAATCAATTTCTTATAATCTTTGGGTATGAAATCTTTATAATAGAATCTTGCTGCCAACATTTTTTTTCCAATTACCTGTTTCTAAGTGTATTCTGCTAAATCTTTAACCACATACTCTTGGGAAAGTTTACACACACACACACACACACACACAGAGAGTTTATATTCATGAAACACTTTTAAGTTCAGACTATTTTCTCCAACATTTTCTTAAGTCATGACAATTAACAACAAATGCCTCATTTGTAGCATTTTCCCTATAAATGCTCACACTGAAAATTTAGCCTCTGACTCTCAGGAGTTGGCAAGAGCTGGTTCCAGAACATTCTTGCCAGTTTTCCTTTCATTTTAGTTTTATTTATTTTGTTAATGCAAAAACTTCTTAATTTTATGTAATCAAAATAACATTTTACCTTATGTAAGTTTCTAATTTTTGTTTGGTCATGAACTTTTTTTTCCCTATCTAAATGTTAGGATTACAAGGTGAGAACTTAGGTTGTCTGGACAGTTCTCTGGTTCAGAATTCACACCTTTAGTTCTGGCCTTTAGGGGGAGTTTACACCTTTAAAAGGAGTTCTGAAAAGGAGTTTACACAACCTTTAAAAGGAGCAAGTTCATTGGTTGAAGTAATTTTCCCACAAGCCCCTGAGTTCTCACATGCCCCTTTAAAAGGAGCAAGTTCATTGGTTGAAATATTTTCTCACAAGCCCCGTTGAGTTCTCACTACAATCTCTGCTAGGATAAAAGAGGAGGGCAGGAGTGCAAGGTGTTAGTCTACTCTGGGACAGAGCTGGGACGGCACTTTGGAAGGAGAGTAGTCTGGAAAGACAAGAGCTGGAGGAGATTGAGAGCTCCCAAGAAACCTGCATACAGAGAAAAGGATTCACAGAGAAAAGAAATCTCCTCCCAGAGAAGGATTCTAATTGAAGAGATGACAGGATCTTTACATTTTGGCGCCCAATGTGGGGCAAAAACTTTTGCTTATCCTGACAAGAACTTATTCTGAGCCCTTCAGAGGAGCTAGCCTGGACCTTCACAATTTGGTGCCCAAACAGGGCAAAACATGATTTCTATCCTTTCTTTTATTTATAAATTCAAGTTTTATGTCTACTTCAGTACTCATTGTCAATTTATATTATTATACATTGTGAAAAATTAATTTATACCTAATGTTTGCAAGATTGATTTTTAGTCTTTCTACTAATTTTTGTCTCTTAGTGAGATCTTATACTAGTACCTGGAATTTTGGGATTAACAGAGCACTAAATCATTTTCTTCCTTTGCTTCTTCTTTATATTTTATATAAAATCCATTCCACTGATTCCACCTCTCTATATTTTAACTATTACCAAATCATTTGATAATTACTGATTTGTAGTTCACAGTTTTAAATCTGATACTACTATATTCTGTTTCCCAATTTTTTCATTATTTTTCTTTAGATTTCTTTTATTCTTGTACTTTTTGGTCATAATTATTTGATAGTTTGGTATGACACTGAATAAAATACTTAGGCAATGTTTTTTACTATATTGACACAGCCTACTCATGAACAATTAGAATTATTACAATAATTTACACCTTTTAAAAAATTACCATAAAATTATTTTGCATCTATATTATCTCTTGTACATCTAAGTAAGATATTTTGTTCTTTCTTCCTTTTTCTCCCATTCTCTTTAATATAGTTCCCTACTCCTTCCACTTCCTCCTTTTCCTAAGATCATCAAAACAGAATATCTTTTGATTTTCTATTTGGTTTATACAACTCTTTATTATTCTTGGCAATATCATAATTCTGAAAGGACACATCCCTTCACAAAAGGGAAACAATTTATTCTCATATAGTCTATTTATATTAATAAAAACTGATGAACTTTTCTGTTTTTTTAAATACTTGCATTTGCTTTTCAAAATCTCTCTGCAATTTTACCTCTTCTATTAGAAATGAATTACAAATTATTAAAAATCCTCAATCTAATTTAAATTTCTTTCCCCCAAAAAAGATTATACTCATTTTTCTTGTTGGTTTAATTTTGGTTATAATCTTTTTATCTCTTGCTTCTTGGAATATTCTAGACTCTCCTCTTCATTAAAGTTGAAGCTACCAAATCTTGTATGATCTTGACTTTAATAAATGAACTATTTCTTTTTTTAGCTGCTTTCAGTATTTTTTTTTAAATTAAAATCTTTGAGTTTTAGCTGTGGGATTCCTAGGAGTTTCCATTTTGAGGTTTCTTACAGGAGGTGACAAGTATAATATTTCTATTTTTATTTCTTAGTCTAATAGACTGTGAAAATATTCATACCATTTTAGTGAAATATAGTATATTGGCTTTGGGGAGATGGTTATTTTAATCTGATGATTATCATATTGTTTCTTCTTTACCTCTGTTCTAGATTTATTGTATGGATTTTGTTTTCGTATCCCTTGGGGTCTCATGGAGTCATTGCTTCCTGTCTGACCAATTTGAATTTTCAGGGAATTTAGTTCTTGTGTAAGGTTTGTCACTATTTCTTCAACAATATTAATTCTTCTTGTCATTCTTTCCTTCCAATCTGTCATTTCCTTTATCATTACATGCTGTGTCTCTGCTTTCATTTCATTCAGGCAATTTCATAGCTGTGGGAAAGACATACCTTGCTCTGATGCTTGATCTGAACTTATTATGAAGTTACTTTTTTCTCCTGGTTTTAACATTTGCTCTTATCTTAGTTCAAACTATTTCTGAATTATATTCAGGATTTTCTGTTTTTTACATCTCCATCCTTGATTTCTGTATTGGAATTTTATATTTGGTTGAGATTTTCTTCCCTCACATTCCTAAGGTAAGGTAGTCAGTACTTGCTTCTTTCTGGATGCATTGGCAATATTAACTCCCAATCCTACTCCCTTCCTCTTCTGTAGGAATTATTCAGTTGGGGCTTAGCCTTTTGATACCTTTACCATAGTTTTGGTCTTAGCTTCTTCTTTGTTTCCTTCCTAATTCTTGCACAGTTCTAAACCTAGACTTAGTTCCTTCTCTTCTGTAAGCCTGATAGACCTAACACAAGTTTTGTTGAGGATGCTGACAGCAGACCTCCTGTAAGATCTTAGATGCTTTGCTTCTCAGGTAATTCTCTGATCCTTTCTGGCACTACAGCTCAGACATGGGATGTTTAGGTGTTGGGTTACCTGGGAGCTATACTACCTGAGTCTGGGCATTGGGTATCTGGTACAAATCTTTCTCTGCTTCCTGGTGTACCTTAAGTAGATCTTTCCAGACACTGTACAGTGAGGTTTTTTGGATGCTGGTTTGGCCCTTCTCCTACTACATTACTTTTGGGGTTGACCAGGTACTAAGAACTGTGTATCCTGAGAGTTGATCCTATCCCCAATTCTGCTGTGCCTCAATGAACACTGCTAAAGTTTAGCTCCCTGGAAATTCAACTACGTAGGTTTTGTTTGTTATGCTACCTGGGGCTGGTATCTTGCTCGGGTCTATGTTTTTTCTTTTGTCTGCCCAGGTTTATGTCTCTGATTATAGCTTTTTGCATGAGCCTAGAAGTCTGTGTAATGTGAGACTAGATGGAGCAGCTGATATTTTCTTTTTTGGTTTTTTTATTAATACTTCTATTGGTGCATTTTTAATTTTTGGAAAGAAACCTGACCTTCTATAGATATTAACACTCCATCATTTCCCCATATTTGTCAAGGGTCCTTTTTTTTTAATGGAAATTTTCTCAGTCTTCCTGCCCTCAGATATTAGATGCATTTGGTGAACTGTGGAAGGAATGAATTAGATTCTGGGCTTCCCATCCCACACAGATTGGCACATCCTCAAAGGGTCCTCATAATGGAGGTTTTGACAGACATCAATATAACTATAACTTTTCTGGTGTTCTATCAGAATCTTAATATCCATATTGCAGATGTGCTGCTAAAATACATTAGACACACTGTGTTCAGGTGCCAAATTCTTTTTTTTTCCCAAGTGACCCTTGGAGGTATACTTCTGAGGGTCCTCTAATGAAAGTATTGCATTCTTAGAGGAAATGAGATACATGAACCCATAGCTATGTATGAGTATAGGTAGGAAAAGTAAAGTAAAACTGAAATAGTTACTTTAGCAAAGTTGCAGAATACAAAATAAATGCACATAAATCATCAGCATTTTTATATGTTAACAACAAAGTTGTGTATGTTAACAGCAACAATAAGTGATACAAAGAGAAATTCCATTTAAAATAACTGTAGATAATATAAAATATTTGGGAGTCTACCTGCCAAGGTAAAGTGATGAACTACATGAACACAACTACAAAACACTTTCCACACAAATAAAGTCAGATCTAACGAACTGGAAAATAACAAGTGCTCTTGGGTAAGCAGAGCTAATATAATAAAAATGACAATACTACCTAAACTATTCCATGCCAGACCAAACAAACTCCCAGAAAGTTATTTTACAGATCTAGAAAAAATAATAAGAAAGTTCATCTGAAAGAACAAAAAGGTCAAGAATTTCAAGGGAATTAATGAAAAATGCAAATAAAGGTAGTGTAGCTGTACCCAGACCTAAAACTATATTAGAAAGCAGCAATCATCAAAACCATTTGATGCTGGCTAAGAAATAGAGTAGTCAATTAGTAGAATAGGTTACATTTACAATATATAATACTCAATGACTATAGTCATGTATATAATCTTTGATAAACCCAAAGACACCAATTTCTGGGATAAGAATTCACTATTTGACAAAAATTGTTGGGAAAATTAGAAATTCGTATGACAGAAACTGGGCATTGACCCACAACTAATATGATATAGCAATTTAAGATCGAAATGGGTTTAGTTCCTATAGTCCTCTCTCTTCATAAAGAGATTTAGACATAAAGATTGTTATTATAGGCAATTTAGAAGAACAAAAGATAGTCTACCTCTCAGATCTGTGGAGAAGGAACTAGAGTACATTATGGAATGCAAAATGGATAATTTTGATTATATTAAGTTAAAGATTTTTGTACAAACAAAACCAATGCAAATAAGATTAGAAGGGAAACAATAAACTGGGAACAATTTTTTCATTCAAGGATTCTGATAAAGGCCTAATTTCTAAAATATATAGAGAATTGACTCAAAGTTATAATAATTCAAACCATTCTCCAATTAATAGATGGTCAAAAGATATGAACAGATAATTTTCAGATGAAGAAATTGAAACCGTTTTAGGCATATGAAAAGTGCTCTAAATCATTTTTGATCAGAGAATTGCAAATTAAAACATTTCTGAGGTACCATTACACCTTTCATATTGACAAAAATGACAGGAAAAGATAATGATGAATGATGGAGGGAAAATTGGGACACTAATACATTGTTGGTGGAGTTGTGAGCTGATCCAACCATTCTGGAAAGCAACTTAGAACTATGCCCACAGGGCTATCAAACTGTGCATAACCTTTGATCCAGCAGTTTCTCTAAGGGCCTGTATTTCAAAGAGAACATAAAAAAAAAAAAAGAAAAGGACCCACATGTGCAAAAATATTTGTTGCAGCCCTTTTGGCACTGGCAAGGAATTGGAAATAATTGAATGCTCATTGGCTGGAGAATGGCTAAACAAGTTATGGCATATGAATGTTAATGAAATAGTATTGTTCTATAAGAAATGTTTGACAGGATAATTTTAGAGAGGCCTGATTTAGAAAGGATGATTTTAAAGACTTACATGGATTGATGCTAAATGAAATGAATAAAACCAGGAGAACATTATACACAGCAACAGCAAGATTATATGATGATCAATTCTGACAGATGTGGCTCTTTTCATCAGTGAGGTAATTCAGGTCAGTTCCAATGATCTTGTAAGGAAGAGAGCCATCTACACCCAGAGAGTGGGACTGTGGGAACTTAGTGTAGGTTACAACATAGTATTTTCACATTTTTTGTTGTTGTTTGCTTGCATTTTGTTTTCTTTCTCATTTTTCCCTTTTTGATCTGATTTTTCTTGTGCACCATGATAATTGTGGAAACATATATAGAAGAATTGCACAAGTTTAACATATATTGGATTACTTGCCATCTAGGGGAGGGGATCTGGGGAAGGGAAGGAAGCAAATTTTGAATACAAGGTTTTACAAAAGTGAATGTTGAAAATTATGCATATGTTTTGAAAATTAAAAAGCTATAATAAAAAACTGAAATAATTAATGCTACCCTGAATATCACACAAACATATATTCATTCCCATCTATCTGCCACTTTGGTTTTGGGAAAGGAATTAAGAGAACAGTAAGAAGTATTCACCTCAGAAGTAGAGAAAAAAAAGAGAGACACAGAAAAAAAAAAAAAGAAATACATCCTTATTCCCCATTATCCTTTATTCTTCCATATCTTATTCATGAACTTGCAGAGAACGCTACTCAGAGAAGGGGTTTCAATTTAGTGTTTTGATACTCTCATCATCCTAACTATCCAAAGTGCAGGCAACAACAATATCAACAACATCATATATTCTAAGTAATATGTATAGTCTAGGCACTTTAAGAATTCTGATATTTGGAGGATGAAAATAAATTGTAGAGGAGAGATTTGAAGGAATCTTCACTGACCATTTAATAACATTGCTTTGGATGTAGATCAGTGCAATTTTCATCAAAAAACAGTGGGAGGATGCAGATCTTTTTTAACAAAAGGGGTTGGGGAAATGGATGCTCTCTTCAGTCATTTGGATCAATGGATAATGTTATTTTAAAGACAAATTCAGTTTGTTTTAAAATAAAATAACACTAGCCATTTGGGAAAAAAATAGTACAATATATCGATCAGGAGACTGTGGAGATATCCTAGATATGTGTTCAAATCCAGAGTTTGTAACTTACTATCAGTATGGTCTTGAACAAGTCATGTTGTCTTTTTTGACCTTGTTTCCCTAACTGGGAAATATGAGTGTTGGATTAAATAACTTCTAAGTTCTCTGTCAGCTCTAAAGCTTTGATGCTCTAAATATTTAAATACTACAGTTTTTGACTACATAGTGACCCTTTTCTTTATGATTTTATTAATTCCTTGGTTTAATATTAATTCAGCAACTGCAAGTGTTTCTTATTTTCCAAGTACTTATCCTAAGCACAAACAGAAAACAAAGGTTAGGAAGAGCATAGTCAGAATTCCAGTGTTTGTTAGGGTTTTTTGATTTGTTTTTAATATCTGGCCACTCTTTCTAAGATTTGCATTAACTCAATTTTAAAGAGGTATACAACTAGAACAGAGCACGAATTTATCTACAAGGTAACTTTGCAGTAGGTTTCAGTGTCAGGAAGAGTAGTTTTCACTGTTAGGTTTGAAGTCTGCAAGCTTTTTGGATTTTTCTTTGGAACAGATTTTCTAAGCTTACTTCCCTTTCCCTCTTGGATCACTAATAGCTTTGTTATCAATTGGTAGGGATAGTTCAACAACAGGGAATTCAGCCCCACCATCAAAATGACTGCCACTCGAAAACCCCATTCCCCTTCCATGGAACTACTTACTGAGCTTTCTATCTTATTGATTCTATGTCTCAAACTCTGAAATTGATTCCTCCCTCCGAGTATATTTATAGATCTGTGAAGACTATTGATTTTCTTCTGTGTGTCACAGCTCTTTAGAATTTTTCCCAAAACAAGCACAGTTTCTGAAATTCAGAAAGTGCCTGGGCTGCTGTTACAGCTGTGTTGTGAAGAAAGTGAATGATGTTTGAGTTGAGCCAGACAAGAAACATCTTTTGAATTAATTTAGAATGTTAATAAAGGATTTATGAGATAGCTTAAATTGTGAAAAAAGATACTCAGCATGGGGCTTGTGTTACCATTGATCTTTCAACATCACTTTTCTTTTTTCATTTTCTTTGATTAGTACTAATTCCACAGCTTCAACTAAATTGACCTCACCATCAAACACAGTTAGGCCAATTATAGAATATGTAATAGCATATTCCACAATAATGATTTGATTATTTAAGAGGTTCAAATATTTCAATTTTTCAAAAGAGATATATATTGTAGTATAAAATCCCTCTGGTTTGGGGTGGGGGGAGGCTTTGATAGTCATAAAACTAAAATACATCAACATGTTTCTGTAAGGTGTATGCCTTCTCTTCCTGTTGTCCCCACCAATGTTGTTGTTATTGTTGTTGTTGTTGTTTTTTAACACCTTTATGTGGAAACTTCTATATCATCTTCTTGTATGTCTGAATTTGTAACATAAGCAGATTCCTAGCACCCACTATGTGTGATTTTGGAAACTAATGAGATATGCCTAAGAACTGAACCCTCCATATAAAACTCATAACTCTTACCTGCTGATCTTGGTTGTCAAAATGATGAAGGACCTAGGTGCCCCTCCTTGTGGACTGAAAGAAACAGAAAGCTTATGAACAAGGATGTACCACATTAAGAGGGCAGCTATCCATTGCTGACTCCCTTCCTTCTGTTGTGACTTCAAGAGAATTGCACCTCAGGTCTGGTGATTTCACTGGCTATATTCTTGGTTTCCTTTGTTCTAAATGAATCCTTCAAAAACAACAATTACAGTATATTTTTATTGATGGATTTTTGTCTCAACATCATAATTATTTCTTAAAAACAAGAAAATATAATATTGCTTCACTTTTACCATGTTTCAAAATGAATTGTTCTTTAAAACAAATCAAGAAAAATGTCCCCCAACTTTTTTTTCTCCCCCCACAATAATGACCTATAATATCATTATAACATTCCATCTTAATGCATGGTTGTATCATTGATTGGCCTATTCAACTCTAGATGACTCAGGCCTTAAATGTTCTCATGAATTAAATTATTTCCAACAAAATTCCATTGCTTTTAGCATTCACTGGACAGCTTACCTGAAACCTCCTTAAATATCAAGGCTACTACAAAGAGGACTTGATATAGAAACTGGGTTTGATTTGACAGGTGATATTTTTTCCAGTCAACTATTTTATGAGAAGTTTGGGGCATTTTTTAATTCTTAAGATCAGAGATCAAATTGTCCCATGTTTATCTTTCAGGTTAAAAGTCAAGAAATGTACACCTTTTGAGTGAGAGGAGAGAGCAGAGTCAAGAATGTGCTGATGTTAATTCAACCCAGAATTTTAAAATTTCAGTGTGTTTATATTTAAAAATCAAATGCTAAAAATCAGGGCTTGATTTATATTTTTCATTGTCTAGTCTTAAATCATAGAGAAAATGTCAATGATGCAAGTCAAACTTAAAATTTGGGGCACACATTTTTTTCAGAAAGGGTTATTAACCCTAAATTGGCACATATGACAGTGATTCCTCTTTAGATTTCTTCTTCTATTATTTGTTGATTCACAGCATAGCTGATATTTTTATCTTCCCTTTCTATTTCATGATACAACCCTTCAAATATCTGAAGACAGTTATGGTGACTTGTCCTCTGCCTAGTCATATTTTCTGTTGGTTAAATATTTCAAGTTTTTTCATAAGACATTTTCCCCTAGTGTCTCATTACCCTGTTCATCCTCTTCTTGATACTAACTAGTCATTCAATTCAGTAAAGTATCCTACTCTGCCAATAGCTTTTGGGAAATTGACTCTGTCATCTAAGCAAGATGTAAAGGAACCCTTTCAGTTTTGCATTACCTACAAATTGAAAAAGCTATACAGATCTTAATCAAAATCATTAATAAAAATGTTAAAGAGCATAAGGCTAATGAACATTCCTGGGGCATTTGGCTAGAAGCTTCTTTCAGGTTTTACACAATTAATGACTATTCTATGAGACCCATCACTCAAATGGGTCTGAATACACTTAGATGTACTATCATTTGATTCATCTTATCACTAAGAAAAATTCTGTAAAGTGCATTGCTGAAATCTAAGTACAATATATCTATAGCATTCTGATGATCTACTAGTGACATTCCTTCAACATTTCCATGGATCAATAATCTTCTCAATCTTCCATTGATGCATATGACGACAATCTTGTCCATATCTACCAATTCATCTTCCACAGATGATCCATCTAATGGGGGAGTTTCTATGGTTGTCTTGATATTGGATAGATATAATAAAAATAGTCACCATTTATTAATATCAGACATTATTTTAGGTTCTGAGAGCAAAAAGAAATTGTTTCTGCATCAATGAACTTAGAATCTATGCAGGGATAATAAATCTATGCAGGGAAGGAAAATAGATGAGACAGTTTGGCTACATATAGATATGAGCAGTATATATCAGTGAAGTCAAACTGTTAAGCCACAGTTCTCTTTTATGTCCTGACTCAGTTTCCCTAATTATCCTGATTCAGTCCTGCCTTGGTTTCCCTACTTCTCAATTCTGCAAAACCTCCCCTCCTTCTTTAACAGAATACTTAAGAGGGATAAAAGATCTTATGTTTTAGAAGAATGCCTCTCCCCATCCCAAGCTATCAGAATATTAGATACTGTCTTATCAAGATGCCTCTCCCCTTGTCTGGGGTGCCTCCCCCTGATTATGTCATCCCCCTCTCAGAGGCTCTTCCCACCCTGTCAGAATCCTGCTCTCAGAACCCTGACTCTGCCCCTGCCTTAATCTACCCCCTGAGTCTGAGCCATGTGTATATAGATCATTGAGAACTCACATTGTTTGCTGGATTCTTGGAGATGATAGTCTCATTCAGCCTTGGGACCAAACCATGGATCCATTTGGTCCCAGCATATCTCTCTATTTAATAAATTATTAAATACTCTCTAATCTCTATCTAGCTCAGTTTCTTCAGCATTACAAAACAACTAGAAGCAGATCCTGTGAACTGCATATTGACTTAAGAAAATCACAAATTTACAATATGGTATATTGCTTTTTAATAAAATTAAAATTGTGTGTGTGTGTGTGTGTGTGTGTGTGTGTGTGTGTGTGTATGTATGTAAAGAGAGGATATGACCATATAAGTAAATACAGAAGATAGCTCTACCTATTTAGCTATACATAAAGGAAATAAAAAGTAACTTGGAAAAGTTGGAACACTAGCAGCTGGATTACCTTAAAAGGCATCATGCATGCAAGAGCTCTTAAGCTATACTTTGAAGGATACAAAAGGTTTATATAAATGGAGGTGACAAGAAAGTGGTTGGTGATATGGGACTGGAGCTCATAATAAAGTTTGAGTGAAATTACAAATGTAGCATAATATGTACCAGCAACATCAAGTTTGACTAGGAATGGATCACTGTGGACTACATAATGACCAAGAAAACCACAAATTAACAATATCTTTGGTGTGTTATTATCTAGTGAGGGCAAATGAATTATTCCCATATATAAGAAAAATATAAGTGAGAATATGAGGTATCAATGAAACGAAAAGGACAAAACATTGGGATTTAATTCTAGCTAAGAGAATTATAGGGGACCCATGTAATAAGTTAACACCTTAATTTGGTTTAGAAAGAAAAAACAGAAAATAACTATCAATCAATCTATTGACAAGAATTTATGAAACACTATGTGCTAGGTACTGTGCTAAATATTGGAGATAAAAATAAAAAACAAAAATGGTCATACTAAAAATAAAAATAAAAACAGGTGCAATTCCAAATTTACCTCCCAACAAGTGAGGGGATGAGCCAAAATGATCTGTGAGACAGGTATGTTTTCCAAAGAGGAGGCAAATATTTTGCTAGCAGTTTCTACTACATTTATCACTACCTAATATAAAAAGGGATTTTTCTACAAAATTGGATGCCCTTTGAAAAATAGTCAGGGACCAACGAGTCAGAATTAGGAGTATGCTCCAAATGTTTACAGAGCTCCATTGCTGTGGTAATGTGAAAGAACATATTTCTCAAATAAGATTGGCTTTAACTTCAGGTAGGACTAAGCTTAATGAGTACCACCTGCTCCTACCACATGTTTCTTACATTAGAAGATGGGGAGGCAAACCAGTTTTTACTGATAGTTTAAAATCTGATGCTTTCCTGTTATGTGCTTGTTTATCAACATAATGGAAAACAAGTTGCAATTATGTTCATCAGAACTTAGAAAATTATTGATAAAGTTGGTAAAAAGTAAAAGGTCTCATTTGGCAGAGTCTTCCATGGTTGTTTCCTATCACCATGCAAATAAATCTTTTTGTTTAAAAAAAGGTTTAAAAATATAGGAGTCTGTGTTAGTCAGCAATCAGGATGAAAACCATTTGTTGTTTTTTAGTCATAAGACATAAAATTCCATATTCTAAATACCACCCTGAGCCACATTTTATTCTTAGGAAATGTCATCTTCATTCAAATGAACTAAGACTATATAATTATTTTTCCATCTGAGAGTCAGGATAAAACACACATGTAAGACATTTGAAAAGGGAGGGATAAGATACAAATAAGCAACCACATAAACATAAAGGGAATTTTAAAAGTAATCTTGAGTTTTTAAAATATATAATACGCAATACATTATCAGAGATGGAAAAAGAATCAGATTGAAGAATGTTGCTCTTCAAAACCTTAATGATTCAACCATAGAACTTAAAGGGAAGAAGAATCTAAGGGATCTCCTATATCTTTTCTTATTTTTACAAATTAAGAAAATGAGTTCTAAAGAAGTTAGCTGTCTTGCAACAAGCAAATCACAGAACCTCCTACATGAGATAAATAATCTCTTAGAAATGGAGAGTTGTGTGGTGGTGGGTAAGGAAAGGACTGGAGTAAGAAAAACACAGGTTCTCTCCTCTAACAATAGTCTCATATGCGACTACCTTAACTCTATATCCCTGGCAACACTTGAAGATTTTAAGTTGTCAAGCAATTTCTGATCTATCTTAGAAAAGGGAGGTTTCTCACTGACTATTCCCTGAAACAATGTAAATATGATTTGGGTTTTTAAAAAAATCACTTTCGGCCTAACAATCCACACAAGGAGTAAAAACAATAATAAAGGATAAATATTGTTTAGATCAATGGTCTCTAAAGTGAAGGCATTTATATTACAAAGAGAATATGGTATAACCCAAATCAACCAATGAGAAAGTGAGAAAATAGACAACATCCCATCATGTCTCTATTTTTCCCCACTCTTATACCTGG